>NC_090332.1:83695530-84014280 GCF_035084215.1 Heptranchias perlo
GGGATATGGGGATAAGGCGGGAAAGTGGAGTTGATGTCGTAGATCAGCCATGATCTTATTGAATGGCGGAGCAGGCTCGAGGGGCCGTATGGCCTACTCCTGCTCCTATTTCCTATGTTTTTACCTTGCTGGGCCTCTTCCAGCCCTGACTGTTGTTGCTGCCCTGCTCAAGCCTCCGTTTAAAATAGCAGATGGGGGCCCGATGACATAATCAGAGCCCGATCTGCAAATTTAAAGAGGACCCCGCCCCATCTGCAATATCAATTTGTAGTCGGCCAGATTGGGGAGGGATGGTGGGCAAGGAGTGGGTAAGTCCTCTGTTCCTCCCCCCAGGTTTTCACCAGGTGGGGAGAGTTAAAACCAGCCCGTTGATTTCCGTTCCGGTTATCTGCCACCTTAACCTGTAACTGCTAATGAAGACAAATATCTTTATTCAAACCAAATTCTTGGAAGTGTGACCTTTTTAATTACAATTGATATTCACTTACTGTGGAGAACTATGAAGTTAATTTGCATTTAATTTACAATTCAGATAACATTTTAAAAATAATTATATGCTTATGAATAATAAGTGTGTGTGACACAGCAAGATGTGTGGCTGTATCCTTGAGAGAATTTTACTTTAAAACTCAACTGTCAATCTTATTTGAAGCCTATAATAAATGCGATTAGGCGTGACATATCATATGAATGCAGTATTACAAACAAAATGAGTGTCTTAAACTAGAATTATCACACTGATTTTGCAAGGCTCCGCTGGTGCTGCTGGAGCCTCCCTATGGGTTAGCACGTCAGCTACACAGGCCCACAAACCGAGTTTGCCACGCACCACACTTCGCACAAAGGGAGGTTGGCCAATGCCAGCCTCGTTGTAACTATAGCAATTCGGGCCCTGTGACAAAATTCACATTCTTTGGCAGAGCCCCGCCCTCGACACTCAACTCGGCCAGAGAAAATACAAGAGACAACGCTGTGGAAAGGAGGCATCGGCCGGACAGGACGCAGACTCCAGTCTGTAGCTGATAGCACCCATGTGGGCATCAGCGTTCCTCACATTAACCCCACAGTTTGCATGAACAGAAAAGGCTTCAGTTTGATTAATATTCCGGTGGCGCCAAACCACGGAAACATCATAATGTAATTAACCAGGAAGCACCCATGATGACTTCACTATGCGGTAGTCCATAGTGCCTGCATTGTTTGAAGCTGATATAGACTGTGGCATGAGGCTGTTGTCTGCAGCCAAGGCTGATAACCCCACTGAAACCCACCCCCCCCCCCCACCTGAACAGTAGCGGAATGTAAATTTGATGAGGTACATGCATTGACCAGAACTGGAGGAGACAGTGACACCTTGTAACAATGCAGTGTAGTTAGCATGTTTCCCATTCCCTCATCTTGTTGAGCACCATTTACAGCTTACCAGGTCTCACAATCCCTTTCCGTCCCCTGCAATTGTCCCTTTAAACACAGCCTAATGTAAAGGGAAGCAGTAAAAGGCTCACATGATGAGTACTGGCTCATTTCCTGCAACTGTTATTATTGAGGGATTTTTATGGATGCTTGGGTTAGATTCCATATCTTGGCAAACGGAGAGCCATCATATTATCTACTTGCTTCTTAAAGGAGAAACCAGTGCAGAACCGGCACCAGAGAACGGCCACAGGTGGTGCTTCCCCCAACCTCTGGCCTCTCACCCTGTATGAGGAGGAATCCCTGGAACCTTTGGGCAGGCATACAGGAGAAGCAGTGGGAGACAGGGGAGTAAGAGGGCTGATGACAGATACAGGTTGGTCATACAATTCATCTTCTTGTATCTCTTCAGCTCCTGCAGGACACATTTAATCTGTCATCTGGGGAGCATCATCAACTCCCCATGTCATGCCTTGTACTGAATGTCCTGTATGCTGCTCATGTACCCATGCTTACCTCTCTTTTTGTGCCCTTCCATGTTTCCATAGCAACAAGCAGAGGCAGAGCAGCTGGAGGAATCTGGCTTTCTGCTTCGATCCTCCCCTTCTTCCCAAGCACCAGCTGAGAGACACCCACTGGGGGAAGGGGAGCAAACAGTGAACTTGAAGGGGGTACACAGGGCACGAATGGTCTGGAAGAATGAGAGGTGGAAGATGCAGACCCAGATCTCAGAGATGCTGCATGTAACAAAGCATAGAACATAGTAATCAATTGTCCATGCAACTTTGATTCAGGCGGCACCATGGACCTCGCTGTAGTGCTGCTCAGCTGGAATCCTGGGAAGCCAAGCTGCTGTCATCGGCCACCACTGCTGAGGGCATCTGTGGCCTTCATGGACCCACCCAGACATTTGCCTTTTTGCAGCAAAGAGTGGTGGTATGATGCACTGCCTCAAAATGAATGAATGAATTGTGGCAGCTTCCAGGAGAGGAAGGGAGGATTAATATGCTTGATATGGTGGTTGTGATCAGAAACCGGTGACTGGAAGCTTTCCTGTTGTATTAGTTAATGGTATAGTAAAAAGGGGCATGTTTGGCCAATTTATCACACCTTGTACTTTGGGAAATCTGACATGGTAAAGGTGCAGATATTATACTGATACCAGATGACCATAGGGAAGTGGATGTACTAGGCAGCACCAGTAAACAATATATGTTATATAATATATATGTTGCCTGCTGCATCAGTGCACAGCAAATTAGTAATCACCAATGCAATCCAGATGCAGCCCACATTGGGTGCTAATCTACTTCCCCATGCTACTCAGATAAGTGGCAAAAAACACCAGTGTTAGTCACCTAATACATATCTTAATAGTTCTAATAATTGTGATAACAGTGAATGAACTGAAACAGCAGTGGGGAAGGGAGAAACTAGTCAAGATTAGGGATGCTACCCATGCTAGGAAAGCTTGTTTAACTGACTGCATTACATCTGTACTCACGGATGAAGTGTTGGCTCATCAGCAGCAAACATTAGTGCCAGGGGTTATTGCCAACTTTGTGCATGGGAGAAGGTCACACAGTTTGTCAATGCTGTGTTGGAAACCAGGAAAAGCATCAAAGTGGTGCACAAGCCACTAAGCCAAGTCAATAAAGCCACTAAGAAATGTGATTGCAATGAAAAAATGAGTGAAACTATCACTTCAAATGCATACATATAAAGAGATGGGTTCAGTATTTATGAATGAATGACCCACTAAGCTACGAAAACGTGCAGCATTTAATAGCTGAGTGTTTGGCGTATGTGTGGGGAGACAAAATTGTTAAAGCCAGATACAGACGTAAAGTCAGTTAATC
Source organism: Heptranchias perlo (assembly GCF_035084215.1). Lineage (NCBI taxonomy): Eukaryota > Metazoa > Chordata > Chondrichthyes > Hexanchiformes > Hexanchidae > Heptranchias > Heptranchias perlo. The sequence continues at coordinate 83,698,803 of NC_090332.1, forward strand.
TTTTCATTCTTTTGTGGCTTTTATACAGTTCATAGTAAAAAGGAATCATGTGAGCAATTGCAGGATAATTAGGCAAAGCAACAGACATGTAACTAAATCTATGCGGAGTGTAAACCCTGTGATCTGGCTGTTATTTTACGGGTTGCAGGTCCAGCTTGCACACAATGACCAGAATTGGTGGAGGCTGTTGTTATATTTTTAGGACCCCAGCTATTTCCCTTTTGTCCAAGACTAAACACCATTCCCATAAAACAAGACTTGTCTCCATGAGAGCTGGAGTGCAATATTATACACTCAATAGCCCTGATTTTGCATAGTTCCACTCAATTGGTGTGACGTTACATGCAGTCAGTGCAGGTCAAAAAATTGGGACCAGTTTGTGAGGCCTAATTTGGGGCCTGTGTACAGGCATGAGCGGGCCTCCTAATGATATGTGAATAAGGCCCTGATTTTACGACTTCTGCCACGGCATGGTTTCTGATACCAGCACGCGTCTTCCTCATTCGCAGCCAGGTGCGAGGGACCTGGTTAGCTGCATTGACTCAGTGGGTGACCACCCTTCGTGAATCAGGTGCCTGTGCTTTTACTGGAGGATGGTTTTCAGTGGTAAATGACCTTCGTTTGGTGCATCTCCTGCAGTAGGAGTTCCAGCTCATCACCATCAAAGGGAGCAGTGCTAGTGTGAACAATTAATCCTTTTCTCGAGCACTAGCACAACCTCCCCTTACGTGGCGAGCTGCAGCCCTCTTAAGAACCGCGGATCAAGGTCTCTGAACAGCCTTTCCTTTGCCTGTAGCCTAGTTAAAGGAGGACATGGAGCTTATATTGTGAAATTGTGACTGGCCTGTCTCCACGCTACAGGCACAGGTGTGCCTAGTCTCGGGGCCAGGTCAACCTTATTTTTGACAGGATCGAAAAACTGGCTCTGATATCTGATGGTGTAGCACAGACCAGGATTGATCGGAAATTTGTATTACTCCTATACTCTCTAGTCTTCAGAAAGCAGAAAAATAAACTCCATCAGATCACACGGCTTGGGTTACAGTAGGACGGCACCTCATTAGCATGGGCCCAGCCAGCACATGTGCCAATTTAGACAATTCTGCTGCACCTACCTGCCCCATGTTCAGAAAATCATGTGCCTGCCCAACACTAATGGAGGTAACCAGGTCCGAAACACCTCATCAAACACCTCCCCTCCCCACCCTCTTGTGCAAGGGGACGAATCCAATTTATTTTAAATTTAAAAGATGACCGATCTGTTAAGAATATAAGAAATAGGTGCAGGAGTAGGCCATACGGCCCCTCGAGCCTGCTCCACCATTCAATAAGATCATGGCTGATCTTCAACCTCAATTCCACTTTCCTGCCTGATCCCCATAAACCTTGATTTCCCTACAGTCCAAACATTTATCGCTCTCAGCCTTGAATATACTCAACGATTCAGCACCCACAGCCCTCTGCGGTAGAGAATTCCAAAGATTCACAACCCTCTGAGTGAAGAAATTCCTCCTCATCTCAGTCTTAAATGGCCGACCCCTTATCCTGAGACTATGCCCCCTAGTTCTAGACTCTCCACCCAGGAGAAACAGTTTCTCAGCATCCACCTACCCTGTCAAGCTCCCTCAGAATTTTATATGTCTCATTCTTCTAAACTCCTGAGAATATAGGCTCATTTTACTCAATCTCTCCTCATAGGACAACCCTTTCATCCTAGGAATCAATCTAGTGAACCTTTGTTGCAACGCCTCTAAAGCAAATATATCCTTCCTTAGATAAGGAGACCAAAACTGTTCTTTGCCGTTCCTCCCCAGTGGGTCCCACTAGCATCTTCCTGGAGGGCCAATATGCCTCAACTCTTTCGATGCACCAGCCCACAGTGTTGTGCCAGTTTTTTTTTATTCGTTCATGGGATGTGGGCGTCGCTGGCGAGGCCGGCATTTATTGCCCATCCCTAATTGCCCTCGAGAAGGTGGTGGTGAGCCGCCTTCTTGAACCGCTGCAGTCCGTGTGGTGACGGTTCTCCCACAGTGCTGTTAGGAAGGGAGCTCCAGAATTTTGACCCAGCGACAATGAAGGAACGGCGATATATTTCCAAGTCGGGATGGTGTGTGACTTGGAGGGGAACGTGCAGGTGGTGTTGTTCCCATGTGCCTGCTAAGCCAGAGAAATGAAATTCCTGGTGTAGGAAATCTCCACTGCCATTGCCACTCCCTTGGCGTTATTGGCCTTTTAAGGGGAGGGCAGAGCTTCCACCTCTTACAAGGTCGATCGAGTAATCCCCGGAGTCAGTGGGTGTCTGGCACAAGAGTGGAGCTAGGGCTGAAGGATGGAGGGGGTCAGAGTCCAGATTTGGTCCCCGGAGGCAAAAATGTTGACAAGGGGTCTTGGGGCCGCCAGACTCAAAACCAGAACGTGATCGCAATCGGGAATTTAAAAGTTAAGTGGGTAAATTATTTGCAGTCAGTTTTAACCTGAGTCCTGACATACAAAATTGGCTGACCTCAAATTGATTGGTGAGGAGGGGGGGGGGGGGGGGGAGGGGGGGCATCACCCCCTCCTTCACCACTGCTCTGGCAGAACCCTTGAGGAAATTCAGAGCCAGAATCTCTAGTCTCTATCTCAATGAGTTCACAAGACTAGCAGAGCCGAGACCGTGTTGCCTGTGATATGCTTCTCTTTCCCTTTGAATTTCAGACTGGGGTAAAGATAAAGGAAACAAACAAGATCTTCCACAACTGAACAAAGCTTATCAAATTAAAGTGATAGTTTCCAGATACAAGACCTAAATACACTCACTAATGATTACAATCACCTTTACTTTAATTGACTAACTTCAGAACAAAATAAAGCAGCCTGTCGCCACAGAATCTACAGGCGAGGTTGTTCCTAGCAACGAGTCTTGTAACTTCAAAGGGTTTCATTCCAGGTATCACTGTTGGACAGAACTTCCACCTGCTGCAACGATGTGCTCCTGAGAGGGCTATTTGTTGTTTTGGCAGGCTGCCCAGCCTCAGTGATGCATGCCCCCTAGGCAGGGTTGACTGTAGCAGACTTTAGAGGCCTGCTGCAGTGTAGCATGATCAGCAGTCTTCTGAGTTGGACATCAAGTATTAAGCATTTTTCTCAATTTCCTCTTTTTTTAAATAAATAAAAAGCTCCTTGGACTATACCATTGAATACCCTATGTTTGATTGCATAGGCCTTCCAGGCTTTTAATTTGTAAATTACCCCGCAATTGCCCATTGCAATGCTTTACACAAGGAGCACACAGGCACAAATGGCTGCAATTATGACATATTTTGCATTGCATTTGAATACGCCTACTCAGGTTTGGCAGCCATCAGCCCCAGCAAGGGTCCGTACCTGTCCTGTTAGCTGTAGGCAGCATCAGTACTACAAAGAGCAAGTGGAAGGGGCAGATATCATTACGTTATCCTCACAACATTTCAGCAGTGACAGTATTGGAACTCAGCTAAAGAATATGCCAATGATCTGCCAGGCAGTATCACCTCATCCTATTCAGCCACATCCTTGAGTCCTTCTTCATGCTGCTTATCCCCTCAAGGCAACTGCTCATTGGTCTCCTGGAAAGAAGAGGCTGATGCCTCTCTCAATTGTGATATTAGGGAACTTACAGCACACTAACCCTATTTTACACAGCGAGGCACTTGCCTCCCCCACCCACTCCCACTCCAGTGATCCAGGTAATTTAATGATTACTTACAGCTCCAAAACACTGCTCGATTAGCATCTCAGTTTTGGCATGGACCTCACTGTAGCATTCTTCAGTCCTACTGATTGTCATGGTGACTTGGATCATCAGCCAAGATCAAAGAGGCTAGCCAGGATTCCCCAGGAGCCATCCATCTATCCTATTTCCTGGAACAGATCTTGGATGTTGGAATGTCACAGGATGTCAGTCATGGCAGCTCCCAGGATATTAAAGTGGAGGATGCTCAAGTTAACGTTCCTATACTATCAGCACATTGAGTAACATCCTTTCAATTTTTGTAAGGAACGGCATGGATGATGGGGCCTGAATGCACCCTCAGGAAACTATGAATATCAAAGAAGCTATACTGCTTGGATATCTGCTGCTACCGCAGCTCAGTGCCAAATTGCACATAGCAGGGTGCATACTTTAGCAGAGCATTGGTGACCTTTAACCTCAGGCTTGCACTTTTAACAAAACTTTGTTTGAAACTTTAGGCAAACTTTGATTCATCTTGGAACTTTAAAAGGGTAAGCTGATGGAGCTATAGCATAAAAAGTTGACTTGCTCACTGAGCTACTGTTGCTTGGAACCCATAAGTGCTATAACTCATAGGAGACATTTACATTCAGCAAGGTGTTGAGATTTGATATTTCAAGAGGCATCAGAACGAAACAGTTTAAGATTTTACCATTTTGAAGTTTCTGTGAAGCTGCAAAAAAAAATTGTTAACTACAATAACATCATTGCACAGTATTTTTAAAGATTCTTGATAACTAAGGAGATTTGGATGCACTGGAACAAGTTAGACTTGTAATTGCATGGCATTGCAAAGTAGTTCCATAATCTTAGTTCCATAATCTGTTGCCAACTATTTTGAAAAAAGATTCCCTGGCAACCAGAGTAAGATAAAATAATAAAACCAAGCTTTATCTACACTGCAACACTACAAGGCTCTCAACTTCCAAGTTCCATCTCAGAAACATCTCACAAATCAAGTTTGAAAATGCTTTCCAATTGCAACTGGAGCTTGTGAAACTTTTCTTTTGCCAGTTTTTCCCCCTTCTGTACTAAAGTTGCTGACTTGTGCTGGGATATGGTTCCGTGTGGTGCTCGTAACTCTCCGGTACCTTGTTCTACATGGCTCGTCTTCACATGTGAATCTGAATGGTGAGTATCAGCAGGCTAGTCAATTAAGGATAACAGCACAGCCATGGTTGAGCCTTCCCTGCCCCTGTCTTCTCACACAAACACACACACTTTCCAGTAAGAGTTACTGTATATCAATCAGAATATATACCTGGCTGATTTTTATTCTCCCTGGCCATTAAATGAATGTAATGCATTTTAAAAATAACCCCAGTGGATAATGGAAATTGGCAGATAATTGAGAATGCCCAAATTTTGGTCTAACACATATAGGACAGCAATATGGGAATACAGGAAGTTAAGTAAAGTGCAAATAGCAAATGTGCTTTTATTTACCAAAAGAGGAAATAAATACAAATAACACAAATGCAATGAGGCATAGACTTATGCTAGGCTTTGTCCTTTGCAAATTCTGGTGGATAATAAGACTGGACAACGGAGGTTTCACTAGGAACATCGGAACAGGAGTAGGCCATTCAGCCCCTCGTGCCTGCTCCGCCATTTGATAAGATCATGGCTGATCTGTGATCTAACTCCATGTACCTGCCTTTGGCCCATATCCCTTAATACCTTTGGTTGCCAAAAAGCTATCTATCTCAGATTTAAATTTAGCAATTGAGCTAGTATCAATTGCCGTTTGCGGAAGAGAGTTCCAAACTTCGACCACCCTTTGTGTGTAGAAATGTTTTCTAATCTCGCTCCTGAAAGGTCTGGCTCTAATTTTTAGACTGTGCCCCCAACTCCTAAAATCCCCAACCAGCGGAAATAGTTTCTCTCTATCCACCCTATCCGTTCCCCTTAATATCTTATAAACTTCGATCAGATCACCCCTTAACCTTCGAAAATCTAGAGAATACAACCCCAATTTGTGTAATCTCACCTCGTAACTTAACCCTTGAAGTCCAGGTATCATTCTAGTAAACCTACACTGCACTCCTTCGAAGGCCAATATGTCCTTCCGAAGGTGAGGTGCCCAGAACTGCTCACAGTACTCCAGGTGTGGTCGAACCAGGGTTTTGTATAGCTGCAGCCTGACTTCTGCCCCCTTGTACTCCAGCCCTCTAGATATAAAGGCCAACATTCCATTAGCCTTCTTGATTATTTTCTGCACCTGTTCATGACACTTCAATGATCTATGTACCTGAACCCCTAAGTCCCTTTGGACATCCACTGTTTTTAATTTTTTACCATTTAGAAAGTACCCTGTTCTATCCTTTTTTGATCCAAAGTGGATGACCTCACATTTGTCTACATTGAATTCCATTTGCCACAATTTTGCCCATTCACCTAATCTATCAATATCGCTTTGTAATTTTATGTTTTCATCTACACTGCTTACAATGCCACCAATCTTTGTCTCATCGGCAAACTTAGATATGAGACTTTCTATGCCTTCATCTAAGTCATTAATAAATATTGTGAATAATTGAGGCCCCAAGACAGATCCCTGCGGGACTCCACTAGTCACATCCTGCCAATGTGAGTACCTACCCATTATCCCTACTCTGTCGCCTTTCGCTCAGCCAACTTCCTAACCAAGTCCCTACTTTTCCCTCGATTCCATGGGCTTCTATCTTAGCTAACAGTCTCTTATGTTGGACCTTATCAAATGCCTTCTGGAAGTCCATATAAATAACATCCATTGGCATTCCCCTGTCCACTACTCTAGTCACCTCTTCAAAAAATTCAATCAGGTTTGTCACGCACGACCTACCTTTCACAAATCCATGCTGGCTCTCTCTGATTAACTGAAAATTCTCGAGGTGTTCAGTCACCCTATCCTTAATTATAGACTCCAGCATTTTCCCCACAACAGATGTTAGGCTAACTGGTCTATAATTCCCCGATTTCCCTCTCTCTCCTTTCTTAAAAAGCAGAGTGATATGTGCAATTTTCCAATCTAGAGGGACAGTTCCTGAATCTAGAGAACTTTGAAAGATTATAGTTAGGGCATCCGCAATGTGCTCACCTACTTCCTTTAAAATCCTGGGATGGAAACCATCTGGTCCTGGGGATTTGTCACTCTTTAGTGCTATTATTTTCTTCATTACTGTTGCTTTACTTATGTTAATTTTATCGAGTCCCTGTCCCCGATTCAATACAAGTTTTCTTGGGATTTCCGGCATGCTATCCTCTTTTTGTAAAACAAAAAGATAAGGGAAAATTTTAACTCTCCACGATCAGCTCCATTTCCCACCAATTTCCCCCTTTAATGCTGCTGGTTTTGGCGACAGGAGCCTCATTAATTGATGCAAATCAGGGTCCAATGATGTACGTACTATCACTGTGGCATTTTAACCTGCCCCACCAGGTATTGCTGTTAGCAGGTCAGCGAGGCCCTCCAAAGTAAGTTTAAAGAACTTCCCTTAGTGAGGCCAGGAGGAGCTGTAAAGAAAGTGCGGGCCTCTGCTGCCCGGTAATTCCACATTCCACCCACCACCCCCCACACCAACTGCAAAACCCTTTGCAACAGTTTCCCCCCCTGCCCCCACCTGGATTTACCTTGCTGCCAGAAGTCTACACTGATGCCAGCAGGTGACCTCTGCGCCGCCTGATGTTCGTTCCCCCCTGCTGCCGCATTCCACCCGAGACGGGCAAGCAGCTGACTGGCAGCATTCAAATGAGGCCCAGCAGTTAAAATCTGCCAGGCCACCGACTAAGACTCCCATGAGGGCTCGCCGTCCACTCCCGCTGGGAGTTAAAATCAGCAGCATAGAATTTGGCAACCCCATAGCTTGATAAATTGATTCAGTGAGGAGTTGAACCATACATGTCCAGGACAATCACGGTTTCAATCCCCAGGTTCACCTACATCCTTCAGTACTTTTTCATTAAGGATATACTCACATTCCTTGTTTTCAGCCCAAAATGTATTACCTCGCACTCATTCACACTAAGTTGCATCAGCCCATGTGTCCATTCCACTAATGTATGTTTTCCTGAAGGCTTTTGTAATCCTCCTTGCTGTTTGCCAAACTCCTTATTTTCATGTCAACTGCACTCTCTATACCAAAGTCTAAATCATCCACATACCAAGAACAAAAGTGGATCCAGCACTAACTCAGTGTCAGCACTCTCGCCTGAGTCAGACGGTTATGGGGTCAAGTCCCACTCTAGGGACTGGAGCACAACATCTTGGCTGATACTCCAGTGCAGTAGTGAGGGAACACTGCACTATTAGAGGTGCTGTTTTTCAGATGGGATGTTAAACCGAGGTCCCATCTGCCCTCTCAGGTGGACATAAAAGATCCCACGGCATTATTTCAAAAAAGAGTAGGGCAGTTCTTCCCAGTGTCCTGGCCAATATTTATCCCTCAACAAACATCACGAAAACAGAATATCTGGTCATTATCACATTGCTGTTTGTGGGAGGTCCTGAGATCATGAAAGGCATTATGTAAATGCAAGTCTTTCTTTCTAACTCCTGGGGCACATCACTTAACAATCCAAACAGTGGCCATTTACCCCAACTCTTTGTTTTCTGTCCATCAACCAACTTTCTATTCATTCTGCTACATTTCCTCTTTTTTCATACATCTGATTTTTTTCTAAAAAGCCTCTTGTGAGCAACTTCTGAAAATCCATATATACTACATCTACCACATTACCTTTATCTATCCAAGTCAGTCACAGTGACACAAATGGTTTAGTGCAGTGCTCATTTCCACATTGCTCTGACTGTAGGTCTGGTTTTAGGCTCTGACATTGGCATTACCCTTGCTACAGTGGGCAATTGTGAATCCTAAAAGTCTGCCTCATATGACCTCAAATGTCCCAGGCCAATTCTAATCATCCAGCAGATTATGTCATTATGAGATGCCTGATACAATAACTATGTTGCAAAATTCACCAAACGATTTCTCTTTGACTCATTCCATCAGGTTTCCCCAGTTCTGCTCACCCCTCAAACTATGTCTGCTCCCTCTGGTGCTTTTAAAGCAACTTCAATTGTGGGAAATTAACAAGATGTGTGCATCAAGTAAATCCTGAGTAAATGTGCCCATTTCCCAATAATTGCTGCTTGGATTAATTAGTTAACAAGCACTTAAAAAACTTTTAATGCCAGATCATTTACACCCAATTAGTCCCAGAGCAATTTTAGAACATGAACAAAAGTTAGTGCCCACTCTGTTAATGCTAACAAAATGACTACACTTTAAACGACAAATTAAGAGCCAGCATTATCAGTTGGAGCAAATTAAACCTCAGGGGTTTATGGAATAAACTACCAATTTGTGATTAAAAGCTCAGTTGTAACATTGAACTAAGATTTTTTTTTAAACAGGGATTAGACACCAAGGCAGGAGAGAGATGAAAAAGAGGTATGCCAATCCTGAAGATTAACTTAAATGATTAAGCAAATGTGATATATTAAATGTTTTTTGTCATTCTTAGTTTTACATGTTATTTTGCTCTATATTTTGAATCATAATAGGGTCTAAGGAGAATATGAGTTGTGCTCTAAAGACTCACTTCAACAAATCACAACACCTCAGTCCTGATATATTTTTAAATGTCTTGTTTATCGTCAAAATCAGTTTAACCATCAAATTTTCCTGAATTAGTCTATCATTTACCATCAAATTTACTGAGCACAGTCTTCCAGAGCTGACAGCTATTATGGTTGCATTGTCAACTTGAAGTGCTGACCTGAAACACTACATCAATAAATGCACTTATGTGAATCACAGAAAAATAAAAGCTATAAAGCAAAAGTTTACTGAGATCAGTCCTCAGAGACAGCAGCTTGCTGAAAAAAACATCCAGTGGAGACTGGGTAGGACAAGTTAGCACATTTTCCTCCCACCTCACCAAACTGGAAGTGGATGAACTCAGGACACCTGCGTGTAACAATTAATCAGTCACTGGAAAAATTTCCATCAGGCAGGTATCCCCAGCATTGTACCCAAGGTGGTAAAGCCCTCGTCTGATACTGCCACTGAGAGGCAAATCGATAGGCAGGGTATTTGGCACCTTTGAAGTGGCTGCATCAGGCGTGCGAGTGGAGCTTTGGACATCCAAATGGCAAGATAGTACAATTCATCAACTGGGATATGTCAGAGCTTGGGGATATATTGCGGGCTTGGCAGAAGGCAATCTTCAAGTCAGTGGGCTGTATGGCAACCACATCCATCTTACACAGGTTCTCTGGGACATACTGCAATTCACTTAATCATTGTTTAGGACTCCAAAACTGTTTAATGAATACTTGATTCTGGTAATAGGCTCATTGTAATGCTCCTCTGCCCAGTTAGTTGTCACAGTGACTAGTGTTAAAGAAGGACACGAGAATCCACCAACAGCCCCATCCATTTGGCTTGCTGTCTCCATGCAACACATCCGGTAAATGCTTCCTCTCCCTCCAATTTGGGTCACAGCATTGACCTGCTGAAGGCCTCAGTTTGAGCTGAGACTTTCCAGTGGGAAATGCATTGAATCTTCGGGACTCTGCTACCCCTTTAATTTGCCTCCCACCTCTTTTGCTGTTACAGCAGCAGTGGTCCTGCTGCAATGCCACTTGAATATTCTTGTTAGCTGCTGGCGAGTTCCCACGAGCTGGCCAGAATCCCGTCAGGAACCCACCATGAATGCCTAATTACCCCTGACCCAGGGCACCGTGCTAAGGCCAGGAAAATCGAACCCACAGACTCTGCATGCAAGTAATTTTCTCTTTAATAATATTTCCTACATTACAACAGTGACTACACTTCAGAAATACATCATTGGCTGTAAAGCGCTTTGAGATGCCCTGAGGTCGTGAAAGTTGCTATATAAATGCAAGTTCTTTCTTTCTTAAATGTTTTTTCTGCATGCTGCGATCTGATTTTTATTTTTGTACTGAATGTTCTGTGTGCTTTGTTCATCAGGAGGATTTTAAAAAATCAATCTAGTCGTTATGCTACTTTTGTTCAGAGGTGACGTGAGGAAAGAAAATGTACCCACCGAATTGTTATGATCTGAAACGCACTGCCTGAAAGGGTGTTTGGAAGCAGATTCAATAATAACTTTCAAAAGGGAGTTGGATAAATACTTGAAGGGAAAAGTTTGTAGGGCTATGGGGAAAGAGCAGGGGAGTGAGACTAGTTGGATAGCTCTTTCAAAGAGCCGGCACAGGCACGATGGACCGAATGGCCTCCTTCTGTGTAGTTTCATTCTATGATTACATTTTTGATATGTTTCTTTTTAGCACTCGGAACAAGTATCAGGAAAAATGACCTTCAGAACCACAGAAAACACAAAAAATGTTTTTTTTTAAATTATCAAGAACACAGTGTACTAAACCCAAACAAAGAGAGTGGGAATATGGTATTGAGAGAGAGGATCAGCCATGATTATATTGAATGGCAGAGCAGGCTCAAAGGGCCGAATGGCCAACTCCTGCTCCTATTTTCTAAGTTTCTATGTTTCCTAAGTCTATAGACACTGCTATTCAAGAAAGGAGAGAGAGAGAGAGAAAGAAAACAGGGAACTACAGGCCATGACATCAGTCGTGGCAAAATGCTGGGATCCATTATAAAGGTCATGGTAACAGGGCACTTGGAAAGTCATAATATGATTAGGCAGAGTCAACATGGTATTATGAAAGGGAAATCGTGTTTGACAAATCTATTAGAGTTTTTTTGAGGATGTAACTCGCAGGGTAGATAGAGGCGAACCAGTGGATGTCATACATTTGGATTTCAAAAGGCATTCAATAAGGTGCCACACAAAAGGGCACAACATAAGGGCTCATGGGGTTGGGGGTAATATATTAGCATGGATAGAGGATTGGTTAACAGTTAGAAAACGGAGTAGGAATATTTTCAGATTGACAGGCTGTTACTAGTGGGGTGCCGCAAGGATCAGTGATTGGGCCTCAGCTATTTACAATCTATATTAATGACTTAGATGAAGGGATCGAGTGCAATGTATCCAAGTTTGCTGACAATACAAAGCTAGGTGGGAAAGTAATCTGTGAGGAGGACACAAAGAGTCTGCAAAGGAATATAGACAGGTTAAGTGAATAGGCAAGAAGGTGGCAGATGGAGTATAATGCGGGGAAATGTGAGGTTATTCACTTTGGTCGGAAGAATAGAAAAACAGAATATTTTTTAAATGGTGAGAAACTATTAAATGTTGGAGTCCAGAGGGATTTGGGTGTCCTTGTGCACAAAACACAGTAAGTTAGCATGTAGGTACAGCAAGCAATTAGGAAGGCAAATGGTATTTTGGCCTTTATTGCAAGGGGCTTGGAATGCAAGAGTAAGGAAGACTTGCTGCAATTGTACAGGGCTTTGGTGAGACCTCACCTGGAGTACTGAGTACAGTTTTGTCTCCTTAACTAAGGCAGGATATACTTGCCTTAGATGCGGTGCAGCAAAAGTTCACTAGATTGATTCCTGGGATGAGAACGTTGTCCTATGAGGAGAGATTGAGTAGAATGGGCCTATATTCTCTGGAGTTTCGAAGAATGAGAGGTGATATCATTGAAACATATAAGATGCTAAGAAATTGTTTCCCCTGGCTGGAGAGTTTAGAACGAGGGGGCATAGTCTCAGGATAAGGGGTCGGCCATTTAGGATTGAGATTAGGAGACATTTCTTCTCAGAGGGGTGTGAATCTTTGGAATTTTGTACCCCAGAGGGCTGTGGATGTTCAGTTGTTGAGTATATTCAAGGCTGAGATCGAAAGGTTTTTGGACTCTTAGGGAATCAAGGGATATGGGAATCGGGTGGGTAAGTGGAGTTGAGGTCGAAGATCAGCCATGATCTTATTGAATGGCGGAACAGGCTCAAGGGGCCGTATGGCCGACTCCTGCTCCTATTTCTTATGTTCTTATGACATGGATATTGAAACAGGATTAACATGGGCATAAGCTGTGGCAGAACAGTATCTTCACTTTGTTGTGGAAAGCCACAAGACTGAACTTTTCCCAGCCTTGCTTAAAGATTTCAAAATTGCTGTAAGAAAACCAAAATGAAAGGCTTGATTGTAAGTGCCAATTGCAGATGGAATTGCAAAAATCCATGCTGGAAAAGATAAAAGCTCAATACTTCGCTATTGAAACTGATGAAAGAAATGACCAGTCAGTCAAAATTACTGGCAGAATAAACAAGGAAAAAGCAAAGTCAGTAAGTAGACTGAAAAGGAGCAAATTTAAGAGATGAAAAGGGGACCTAGCCCACATTATTTGGGCAGAAAAGTTGATATAAAACAGCTGATTAGCAGTGAGAAGCATTTACGCGTGAGATGGGTAGGGTACAGGCTAAAAACCTTCCAATCAGGAGTAAAGCGGTTGCATCAAAGGCTCGGGTTCTGTGGATGAAAAGCAGATTAGGTTAAACGTTTCTGATTTTAACCCCACCGGGCCGGCGGAAACCGAATGGGTGGGCAGTTCAAATCGCCTAGGCTAATTACCCACCATCAAGCTTCCCAGATGCTGCTGACCATGATTTTTACGCAGGCTTCTGCACAGGCTGGGTGGATTCTTCTTTAAACATGCAGATAAGGGTCCAATGTGGCCATCTTGCCCTGCCTTCAATGTTAACTCAGGTCTGAGCAGGGAAGCCACTGTGGCTTTTCCGACAGACTAAAGAGAATCCAAAACTGCCTGGAAGATGAAGAGGCCCAATCAAGTGAGTTTTCTTTACTTTCCTTTGTGGGGCCAGGAAGAACAGGAGTTCTCATCCCGGCCCCACAAGGGATGTTTAGGCCTCCCCAGCTCTGAACTACCCCGCTTCTCTCCCACCAGACCCTTGCTGAACCCCCCTTCCCCATTCTTACTGGCAGGCAGCCATGGGCCACCCAATTTTCCGGAGACAGGCAGCCACTTCCCGCCCATTCCAGGAAAATTAGGTGAACACCTGGAGGAGGAAAATTTTTAAGGATATGGGAAAAGAGTGGGGAAATAGAATTTGAGTAGGTAGCTCCAAAAAGAGCTAGCACGGGCATGATGGGCTGAATAGCATTCCTCCGTGCTGAAATTTCCATGATGCTACACTAAAGGAATTGGCAATTGTCGTCCAATCACTGAATACTCAAGAATCTTTGGGGGTAATTTTAACCTCAGCGATGGAAAGGAAACTCAGGCAGGGTGTACAACAGATGACCGATCTGACATCGCCAGTGTTACACCATCCGCGAAAGTTAAAATTACTCCCTTGGAGTCTGTAAAAGGGAGGCATCTGCCATCTATATCGTGTTTTACTTAATGCAGTAATGCATGCTGTCATCACTGAGGTAAAAGGAAGGATAAAGTTACTTCACAAATGTTATTGGCTTCAGTTGAGATGAAGCCAATATAATGATTGGGGACAATGGTGCGCTCCACTCCTTTCCCACTGACTCCATCCCTCTCCCTGGCCACTCTCACGCTGAACCAGACCATCCATAATTTGCCATCCTATTTCGCTCTGAGCTGAACTTTAAACCCCACATCCTATCCATTACCATAATGCTTACTTCCACATCTGCAACACTGCTTTCTTCTGTCCGTATCGCAGCTCCTCCATTCCATGCCTTTGTCCCACCAGACTCAATACTACAGTGCTCTCCTTGCTGGGCTCCCATCCTTCACAAACTCCAACTCCAATACTCTGCAGCACACATACTGTTCTCATTACCTCCCTTTTGTCCATCAAACCCCATCCTCACTGACGTATACTACCTTCCAACATATCACATTTAAAATCCTGTCCATGTCTATAAACCTCTCCATTTCCTTGTCCCTTGCGATCTCTTTCAGCCTTCTAACCCCTTCCGCAAATCCATTCCTCTGACTATGGTCTTCTGCGTATTATCACCTCAGCCTGATCCTTGGTGAAAGAGCATTCAGCTATACAAATGCAAGTTTTAGTTGTTCCAATTGTTCTTCTTCTTCTTCTAAGAGTTGTTTGGTGGGAGTGGTGGTGGTAATGCTTGTGGTTCCTCCTTCTGAGAACATAAGAAATAGGAGGAGTAAGCCATATGGCCCCTCGAACTGGCTATGATCTTAATTCAACAAGATCATAGCTGACCTTCTACCACAACTCCACTTTCCTGCCCTATCCCCATATCCCTTGATTTCCTTTGTATCCAACTATCCATCGATCTCAATCATGAATATACTCAATGACTGAGCGTCCGCAGCCCTCTGCGGTAGAGATTTCCAAAGATTCACAACCCTCTGAGTGAAGAAATTTTTCCACATCTTTGTCCTAAACAGCCGACTCCTTTTCTTGAGACTGTGACCCCTAGTACTAGACTCTCCAACCAGGGGAAACAGCCTTTCAGCTTCTACCCTGTCAAGCCCTCACAGAATTTTATATGTTTCAATGAGGTCACCTCTCGTTCTTCTAAACTTCAGAGAATGTAAGCCCATTCTACTCAATCTCTCCTCATTGGACAACCCTCTTATCCCAGCAATCAATCTAGTGAACCTTTGTTGCACCGCCTCTAAGGCAAGTATATTATTCCTTAGGTAAGGAGGCTAAAGCTGTACACAGTACTCCAGCTGTGGTCTCACCAGAGCCCTATATAATTGCAGCAAGACTTCCTTACTCTTATGCTCCAATCCCCTTGCAATAAAAGCTAACACACCATCTGCCTTCCTAATTGCATGCTGTACCTGCATGTTAACTTTCTGTGATTTATGTACAAGGACATCCAAATCCCCCTGACTACCAACATTTCTTAGTCACTCACCTTTTAAAAAATATTCTGCTTTTCTATTCTTCCTACCAAAGTGGATAATTTCACATTTCTCCACATTATACTCCATCTGCCACCTTCTAGCCCACTCACTTACCTGTCTATATCCCTTTGCAGCCTCTTTGCGTCCTCCTTACAGCTTACTTTCCCACCTAGCTTTGTATCGTCAGCAAACATGGATACATTACATTCGGTCCCCTCATCTAAGTCATTGATATAGATTGTAAATAGCTGAGGCCCAAGCACTGATCCTTGCAACACCCCACTAGTTACAGCCAGCCAACCTGAAAATGACCCGTTAATTCCTACTCGCTGTTTTCTGTCTGTTAACCAATCCTCTATCCATGCTAATATATTCCCCCCAATCCCATGAGCTCTAATCTTTCGTAACAACCTCTTGTGTGTTCTGGAACCTGTGAGTTCTAATCTACTTGTACATGTTGTGGTTCCCCCAGAATGTGCACTAGGACTTGTAGCTGTGAAATGCCATCATCTATTTCTGGGGAAGAAGATCATTTGCCTTATAGCAACCCAGAAGCACCAGAATCAGTCCCAGGATCTTCCTGCACCCTAACACCCAGAGGGACAGAGGTATGTTCCATTGAGACATGTGCTGTCCTTACTGTTTTCATAGGATTGGCTCACAGTTTGCAGGCATTCAACTAACCCTGAATGCTGTTTTGCCTTAATCTGCAGCAGTTTTGTTCCTAATGAATTAAAGTTGGCCCCCATAGGTGAAGTGTGATCATCCATGTGAGGTATTGTGCTGTTGTTATGATCTTCATTCACTCAGGCTGCTGCAGCATGTGCTACAGCAATTGGTACTTGATACATTGCAGACCTCACGCTGGGGGAGCATTGTTTCATTGCCTTGTTCAACTGCTTAAGATGTTATACACAAGCATCAAGACCATGCCATGCAGAGGTACCTACAGACCCAAATGAAGTGGATGGTCCACACAGATGGTCCAGGATCAGTTCTAAAATTGGTCAGCAAGAAACACTAACATTTCTAAAGAGGGTCAGAGTAGAAGGACCTCCACTTTGCACCACTGAGGCCCTGTGATGATTACTCTAGTGACGAAAGGCTCACTGACATTGCTGTTTCCTGCACTTGAGTGAACCCTGCGGTATTCCCCAATTCTGTTAAAGTATAGAAAGGGGGAATGCCCCTCCTTGTGCTCTTCCTCTTGACCCTGGAAGGTGCCAGCCATTGGGCTATTGGACCTGTCACCTGTGAAGAGAGCACATGCATCAACGGAAAGCAAAATAATATTATTGCACAGTCCTGACAGTTCAAGCTGCGTGAGTGCCTTTCTTTATTACCTGAATGCTGTGACACTTGCCACAGAAGTACTGTACTCAGCACATTGTATATGCATAGGCATGAACATACCTTTGTGGAATATTGGGCCTCCCACCTCAGAGAGACCTAGTCTTGGAAAGACGTTGTGATCGCTAAACACAATTAAGCAGGTGTCCCAGAATAGCAAGATTTTCTACTGGGACTGCCTACTTCCGGTGCTACTTCTGGCCTTGGTACTGTAAGTCAACTTGGCCTACAAGAAGCAAAATATTTAGTTTTAACAAAAGGCGCTAATAGAAGAAAGTGCATCAATGTAGCTGTTTCATCTGCGTGGCTGAGTCAGGAGTAACACTTTTGAATCTAAGGACATTTGTTATTCACGCCCTGCTGTGCCCAATCGTGCATAGGAAATACCAATTCATTCACACCACTACAAACATAAGAAGCAAATGACGATGGGTGTATACATTTTTTCCCCACAGAATGCCTTCCATTCAATTTCCAAAGTGTCACCTGACTTTATTGGACAGGGTATGCTTTCCTTTGGAATATGAATCTACTAGAAGTAGTAGGTTGAGTTTTTCTAATGTGTGGGTCTGTGCTACTTCTCCTCCATTTGCACATTAATTTAAACCAGTGATGGCCAACCCCAGGCACGCCTCTCTCTAGAGAGTGGCATGCCACAGCATGTAGCCGGTTGAGTGTGGGCGGAAGGTGGCGGTTACTGAACTGGGATGTGAAGGACACTCTGCTCCGAGTGCGTCACTCGATTGGCGAGCTGTACTCCTCAAAGGCCAAGCTGCACGGGTCCAGGTGGAGGCCGAAGCTCTCGACCGATCGTTCCTCGCCGACATCAGGATGCAAGATGAGCTGTTCCCCAACTATAGCCTAGGCGGGGCCTGAGCTCCCAGCAGTGATGGGGGGACGTCGTCAAACGGACCTTCCGGCTGTGCGAGGTGAACTAAGTGTGGGTATTGTCTCCGCTTGCCGAGAAGCTTTATTGGGGGTTCAGCAGCATTAGGAACTGAACACAAGAGAAACTTGTGTATTAAAGAACAGCATTTCCCACATTACTCACTTCACCTCAGTGCCCTGTACTGTTGAACATATGTGAGGTGACACTAATGTGACACTAATGTGAGATAACTGTGTTTGTCTCGAATCAAGCCGGCAGTTTCTTGTGCGTAAGCTTGTGCTGAACGGCATGGAATGGAAGAATAAGAGGAAGATAAACGTTATTGATAAAAGCGCCTTATGATATCTCTCCGAAATGTCTGAGCTTCACATAAACAATGAAGTACACTGAGCTGCATCAGCAAGGAGGTTCAGAAGCCGCATTAAGTATGTAAGATTGCCATGTTTAATTTGTAGACCTAGTGACCATTACATAATTATTGGCTCTATAACAATTGTTGGAGTTATTATTCTTGTTTTATTCAACTAAGATTGCCAAGTTTAAAAAATTAGTATTATTCATGGCAATATTCTGCAAGTGGCACGCCTGCACATTCTAGTTTCACAATGTGGCACTCCTTTGCAAAAGGTTGGCCATCACTGATTTAAACTGTAACAGGATACTTGCACCATATCAGCATACCTGTCTTTTGGCCTTTTGCTTACGAGTTATTGTTGGCTTACCTTTTTACGCAACTCATTCTTCCACACCTCAAAGGGTTGTGAACACAATGGGGGTTGAATTTATCCAGTGTTTTTAGTGCATCAGCAGTGCACAAATGATGCAGTAATTCTTTTCAGGCAGAAAAACTGGGCGAAAGCCATTTTTTTTCTGATTCCCGCCATTGAAACGTTTCCCTGAGTTCCTGCGATCTTCCCACTGAGTCCTGACTGACCGATCTCATTTGCAGATGTCAAAATGAGGGCCAGTGATGCAGCAGCTCCGGGTTTCCTGGTTTTACATTCCTCATGCACTCTGGATAAGTTAGACTGAGGTTTAGAAGGCACAGCAGCTGCCAGGATCAGCTGATACAGGCAAAAGTGAGGAGTTTCTGAGCCTTAAGAATCTGGAGAGTTTAAATAGCGATTTCTGCAACTGGGAAACTGTTTCTATTTGTAATATTTTTTGCCTCGGGTCAAAGCAATCTTGCAGTGGGGACCTCTGCATATGCAAAGGGCCTAACGCCTGCTTCAGGGGTGGGTGAAGGTTTATCCATGACTTCAGTTGATATGGTGGCTATGTTCTTTAAAGAAGCCTAGATTCTTTTTCAACAGGCTCAAAATTATATTAATTATTTATAATGTCCAAGCAGACAGCACTGTATCACCATCTGGAGAAATGCTTACTAGGTCAGGTCTATTTAGAATTTCTATCTGATACAACACCCCGGGTCTAATGTGGCAATCATAGACATGATGTTCATTTGCCTCTAACAAATGGAAAATTTGTAAATATTGGAACCTAAAAATCCATGATCCTGCTCCATCACTGTAACCGTTATGGGGCGGGACTTCTGTGTATTCGGCTGCTGCAGCCCTGACCCCATCAGAATTCTTGAGGTCAGGCAATTTGAATAAAGTGGGTGAGCACCCATGCTAGTACTAGGGCAACTGGGTTATCCGCCCAATTTGATTGGGCTCGAGTGCCAGCATGTCCAGCCAGCCGAAGAACCTTTGCAATGAAGACAACTGGTCCTTTTCCAAGAAGGCTGCTTTCCTTAGGGAAGTTGATCGCTTCACAACTGGCTGCCATAAAGTAACTGGCCTTTCTAAATTTGGTGGGCCATACTTAGAATCATAGAATCATAACAGCACAGTGGAGGCCATTCGGCCCATCGAGCCCGTGCCAGCTCTTAGTAAGAGCAATCCAGTTAGTCCCGATCCCCGCTATAGAATCATAGACTTCTGTCTGCTGGCAGTATGTGTACATCTGCTTCATGCTTCCACCAGATTGCATCATCCCACCAGCCCCAGCTCCTTCTTTGATATCAGTTGCAAAGGGGACGGACGCAGGAAATGTCTGGCACCACACCCCCAGGAAACATTGTCATGTGAAAACAAAATGGTGACCTGGCGTAAATGGGGCCTGCCCCAATTTCCACTCTTACTAGCCATATAACTATGACCTGATTAGGTTTTGTTTATGGTCAATAACATCAACAGAACCATCCCTTGAAACTATTAGCTCTTCTCCAGAGAGCTGTATGTGTTTGTCTCACTTACCCCGTACAGACACAGAAGTGTTGCTTACAGAAACCCAGTTTAAATTTGCAATACTTAGCTTAGCAAAAAGAAATTATATGAAAAGATACAATAGGGAAATGTTATAATGTAAAATGGATCCTGTATCCATCATATAAGCTGGCGCTTAATCTTGGTGATGTTAACACTTAGAGCCAAAAAGATCCTTGCTCCTTATGAGGACTGCAGTTCCAGGTTTGGACAAAGATGCGCACATGAAGTAAGCTTTCCCTCTGCTTAACTGAAATGTAGCAATCCCAAAATTACTCTTTCTGCAGCCAGCTTAATGTCGCAGGTGATGCACTTAGTAGTTAAGTGGCTGCTAAACCACTTCAGAATTGGGAAACTGGCATTATCAGAGGTAATCTTGAATTGGCCAGATTTCGAGTGTTAACACTAATACCGAAGTGGTGAAAGATTGTTCCCCAGCGGAAGATATGTGCGATTTCACATGGAAGAATGTTAGTGTTAATAAACCGGAAAAATAGGGATATTAATACTCAAGAACTAAAAGCGGAAAACATGTGTGTGCAACTAGCTTCTGTTGTCATTTCTATAATAGTTTGCATAGTTGTTAAAATGCAATTTAAGGTTATGAACTGATAGTAAACTCCCGTTCTTTGTAATTCTTTACTAACTTAAACATTTTTCATTACCTTACAAAATATGTGCACAATACATTATTTTGCAGACCTAGATGGACCAATTCCAAACATTTATAAACAAAACGTTTTAGTGGGTTCCATGATAACCAAATTTAGCGAATGGTGCATTTTGCTTAACTGACAAAGGACCTATATGATTGTGAGAGCTACTATCTAATCAAAGTTAGTCTTAACAAAGATATCAAAGAAGCCACTGTGCTATCTTACTGCTGAACTGATGCAGATAACGGGCACATCAAGTCCAGTTTATATAAATTTAGCACTTTCATTAATTAGATCCCTGTCCCTTGCAGCTTGCAATATTGTATTTTGTGACAGTTTGTTTGGATGCCAGATCATTCACCCTTAGCCACCAGGCTGTTTTACCCTACAGGTACTGTTCACCTCACAGCATTGCTTCTGAGAAAATATGTTATAACATATGGTATCCAGGCGCCAAAACCTGTCACAATGGCAACCTTAGTACCAACCTAAAAGAGTGTTCTTTAAGTACTTTATTTTCTTAAATAGTCCCAGAGTTATTAATGAACTTATTTATTACTATGAAAGAGAAAATTCATATGAGACCATACATAAAGTAAACTAAGATTTCTGTTTGCTTACATGTAAAATGGTTAGAACAGTGGATAAATATTGAATAGTGGATACCAGATAGTGAAGTTGTTATACTGAGGGGTTCAGGTAACACGCTATCCATGATTGGGAGGGTCAGTCCTACAGATGTGTCTATACGTACTATTAATATTAATTATTTCACTGACATAACAGGTTGTGCCTGAGACACGCAAGTTGGAATCCCTCCTTGACTGTTTCTCTTCCCACAAACTCCACAAAAGCCTCAATGAATCTGATACAAAGGAAAACAGAAGTGAAAACATTAGTTAACTCAAGGATTTGATTTCAGATCTCCTAGTTAACAGTACCTTAATCTAGTACTGTAGCCATCAGGATAGGCTTCCAATTCATTCAGATCTCCTAGTTAACAGTGCCTTAATCTAGTACTGTAGCCAGCAAGATACGCTTCCAATTCATTTGCACAACTTCATTCACAAGCGGTTGTTCACACACATTCACATGCGTAAGTATAATCTCCGTCATCTCCCTTCAATAACTTCTCTGTAAATCTGTCCCATTGGAACTCTCACTGTATTTGGAATTTTTCTGTATTGTCATGTTATTGGCCTTCCTTTCACTCTCTGTATTGTTGGCATCTGCCCTTTTGATGCCTTGCCTGCTTTTTTCATGTGTCACACCAGCCAATGTCATTGACTTAGATATCAGTTGAATATTTTCTTTTCCTCAAAACCTCTTGATAGGTTCTCCTACCTTCTACAAGCAGGAACTTTTCTGAATACCTTGCACTAGATCCATCCGATTTCTTATCAGTCTCCTTTGTCATCATCGTTAATCAATCCTATATTGCATCTCTGTTAATAGTAACATTGTAGATCACTTACAGGTTCAGTGGAAGATGATATCCTTGCTTCCTAAACTAGACTGTATGCCCAATATCTGGTAAAGTAGTTGTTATATTTTTGAGTTTTATGCTAGATAATCTACTCCGGTTCAGCACCACCAACCATTTCCGTAAGTAGATCTTGCATTCCCTATGAATTGGGACATGTCTTTACTACGACAACAACAACTTGCATTTATATCGCACCTTTAACGTAGTAAAACGTCCGAAGGCGCTTCACAGGAGCGTTATCAAACAAAATTTGACACCGAGCCACATAAGGAGATATTAGGACAGGTGACCAAAAGCTTGGCCAAAGAGGTAGGTTTAAAGGAGGAGAGAAAGGTAGAGAGGATTGGGGAAGGAATTTCAGAGCTTAGGGCCTAGGTGGCTGAAGGCATGGCTGCCAATGGTGGAGCGACTGAAATCGGGGATACGCAAGAGGCCAGAATTACCTACCCAATATCTAGGTAAATGATTACGAGACGCTGGGATTGAACAGAGAATTCTTGCTACTGTACTCTGGCTTACTGGAATGTAGAATGTGCTGTCACATGACTCTCCTCATCTTCGGTCGGTGGATTGGATATACGCTTTAATTAAGACACAGGTTACAAACCAACAGACAATTCATTTAACATAAAGCAAGCAAATGAACAGTAATCATTGCAAAATAGTCTATTTACAGTATTTTTAAAAATTTCCATCCTTCATAATATACCAAAACAATAAAGACACTTTTCTTGAACTATCACGCAACGTAAAATTGGACCTTTGAAAATGGTTGCTCACCTTTTACATGTGAAACCTTACCACCAAGTCACTCACTTAACATAGTCTCTTTGCTGGCTTTAGACTGACTAGTAATTTGGGCACGCATAGCCCTAAATGAGCCAAACCCAGAAACTTCCAGCCACAGAGT
The DNA here is from genome assembly GCF_035084215.1 of Heptranchias perlo. Classification (NCBI taxonomy): domain Eukaryota; kingdom Metazoa; phylum Chordata; class Chondrichthyes; order Hexanchiformes; family Hexanchidae; genus Heptranchias; species Heptranchias perlo. The sequence continues at coordinate 83,721,879 of NC_090332.1, forward strand.
TATCCATCAATGAACCACAGCCAATCATTGACCCAGCCTATGTCATTGACATTAATGTGTATTTTTTGTCACCGTAGCAAGCCGAGTGATTGAACAGAAACCCTAGCTTGCTGGATGTGTCATGAGCCCTCTTGTATTCTCCTAGACTTTAGAAAACAGTAGAATAAACACTTTATCATGCCATGGGTTAATAATAACATAACCAACATATAATATAGCAGATTGCAGTAATTTACAGAACATATCTATTCCTCCTCAAGTACAAAGCTATTTTAACCATCCGCCTGCCACGTTCCCATCGGGTGGGAAGGGTTAAATTCGGGCCAACAGTTTCTGGGTTCTAGGAGACAAGAAACTGCTATGAAATTGTTGGGGGTAAAAAAGTTTTATAAAACCCGGGAATTGTAACACTTAATTAATCGACAAACATTTCCTGCCTCTCCACATTTCATTCTTAATTGTAGTTCCTACATTTTCATGGCATCTTCACATCATCTTCATTCACTTGAGCTTTATAATATTTATCATCATTCCAAGCTTTTCTGCTTCTCTGCAATACATTCTAACAGGGCACAGCCAGCTACTGGAAGTAAGGATTATGTATTAGTAATACGATGCAATTAAGCTAAAGATTACAGATGAGTGGCCAGTTCATTTGCTTTGGTGTAAATGGATGAATTACAACTGTTGGCCAACTGAGAAAGCTCCCTGCTCTTCTTCGAATTGTGCCAGCGGACTGTTAATGTCCAACTGCAACCACTGTAATGGGCAGAAAGGGCCTCAGTTTAACTTCTCATCCAAAGGACTGCACCTCTGACAAGGCAGCACTCCTTCAGTAAGACCTTAGAGTGTCAGCTTAAACATGAGCTCAATCTCCCAGCTTGAGTCTTGAACTCTGTAAAATGTTGACCCAGGGGTAAGACTGGTACCAACTGACCCAAGCTAATGTATAATATAGAAAATATGTGCTGCGCAGATAGCATATTGAAAGCTGAATCACTGTTTATGTGATCACTGGGGCAGATAAAATACTGGTGTGATAGTGAGGGTTTGAAATGTGGGAAAAATCATAGTTAGCTACTTAGCTTAATCCATTGTAAAATATCCAGATTCAAACAGTATCAATTCCCTTCATCATTTTAAAGTCCTCAATCATATCACCTTGAAGTCTATTCATTTCCAGTGAAAAAAGCCCCAATTCCCAGAGCCTATCCTAATAACTATGACACCTATGACTAACTATCATTCTGGTGGCCCTCTTCTGAACACTAGACCTCAATATCCATGTGAGGGGAACAAAATTGGGTGCAATAATCGTATCTATAAGGCAAGCATCATACTCCTAGTTTTATATTTAACTGTCCTAGCCATACATTCAAACACCCTATTCACCTTCCCTATAACCTCACGACATTGGTAATGGACCTTCAATGTTTTATGAACTGCAACTTCTCCAGCTCCTTCTCCTACTCCACAGCCTTAAAAGAATAACCCTACAAGGTATATATGGGTCTGGAATTATATCAGCCCAAATGCATCAAATTGCATTTATCCACAATGTAGGACATCTGTCACACCCGGCCCATTTCCCAATGTATCTAGATCAGCCTTTAGTCTTATTTATTTCATCTGAAGTCCCACACACATCTTTGTTTCATCATCAAATTCAAAATTGTTCCCTCCATGCCTTCAACCAAATCATTATTAAACATAGTGAAGGGCAACGTTCCTAACCTAGATCCCTGCAGGAGTCTACTAGTGACTGGACCCTATGCAGAGCTGCAACTGTTAATAATTACCCTCTGCCTAAGCAAATGTAACCAGTTCAGTATTCATCTTAAAATCTGCCTCCCAATCCCACAGGACTCAACAGCCTTCTGTGTGGCACTTCTTTAAAAGAATTGTCAAAATCAAGATACACAATATCAATTGGATTACCATCATCCACCAACCTTGTAACCACTTCAAAAAATTCAACTAAGTTAGTAAGATAGGATCTCCACTTCCAAAAGCCATGTTGAGATTCACAAATAACCTCTGCTCTTTCCAAATGATAGTACAGCACATTTCTAATAATTTCTTCCAGCAACTTACCTTTAACTGAAGTCAAACTAGCTCGCCTATAATTCTTACTATGTAGACCTCTCTCCAGTCTTTGGGAACAATCCCAGACCTCAGCGAGCTGTTAAATATATAAGCTAGCAGCTTGCATAACACAGCCCATTTCTTTTGCACTCTGGGGTGAATACCATCGGAGCTAGCAGTGCAATCTGATTTAAGAGCCCAGGCCTATTCAGGACTATTTCTACAATGACATCCATGGATTCAATTTTATCTCTATCTATTACCACTGGCAACATAGCCTCATCTTTAGTAATGATGCAAAGCAACCATTTAGCAGCTCAGCCATATCTTGGGACTCCACCCAAATCTGCCCTGCAAAATCTCTCAAAAGCCTTATGCAGTACTTGGTCACTCTCTAACTATTAAAGACATTACGATCACTAACACATCTATCTACAGTACTCTTTCCAGTTGCTCTTTTGGCCATTCTAGTAATAGATTTGTTACCCTCAACTGAATTTTATACCTATTCCGATTCTTTTGAGAACTATTTTCTTTGTATCTGGTAGATTACTTCTTCTTCAGGCTAATTTGTCTATGAATATCACCCTTGAGCCATTTGGGTTTCATTTTACCACAAATCCAGCTTTTAATCCAAGGGATATGCATAGTTTCCCTGATCACAGGTATGGCTTTAAAAGCACTCCATCTTCTATCTGTTCTACAGTTGTTCCAGTCCAGTAGCATCTCCCTGATTTGGCAAGTCAGTCATGCTGATAAGCTAGTATCTTTTTCTGTAATTTTTTTGAGCTTGTGAGATATTGATCTGAAATTAGCTGGTACAGTACTGTACGTGTACCTGAAATGAGTTGTTATAAATTATCTTATTGTTGATGCAGGGATCATTCGATGTGTTCTTTCAGAATTATGTTTAAGTGTTTCAAATAGCTTCAAATTGGAAATTCTGAGTTTAAATATTGAGCTCCTATTAAATATAGCTACTGTTTAATTGAACTTTCCATGGAAATATTCCAACCTTCACATCTTTCTCAGGAAGTAATTAAGTGCAAGACTACACAGAATATGTTGAGTTCCTTAGCTCTGCACTCCACTATTATGTACTGTTGATCTGCACTATAGACTTTTGTCTACTTTAAAGTTTCTTGAAAAAATATTTCTGTTGTCATGGGCATACTTTGAAAATGACAGCCAGAAAAATAATCCAATGGACATTCATGTTATATGAATGGTTCCTCTTTTATTGTTTATAGTATCTAGAATTATAAAATATTCCAGCATTGTTGTTTACTTTGTTCATAGTTAATATATACTCATATTCTCAAATATTGATGTTAGTTTTGTGGTAGTTTTGAGGAATCAAAGAAGACCTTTGAATAGATATGACTTACAACAGAGGAATGCAAAGGTGCCAAATAAAAATATAGGCCAGGAATTTTCTCAGAGCTGCTCTCGCTTGGCCTCCATAGCTTCACCAGAAGTATGACAGAAATCCTGTTTACGAACGTAGGCAGGGTTTCCAACTCACTTCTGGTGAAGTTACAGTAGCAGAGTTGAAGCAGCTCTGAGAAAATTCCTAGCCATAAGGTGCTGTTCCTCCAGCTTGCGTTCAGCAGTTTTTTTTTGCCTTAGGCACTTTGCAGCCCTCTCGCCTTAAGATTGACTTTAATAATTTCAGACCTTAACTTTAACTCCCACTTTCTTTACAGCAGGAGATGCTGACGATGTGGGATGGGTGTGATAGCGATTCTTTGCGGGGGGGGGGGGGGGGACGGAAGATGGGTTGGTGCTTGGGGTAGGGACCCTCCCCTCCCTCAGAACATCATGCTGATGGAGCAGTCTGCACCCTCGTCAATCTTTTTTCTTCTCAAACTGCTGGATTTCCACTTTGTCAGCTTTTCCTATTTACATTTCTGACCTGCCTTCCCACCCCCCACATCCCCCCAAGCTTTTCACTCATATATGTGTCTCGCACATATCTTTGATTTCTTTTACTATGCTTCTTCCTGCTGTCTCATGTTAATATTACATAAGCCATTTAAACATCTCCTGTTTTCCATTTAAATACTTTACAGGTCATTCTACTTGTTCTCTCACGTGTGCATATGTTTTATTTTCCATCCCCTTACCTTTGTTCTGTTCCTTTTTTAAATGCCATTCATTTGAAAGATTTTCCAGGTGTGATAAAGGGTTACATTATCTTGTCTGTTCTCTTCACAGATGCTTACTGACCTGCTGAGTGTTTCAGATTTCTAGCATTTGCAGTTTTTTGGTTCTTATTTATGACACACCAATTATTTGTAGGCCCTACAAATTCTAACAAGATGCACACAGGGTTCTCATCAGATATCACAGCTGTAGGAGTAGCAATCTTTTAAATAGACTGCGTTCAGAATTTGTCAGAAATAGTAGCATGCAATGGAATACATTTTCATTAATTACCTTAAACCAGAAGTTAAAAACACTTCTGTCAGCAGCTGAAGAGTTTCGTTACCCTAGGGTTGATTATTCTGTCAGGTTTAAATATGGCAGGCTGTGAAAATTCCTCTCTCTGAAGAATACTAAGGCAGCGATCATTAAAACATTCCTGGTCTGCCTCTCGCATGTCATTCAATAGATATCATACTGTAATGACTAAAGGGATCAATTCTAGGCTGCCAGCTTTTTATCTTAACGAGCAATCCCAGCCTGCTTTGAGATGGATGCTGCGTGAGCCACTCAAAATCCAAGTATGCCTTCTTTTCAGAAACTCCTGTGTGAGCTATACTGGATCACAAATGCTTAATTTGGATTTTGAGGAGTTATAGAGTACTCTGGCATCACCTAAAACTTTAAGAAATATCCCAATATGAAATATAAATAATGGGGGTGGGGGGGGGGGCGGGAGAACAGAATGTTGGATCTATCAAAGGTGGAAACATCTATATGGGGTGAAGAAAGTTGTTTGCAATAAAATAGCAAAAGAAAAGAAGTTGCAGTACAGAAATAATTTCATAACAAACTTCTTTCTATAGGAGACAGCTGTCCCTTCATCTCAAAGGATGTGAATTTTACGTTTACCATTCTACCATTAATGAAATTGTGGGAATGCATGGGTGTGAAACATGGGTAATTTTAACCTAACTCGCCCAATGGGAAACTGACAGGATTCGATCAGCCGAGTGTTTCACACGCCGCCCGATTTTACTTTCAATGGCGGTGTGTAAAGCAGGCAGCTGATCTGATTGCATCAGTTTCCCACCGGGCGTGTTAGGTTAAAATCACCTCCATGATTTCTGACATTGTAATTTTGTTAGTGCATCATTAATTTGGCTGAAATACTGGCTTTTTCTATTAAAACAGCGATTTCATTCTCTGCTTACTAACATGTTCTGCAAGCACAATGCAATCGAAATATACAATTCCCCACTGTTCATGTAATATTAGTTTCAGCACACAGCCTTGGACTTTAATACAAACCCTAAAAACTATTCAAGCTGCTGTACGCAGCTCCCTCTATTGGGTAAAGGCAACACCAAGTGTAGTATTAAGCCATAAAGACTACAATGTCCCATATTCGCTGCCTGTCTATACTAAGATCAATGCTCTTAGCCGTGGCGGTAGTTGGAGTGTTACAATTGACCTCTTCAACCTTGGGCTAAGAAGGGTAAAGCAATAACTCATGTTTGTACCAGTGAAAATGTGTGTGATTTGTAATAAAACACAGTAAAACACATGAATTTTTGAATTATGTCTGAAGTAACCATGACAAAAAAAAACCCCACAAACTAATTATAAATAAGGGCTTGTATATATTTATTATACAATAATGTCAAAACATGCTACATGTTGTCAAGAACCTACCCTGCTGCTCTTACCAGCCTCAGTTCCAGAAATGCTTCCACTCCTGAATTTAGCCCAAGGAATGCCTCTGTTCCAGTCGTCAGCTCCAGGAACATCTCTGCTCTCACCCTCAGCCTCAGGTATGTCTCCATTCCCAATCTCAGTTCCAGGGACATATCTGCTCTCACCCTCAGTCCCAGGTATGTCTCCATTCCTATCCTCAATTCCATGAACACCTCCCTAGCTTTAGCACCAGGAACATCCATGCTGCCATCACAAGTAATGACTCCACTCACACGCCTAACCCCAGAAATGTCTTGTTAACTCCAGGAATGCCATCACTTTTGTTGTCAGTACACGGAATGCCTTTACTCCTGTCATCAGCACTAGGAATGCCTCTGCTCCCACTGTTAGTGCTAGGAATGCTCCTGCCCCTACCCTCAGCCCAAAAACACCTCCGTGCCTATCCTCAGCCACAGAACATCTCTGCTTCCAGTCTCAGAACCAGGAATACCTTTGATCCCAGTCTCAGTCTGAAGAATGCTTCCACAGCCTGACTCAGTCCAAGGAATGCAATCATTCGTTGCCTCAGTCCCAGGAATGTCTCTGACAACTTGGGCTTTGGATGTTGCAGCTCCCAGTGTTCAGAGAATGAAGGCAACTCAATCCCTATTTCAACTTGGATCTCATGTGCCACTTGTCTCTGCTCGAGCTCCTACTTTGCCTGACTGATCTGCTCCTTGGCGCCATGTTGCATTCCTCCCAATTGTTCCACTCCCCAAACTGTACCCTGAACTATAAATTTGCAATGCCATGGGAGATTCTCAAGTAATGAACTTTATTATCAAAATCAAATATGTTGATTTAAAACCAACACCATTATTATAAATGTTTTCAATTTTTTTTGTTCACTTCATCCAAATGCGTCATAGCATCTGTTACTGTGATCTTTCCTAACCTCTCAAACATTCTGACATCTGACCACTGCCAAAACATTCACAACCTTCATATGATATGCCTGCAAACCACCTTTGCTCTTGAGTAATAAAGCAATAAATATAGTTCTTCCTACAACTATCTCTCTGCTTCTTTTGAGAGACTGACACAAGAACCTTTAGATAGTCCACAAAGAAGTTTGGGGCAGTAGAAACACAGAGCAATGGGGGGCTGTGAGCACTGAAGGGGTTGCTGCGTCATGGGAGATTGAGGTTTGCAAGTACTGGGGATAGGTGTTTTCGGGGTTGGGTGGTGGGAGCACTGAGTTGGAAGAAGGGATTGGAAGCACTGAAGAAGGGTAATCTGTCTTTTCTCTGTACAGATGCTGACTGACCTGTTGTGTATTTCCAGCCATTTTCAGTTCTCAAACTTTTTTTAGGTTGAGCCCCACCAAAAAAAAAATGTCTCGTGCCCCTTTAGTTAATAGTCATAATACTGCAGTCTGAAATAAAAGTTTATTTAGCTCTTCCTTCGCTTCTCGAGTGCTCCCCCCTCACTTCTGCCTCTCACCACCTCGACCTCTATTTCTCTCTTTTACTTCAAGCTCTCTCTTGTTCTCCTCCTTCACTTCTTGCTCTTCTCTTTCAATTCACACTTTCTCTTGCTTTCATTTATCATTGTCCTTCAAGTCTCGACCTTTTGCCCTTGCTCTTCATTTATCGGTTTCTCTACTTCTTACCGTTGTTCACACATGCTCTGCTCTCATTTGGTATCATTTACCTCTCATTCTTTCTCAACCTCCTCTTTGTTACACAGGTAGTGATCTACCTTGTCCCTGAATTTTTTTTTAGTCATGTTAGCATTAGTTGGAAAAATCATAGAGTATTGAATGGGATCGAGCCAGAGTATGTAAAAAAAACTTCATTTTTATTTTGAGGTAAATGAACATGCAACAGGTGCCAAAAAAAGAGCAGTTATGCTTACTATCAGCGGACCTGCAACATATACGTTGATTAAAAATCTGATTGCTCCTCCACAGCTTAAAGATAAAATGTATGAGGAGTTAGTCCACGTGGTCAAAGGACATTTGAGCCCGTAGGCACTTGTTATCGTGGTTCAAGTTTAACCAGAGGAGACAAAGGGATGGTGAAAATGTTTATTTGTGGTCCCTGTCTGGAAAGAAAGTATTGAATGTGAATTTGAATTGGACATTGGGGCTGTGGTAACTATTACGTCATCAAAAGTATATAAGAAAAACTTAGGGAAAATTTCCCTACAAAAAAATGACATTTTATTGTTAAGTTAAGAAAAGTTATTGACAGTCCTCGGGAAAATAAACAACCAATGAAAATATGGAAATCAGATGGAACAATTGTCTCTAATTGTAGTTAAGGGCAAAGGTGCCTCAATGAGCTGAGATTGGTTTCGTAGCTTGAAGTTAAACTGGGCCAATATTAAGAAAATCACCACTCAAAGACCTATGGAGATGCTCACGGAAGAGCATAAGTCCTAATTCAGACTGTAAGTTGGTACAGCAAAAGGTATGCTTTACTGTGAGGAGGGGGAAAAGCTAAAAAAAATGTCAACCCAGAGCAGTACCCTATGCTCTAAAGAAAAGGGTATCAGCAGAACTAGGTTGCATGGAGCATAAGGATATTATTGAGAAAATCAACCACAACGACTGGGCAAGCTCGAATATGCCTGCGGTAAAACCTGAACAGAATGGTTCACACACCGTTTCTGAAAGTGAAAGCATAACCAGCACCAAAGAAAGCCCTGATGACAATCCGGTGTGTGGCTTCAAAGAATTGTTCAATCCAGAGGGCAAGAAGCGATAGGACCAGAAAGTTTGCCCTGGGTTCCAATTCATACCAGCCAATATCCAGCAATGTTGCTCTTGACCAGATTAACCAGACCGGAAGACCAAACTATTGACAAGATCGTTGGAACCCTCACGAACGCTGACCCCTGGTCCTGACTTCACACCTTCCTGTCTAGATTTTGGAAGGCAGTCACAATGTAATCAAGAAGGAATTCCTGATGATCCTGAAATACAAAAAACACAGGAACTATTCCAAAGAGTGAGAAGTGTCCTGAACAAGATATACCACAAATGTCTCAACAGTTAATGAAGCAGTTCAGGAGCTGACAATAGATACTGGCTTGTATTCCCTTTAGTATAGAAGATTAAAGGGTGATCAAATTGAAGTGTTTAAGATGATTAATGGAATTGATAGGATAGATAAAGAGAAACTATTTCCACTGGCGGGAGAGTCCGGAACAAGGGGGCATAACCTTAAAATTAGAGCTAGGCCGTTCAGGGGAGATGTCAGAAAGCACTTCTTAATGCAAAGAGTAGTGGAAATTTGGATCTCTCTCCCCCAAAGATCTGATGAGGCTGGGGGTCAATTGAAAATTTCAAAACTGAGATTGATAGATTTTTGTTAGGCAAGGGTATTAAGGGTTATGGAAATAAGGCGAGTCGATGGAGTTAAGATACAGATCAGCCATGATCTAATTGAATGGCGGAACAGGCTCGAGGGACTGAATGGTCTATTCCTGTTCTTATGTTCCTATAAGTAGCTGTTGCAGCTCCTCCAGAAAGCTTCAGATGTTTTGCCAATTCCTTGTGTAACAAACCAACCGCCTCCCAGGACGTTGTTCGTGTTTCTGATTCTGGTGTGATCTCTTCAGGACAATCTCCAAAGAAAGTCAAGAAACCCGACAATGTTGAAACCAAACCCAAGAAGTTACCATCTACTGCTCCTGTTATTAATCCCAGTTTACCCATTTTCAATCCTACTCAAAGATATCCACAAGTGCCAAGGAAACCTCCAAAACGTTTGGACTTGTAGATATTTATGAGTGTAGTGGTTTTCATTATAGTTCTGATGTTGCCATAACCCATCTTTCCTGCACAGTACCAGGAGAGAGCTATGGTTATTTTTTAAAATCACATTATTGTAAGATGTAGTTGCTGAATTTCTTTATTTAATGTTTTTCAACCATTAACCAGGATCCTTCTTGGAGATGACTGTTTTCACCTTGCAACTCTGAGGTGGGGGGGGGGGGAAGTGAAATGTATGGTACTTGCATATTGCTAACTGAAGACTAGATGCCCTCCTGATGGGAGTAAGCACATTGTAGCAATTACACTCCAAGGTCTCTCGTGTGTTACTTTGTTATTCTTTCACAGAACCTTCTAGAGGATTTGGAAATAAAAACAGCCTTCGAGTTAACAAACATAACTGATCAGAACTCAAAACTAAACAAAGTAGATCACTTCCAGGGATCCATAAACATTCCTACTTGGTGTATGAAGGCAGAATAATAAACAACTTTAATAATTTAATAACTCTCCAGCTACAGTACTGTACAACTGTAAAGCACTGCTGTAACAAACAAAGCAATATCAGGTGAAATATTCAATTAACTGGAAACTGTAGGATAAACATTTTTGAAATTCTCAATGTTTCAATGGACATGCATCCTTTGAAGAAGTTACTTGCACTGGCTTTTGAGAATAGAACATTTAAATCTCACAATAACTAAGATTTTTTGTACAGAAGTTGTCACCTTGAGCAGTATCATAGCACATTTTAAATATTTCTTCACAGCCCTCACAAAAACTGGATTGTCTAATTCCAAACTGGATGGGCGGCAACCCCAAGATCAATACTGATTGAATTCAGTGTTTGACTTTATACAATGGTCAAGGTCTCTGGAGCAGAATAATAGAACCCGTGTGAAAGTTTTCACACCACTACTTTTAGAGAATGGACTGAGCATAAGATCACCAATTAGATCTCACGTACCAAACTGCTCTATAGTCCATAACAGAATAGATTAAGTACAATAAACATTATCAAACAGATAAAGAAATAAAATGAAAACTTATAAAATTGTTATTTTCTTTTTATTTGCTTTTCTGTTCTGAAGTTGCTGACTCTATGGGTACTAGCAGCTGTTTCATATATGAGCCTAGATAGCGAGCATTGGCAGGATATTGGTTTATGATGAGCATCAAATCAGGATTGAGAACACTGGCTAGCCCAAGAACAATAAATCTAATTGTAGCAGCTCCATTGCCACTATAGCTGAGATTAGCTACCTCAGCAGGACTGCAATTGAACCTGGGACCTATAACTATATGGCGCAGTATAGAATCATAGAAGCATACAGCGCAGAAGGAGGCCATTGTGTTTTTCCACTGAAGTGCTGGAGTTTCAGCTTTATCTATATGTACCATCTCCTACCTTACTTTGTCTCTATTTGTGGATGTCAATATGAATGATCTCATTGCTGAAGGAACGATGTTTATTCCACTTCTGTTACCCAGTGTCAGCATCAAACACTCCCTTACAACTTCTTTGAGTAGCTTTACCAATCTGTGGGCAGTTTTGTGCTGTGGGCTTACATCCACGAGAAACTAAATTGAGACGGTCAAGCCTACTGTCTGTGGCTCCCTTTCATCTCATCAATCTCAGCCAGATTCAAATACAGGCTTCAGACGTGAAAATATAATGCTCCAACCAGCTTTGAGCGCATCTTTCTTGTTACTTATTTTATTTTCTACATTTCCTCCTACCTTCTATTTCACACCAGGTTTTACCATATAACTTCCTTCATGTCTCTGCTTCTTTGTGACCCCATAATTTATGCCTGTGTAAGTTCCATTTGCCACACTGACCGTGTCAAATGATCTTGGAGACTCATTCATAGAATGACAGAATCATAGATTCATGATCTTGGAGACTCATTCATAGAATGACAGAATCATAGATTCATGATCTTGGAGACCCATTCATCTGCAAAACAAGTTATTCTTCTTCAAAAAATATGTTTTCTAACGGGAAACAGTTCAAGAACACATCACAAAAATAAAGCAAGGTATAAACCAAACAATATACTGGCTGATATGATGCCATAGTTTCACAATTTAAATATCAAACTAGACACACCATTGGAATTTTGTAACCAGTTATGTTCCAGTGTGGTATCCCTATTTACTTCTACTTGAAATTGTGGATCTGTAAAAAGATATAAATTTATCAAATGAATGTAAATAGGTTACAGCTTTTATTTCACTTAAGGCACTGTTAAATGGAGTTAACTAAACAACATATACTTCAAACTTTTGTAATCATTTAAGAAGTGAACAACAACAAAGAAGTCAGTTGCAGTCATGTCACCAATATCAGAAATTACAAAAGGCTTGTTTTAATATTAAAGGGGCATATTCACTCCTTAAACATCAAAATACCATAAATGCCAATTATCAGCATTTCACATTGAAAACGAGCATTTCTCGAGTAGTGTCCACTGACCAAAAACAGCGTGGCATTTGAAATCCCAGGCCTGTCTCACGCTGGTCCTTGATCAGCCCAGGAAGTACATGGCAAACCTCTTCTGTGAGTATGCACAAACGTGATCGACTGATGAGATGGCTCTCGTGCTGGTCTGTGCATCATGTGACATGATCTGAATTGATCATCTCTTCTGGTTATTTGTTTGATAAGCTACTTTGTATTCTCTCTCCTTCCTTTTTTTTTCAAGTTTCTTTAAGTGGTTTCAGCGTTCCTATAATTATTAACAAGTGTCAATTACCTTCATCCACAATCCCCACCCACCTACTCATTAATAAGTGAAGACAAAATTATTTAAATTAGCCAAAGGTGAGAACAAGAGAGTTAGTTGTAAAAATTACACCTGAAGCTAACAAAGAAAATTGAAGTCATGACTCCTATCTGCAATAATGTTATTGCCTGCTTTGTGTTTACAACATGCTGAGATTCCAGTGCAAAACTGAGAGCGCGTTGCACTGTTGGAGATGCTGCTCTTTGGATAACATGTTAAAACTGAGGTTCTGTTGTACTGTTCCTGTGGTTTATGTAGATGTTACTAGTCCCATGGCACTATTTTGAAGACGAAGTTCACATGTGTCTTAGCCAACATTCATTCCTCAACCAAAACAGATTAACTAACCATTCATACAATTGCTGCTTGTGATCTCACTGTATGCAATTTGATGCCATGTTTTCCTCCTTATCAAAGTCACTGCATTTATTGGTGATTCATTGTATGTGAAGCAATGTGGAACATTTCTAATAGATGCAATAAAAGTTCTTATGTATGTGTGTAATCCTCTTTTTAGACCATTTTAATGGTATGGCTATTTTAATTTTAAACCCAATATTCACACAATAATGATCAAAATGCAGTTTCCATGGTTAATCATGGCACTAATGCATTACAATATTAGACACTAATTTTAAAGGCGCAGACCCTGAATAAAATAAACCAACTTGCCATTTTTAGCAACGAGTTTGTACCCTAAGCATCGGGAGATCAGGCTTCAGGCTGTTAAGATTCCACATGGATCCCTGACTGTTTACAGTATTCATGGATGATATAGAGGAAGGTATTTGTAGCCATATGTTTCTTAAAATATAAAATCCAATTTCATAGGAATCCAGCTGTTGATTTCTACTGAATAAAATTGCAGTGATTACATATGAAAGAACTTACATTTATAAATTGTCTTATGTTCTCTGGGTGCCTCAAAACATTTTACATGAAATACATTACTTTTGAAGTGCATTCGCTTTTGTTATGTAGGGTAAATGTGGCAGCCAATTTGCGCTCAGCAAGGTCCCTGTGACAAAAGTGGGTATTTTTGCTTAGTTTTGGATAGTGGCTGTCTCTTTAAGTCCAGGCAAAGTACATAAGCAGTTTAAGAGCCAACAGTGGTTCAGATTCCTGTTACAATGTGACAAAGTTTCAACAGTTACAGACTGGGGAGAAAAAAATCTTCAAATGTGAAGAACATTGTGTGATTGTTTCAGTTTGTACATGACTCACAGTTCCTTTTTTAATCTGAGTGGTGGGATATTCAAAAGCCACAAACTCCCTGTAACTCTTTTCTGGGATATCAAAGAGCTGTTCTCTTCAAATAAAAAGAGTCAGTTTGAAAAGAACTGATCAATTTGAAACTGCTGAGAGAAAAACTAGTTTGAAATTCCAAGAAACAGTTTAGATTAATTAGTGATACATTCTAGGAAAATACACACTATTATTTATAAGTTACTTACAAATGATTAACTTAGTTCTTATAGTTGCGACCATTTTATTATTTTGTCCACAAGAAGATCATGTATTATATATTTATAGTAGACATCCTTTTCTATTTATAGAAGGATGTCTGCTATAAATATATATTGTATGATGCTTATGTGCTTATTTTGTGTGCTTAAACTTAAAATGAGAATGTGATGCTCTACTGCTTTCAAAGACTGGAGTAAGATCTTATGGAGGCATAAGTCCAGTTTGCCAGACAGGCGACACTTCGTTTCCCAGGCAGGTTACCAAAAATGTATCTATATCTTAAGGCAGGATGGACACAAAGTGGGGAGTTGAAACTTGCTTATGAAAGTGATCTTAGATACAAGAGCTAAAATAGTCCAGGATAATTACATAGAAATTACAGCACAGAAATAGGCCATTCGGCCCAACTGGTCTATGCCAATGTTTATGCTCCACATGAGCTTCCTCCCTCACTACTTCATCTTACCCTATCAGCACAGCCTTCTATTCCTTTCTCCCTCGTGTACTTATCTAGCTTCCCCTTAAATGCATCTATGGTATTCACCTCAACTACCCCATGTTGTAGCAAATTCCACATTTCTAACCACTCTGGGTAAAGAAGTTTCTCCTGAATTCCTTATTGGATTTATTAGTGACTATCAACATTTATGCCCTTATATTATGATAAGGTTATAAGAGATCCCAAAAGTTAACAGTCTCACAAAAAGCATCACAATCATTGATGCTTTGGTGTGAACATCATTGCATATCAATGACATGGAGTGTACTGGGCATCACTGACCATGACGTCAACTGCCATCAGTGTGGAGGGAATGGTAGTCAAAATGGCAAACACAAGTCCATCCCTCATGAAATCTCCAGTGGTTCAAATGGCTAGTGTGGAGCTAAGCTGCACAAACCAAAGTCTGTACTGAGTTACTTAGCTCAGCCAAGGCATCAGTAAGGGTAATGCAGTTGAGTTGGGCCAGGAAAGGAAACAAATATCAACTAGAGCTTTCACTTCTGATTGCTACCCAATGTCTCTCTCAATGTGGGGATCTTACCCTGCGCCGTTGGGGAATTGGGATGGAGGGAGTTGCAAGGAGCAGTGGCGTCAAATATGGTGCTGAGCCACCTCAGCCACCCAGGGTGCTTGTAATGTCTGCAGTCTAGAGGAAACCGTATATTATGTATAAGTGGAGTGTGAGAGGTTGCAGCCCCTATTTAACTTTCTAAAGGGGCTGCTCCTCAACTTCTGGCGAAACTTCAGCGCCACGCTGCTGGAAGACCATTAACTCGATGAAAGACGCCCTTTGGTCTGCCTAAAACCTGCTGGTCTTCCAGTGTACGGAGCTGTTCTCGACCGAGTGTTGCAGACAGGCACATTCCAAGGTCCAGGACTACGTGCTCAGGGACGCACTGAAGCTAGGTGCGCCTGCCGCAAAGGCTCTGTGGGGAAAGGCAACCATTTAGAGCCTTCCCGCCATTGTATGCCGAGGGCTGCAATCAGGGAAACCCCCCCCCGGGCAGAATGTAAAATTCAAATTGCTGTAATGTACCTGTAATGAATATGTAATCAATAATCTGTATTGAGTATAATGCAATGAGACACCCCACAGTGTCATGAATTGTAATTATGTACAATGTGTTCATTGAACTGTACTTGATGTAACCTGCAAATTTTATAATCTGTATTGTGTACATTTGGAATGTGATATGACAACTGTATTGTATGTTTTGCTGCAAATTGTATGAATAAAGTATATTTTTTGAAAAAAAAACTTATGATCTTTGGCCACCCAGTACGGAGAGGTAAATCGGAAGACCTTCTCATGGGTCTGCTCCTGGACCTGGCAAAAACAGCTATCCCTAGGTCCAGAATGATTGCGACCCACAGGGATATCTCACTCTGATTTATATTTTTTCCAAATGAGATAGCCTTTTGGTTCTGTACAATGTCATCCCAATGACCCATCTAAGAATGGGAATTCACCACGTAAGGAATTGTAGCCATTATCCTGTGTCCTATCCTGCCTCCAAAGTGCTAAAAAGGCTGGAATGCAAAGAAAAATGTGCTTTAAAAAGTGCCAAAATTTCCTGGGGAAAGCACACCCCCGTTTCTCCTAGAAAACAAATCTTGCGCCTTTAGTAATCATGTCCCCTTCAAAACTTTCTAAACCCATCAAAGCAACACATTTTTGTTAAGTCTTTCCCTGTAATACTCGTGAGGAATATCGAGTATACCTGCGCCCTAAGGAACGACAAGCTCATGTCCCCCCAACGCACTTGCAGTGTGACTATTCGTTTTCATGTCACAGGGTTTCAGTTTTCACCGAAAAAAAATGAATTGCAGATAGTAATCCCTCAGACACCTGTAAAATTCTGGAATCCCATGAAATGAAAATGGAATTTTAAGTTATTCAGCAACCATAAAATAGTAGTAGCTTTGGCCATAGTCTTATATTCAGGGTCGTTTTTAAGTTGTCAGTTGCTTTTTGAGTTGCCACCTTTTTTTTTGTTTTGTCAGCTTTTTTGAAGCAGCTGGTCAGCTTTTACCATATTGCTAGGTAGGCATGTACAAATTCTCCTCAAAACATTAAAAACTTAAGGGCACTGTTTGTAAACGCAGAATGCAATGAAGTTTTTGACGCACATTGGAAAACGGCACGGGGAAATTTTCCAATGGGCAGTCTTTTGCTGCGAATTCTTAAGGCGTTTAAAAATAATCAGGTTAACGTCTGCCTTAAAATAATGATGGTTCAATCGTCCTCAGTGCTCGCACCAAAAGATCGCCCGTAGGGACATTTCCCTCGTATCACTTTTGCATAGCAGTCTGACAAGAAATGAAGTTCAAACCTTTGGTGTTCCTTTCTTTTCCAAGATGGAGAAACAAAAAACCCTTTTCCCTCTAACACTGGTAACAGCGACATAAAGTTTACACACATTTGATATTTCCTTTCAGTTTTAGGCAATAAAAGGCGAGGAAGAGAATTTTAAATCATAAGCAATAGGACGTTCTGGCCAGATATTTAAAATGGTGCAATACTTAATTACAACGCAAGAAAAGGAGCAGAACGACCATCGCAGATTACAATCCCGAATCCACACAACGATTCTGCAAAAAATTTTATGTAAGACATGACGTACGTATTTCCCAGTAATGGGTGATCACATGTCAGTTGAGGGGACTGTCCAATTGGCTTTCCTTCACTTCCCATTGCTGACTGCAGGGTTCCCACCGGCTCGAGGATTTACAGTGAGAATTAATTAACCTTGGTCGTGCACGCGCAATCCACCAACCCCCTCCCCTGTGCAAGAGCTGTTTCTCTTCCATCTCAATCAGCTTTCCTTTTTTTTTTGCTCCTTCCAATCTTGTCCTGTCCTTTTCCTTGTGTGCAGCTTAGTTCAAGCCTGCACTGCACTGCACTTGGAGACTGGGCGTGCTCGCGGCGCGGCTGTAGAACCTTAGCCCGGGAGTGGAACGTGGCGGAGCGGAGTGAAGCGAAGCGCGTGCTCCGGACCCCCGAGAGTCAGGACAGCGCTGCTCTCTCTCTCTCTCTCTCTCCGTGCAAGTCTGATGCATTTGTAGCGGAGAGAGAGGGGGGAAAGCGAGTGCTTCTTTCCTTGTTCATTTATTTATTTTTTTGTTATTGCAATTTTTTTTTTAAAAAAGAAGTCTCTTGTGAGGTTTCACGGGAAGTGCAGTCCCTTCCCTTCCCTTCCCTCCCTCCGAATAAGAGAAAATGAGAGGTGACTAGAGATTGAGGACAAACTGGACAAACCCTTATCGCCACAGCAACCACCACACATTCACCGAGCACTGGAGTACGCCCACATCTTCTCTTCCTGTCTGTTTGATGTAAGAAATTAGTTTTATTTTGTTTTTTTTAAAAAAAAATTATACATGCATATATATGTATGGAGTACTTCCCATCTCCTTCCTGACGCGGTGTCATTTGAAGCTGTTTAATGAAAAGCAGTGGATGCGGGGTGGGTGTGTGTGTGATGTGTGTGTGCGCGCGTGTGTGCTTATTTCTGAGTGAATTCTGCTTGCTGAATACAAACACGAGAACAGCGCTGTGCTGACAGGTAGGAAGAGAGCTCCAGTCACTGACAGGGCAGGAGCCGGCGACAGGGACTACCAAATCATTTTTTTCTTCTTCAGACTGTATATTAGTGCTGTATTTGTGGTGTTGTGCGCTCGTGTTGAGGGCAGTAAAAGTGCAGTATACACCATACGGTGTAATATTGATTTTTACATTATGACAAAGCAAATATATTCCAGTCATGTTCTCCTGTTCTAATGGTTTTTTTTTTGTTTGCACGAAAATGTTTGCAATAACTAACACGTAAACGTTTCACGAAACACTCCAGCAGTGTAAGAGGCTGCTTTGAGAGGACCTCTTTGGGAGATAATGGAGCGAACTTGCTGCAAAATGGTTGGTTTCAGTATAGGTTATATGGCATAAAACATATAAAAGAAGGAACCGGTTTGCACAGTAATCTTAAAAGAGGGAAACCCTGTTAAGTTTACGGTACAATAAATATTTTGGTTTCCGACTTCTATTGTGGAAGCCCACGCTTGTTATTGATACTTTGTAACGACAAAGGATGTTAATTGATTTAGCCTGCCTTTGCCTCAACCTCCGTAAGCAGTGGTTTTGCACCACAGTTGCTTAAAATCTATGCAATAGTCAATATTTCTAGCCAAAGTTGGCGGTATTTAGAATGTGCTTTTGTTTGAGAATTTTATGTTATCAAAATAGAGTAAAATTGTGCCAAGTTCACCTTTGAATGTTGCTTTTAAATATTACTTGTACAATTAATATTTAAACTAACTTGCATTGTCTGTGAAAGGATGCATTTTGTGCACTTTGCTTCTTTTGACATCATAAAAATTCATTTAAATTCAAAAGTTCTGAGAATTTTTTGCTGTTTTAATTATTGGATTTAGAAATGTGTGCTGTTCACATTAAGTGTAAGTAATTCTGTTTTTATATGTATGCGTCCAGTGACACACTCATCTGCTTGATGTGCTACAATATTTGTGCAATGGTTCCCTATTTTCTTTTAAAGCAATGGTGAAATATCAGTACAAGAAGTGGTGCAATCAATTTATGAAATATTCTTTGTCTCCCTAATTTAACCATCTTGTAAAAACTGTTTTTCTTGCCAAAGTATGAGTTAGGATTGTATAAAATAAGCTGTTATTTTTCAATATGTTTGCAGAAAATGTAAGGGACATTTGTTGAATGTTTTCCATGACACAATTTAAAGGGACATTGAAACATGCACTATAAAAACAAGTTTGAGTTTCTTAAATGGAAGTACGTTTTTATAACAGTTGAAAAACTATTGAAATGTAATTTTGCCAAAATAATCTTCACTTTCAGATGTTTCCCTTCAGAACACTGACCAAAATGGAGTTTGTAACTCAACAACTTACACAGTACAATAAAGGCTGTAAACTTGTCATTGAAACTATTCTTAGTGATGGCAGGCACATCCAAAATTAAGTTACTTTTAGATGTTTCCTGGACATGAGGTATTTTAATTTGTGAGAGCAAGTCAAAACAGTTGGCAATTCTACATTTGTTTTCATATTTTGACGTTTTCAGTTAAGCCACCATTCCAGACCAATTTTAAGATATTAATAACTAGAGCAACTAAATAATACAGAAATGTAAATATTATCTCCCTGGCTTCCCAATTAAATACTAATTTAAAAACAAGGAAGTTGAAACTGCTAATAATGATTTTGGGTATAATGAAAAGTCTATTTATAGTCCAAAAAAAAATTCCAGTGAACCAGTTTACTTACTGTGTACCAGATCTGCAGTTCAGATTATTTTGAAAATGCATCAAAGTCAAATTTAAATAAATGTTGAACAGAAAAAAATTAAAGCCGCTTTTGAGTAGCAGGTGTTTTTTGCTCACTAAATAATGTGTGATCAGCATGAACACTTTCAGGCCCTCTGTCTAACTGTAATATGTGTATCATGCTCCAGAGATGATTTCTGCTGTATTTATTGTAATGAACCGAGTTAATTATAAATTTAATACACCCCTCGCGCTCTCTTCTCCCCCCCCCCCATATGACTGCATTTTAAAATGTACAGGTGTTATGTATATATTTATAAAAAAGTCTGTTCAAAGTGATTTCAGTGTTATTCACAACTGCTAAATAGTAACTGGAAAAGTTTCAAATTAAAACAACTGTACAGATTTGATTATCCTGTCACTAGGATTTTATTTTGCTGTGCAATGAATCACCTGACTAGTGAAATGTGGTTGTTCATCGTAATTGCTGTAAATTGTCATGAAGGATGAGTGCAAGTGTAATTGCTGAACCAGATTTATACAGCAAGGAATGATGTCATTACTGTTTGTGCCATCATTATCATTGCCTGAACCCTGATTCACCTTGTTCTCCAAATCTATTTATGATGTATAAAATAGGTAGGCCAGTTGCTATGAAAAGCTATTGTTTCAAGCTCGTGTCATGATAATAGTGGTGACCAGAGGATGATTCATCTACCACCACTTTACATGGTCAATTACATTAGTTAAAGCAAAGTGCTCATAATCAAATTAAACAAATCAACCTTCAAGGAACCTATGTCCATGTAACAGTGAATGTATTAAAGGAAGCCTGCTTATTTGCAGACCACAATATTCATCAATATTTGTTTTAAGCAGCCCACTTGCTGGTTTCCTTTCGTTCATTTAATAGCTGGCATGCATAAAAATTGCTTGCACTGTTTTAGTACTTATAGTTTCAGTTGCAGAAGATATTTTTGGCTGAAACTATTTCAGCTTTTTAATGACATTTGAAAACACTTTCAAAATTTGACTTCACAGTATGTAAAATTGACTTGATTGATATTGGTGTTAATGTTACAATGTATTTACTTTTTTTTTTGTCTTTTTTGGGATTGTATAAAACAGCATAGAAAACTGAAGTGATTTTGCACCCCCAGTGCATATGTTTCTGGCCAACAGGTTCGAGACGTTTATGTCCTGATGTCTGCTTTCTGATTGATGAAAAGCACTGTTACATAATCTAAATGAGTGTCCAGCTTTAGCTGCCCCCGTTTCATTTCACTTTGCTTCAGTTTCAGCACCACCTCAGTCTAAACCCAGCTAGTCAGTTTCGTTTGAAAATTACAGGAATTCTTGTATTAAAAGGAACAATTAGTTTGGAAGAGATGCATTTTTATTACAGCTTAGGTAAATTAAGTTGTAGTTGATTGAGAATGCAGAATAATTGGTTAATAAGTACTTTATCTTACTGCAGAGGTAGTTTAGGTTTTATTTTAGTTGGACCAGAAGTTTTATCGGAATTCAAGGTCTCTATTTTGGTTGGCAGTCCTTTTTTATAGAGCATTAGAAAGCTACATTGCCTTGACATCTCGGTGTATAACAGATAGTGGCAAGGTTTATTTTGTCAAAGTTGATGGTGTACGTTTATTTTTCAGATTTATTACAAGCAGTTGAGCCATAAGGTAATTTGATATTTTCTTATTAAAAACATCTTTTTTTCTTTTAGGGAAAGAAGTTGTTTCTTCACAATGAGAACAATAGAAAAATAATTAGATGCGGAACTGGTAAGCAATCGGCCATTTTACATTCGGGCTATGTTTATATGTGTGTGTATGTGTACTTCTAACTTGGGATTTTTGTATGACTTTAGTGCTGCAACCTCTTAAATTTGTTACATAAAGGATATTTTATGATTGACTGGTTGTGGCAGTTCTGCTGTTATGAAATATCCTTTGCACATGAGCAGTAAAGGTCCAAGGTAGGTGTGATTTCTTTCCTCTAAGTGAAACCACACTTAGAACTCCCCTCATATGAGATATTCTGTTTATTCTATAGGTGTTTGACTCCAGGTTGAACCTTAAGTGTGTCTTTAAATAAATCAATTCATTGACTTCTTAAAATGATGCTGTTTGGATTAATAGTAGCAGCCATAGCCAGTGTACCCTAAATAGTTGAATTGCTTCTGAAGAGTAGGTGATGCTTTTAAGTTAACTCCTAAAGCAAATAGCTCAAAAAGTAATAATGTTCAGACATGGTTTTTATTTAAATTCTATATTTGTTCTCTGGTAAACCTGTTTTTTTTTTTGTCCATGCCTATT
Source organism: Heptranchias perlo (assembly GCF_035084215.1). Classification (NCBI taxonomy): domain Eukaryota; kingdom Metazoa; phylum Chordata; class Chondrichthyes; order Hexanchiformes; family Hexanchidae; genus Heptranchias; species Heptranchias perlo. Next base: position 83,743,943 of record NC_090332.1, read on the forward strand.
AATTAATCCCCTCTCTCCCCCTCTCATGTTATGCACATCATAGATGGGTGTCTCACCCTATTATTTTCCTTTTCTTCCTGATGTCATGGCCAAGATAAAGAGCTTGCTGTGTGGTGAGTTGTATGTGTGTCCTATCATTGTCTGGCCCTGCACCCTAGTACACCAATATACACTGTGCTACCAGATATGCAATATTATATTTTCTGATTTGCTGACTTGACGCAGATCAGGCATGTGGGAATCAGGAAATTGGGCAACAAGGCTTTAGGTCTAATTTCTTGCCCAATTCTTAAACCCTGCAATCTTTTTCGAAGCAGAGAATGCTTCCAACACATAGGGTCACTGCATATTTTGTGAGAGTCTCATTTAAGATCCCAGATTTTACCTTAAAAATGTGAAGTTTATACTAGTGAATTTCCTGGATTCATTGCTAGGATTAAGCTATTTGCCTGATAATCCTATTTTGAATAGTCTTGAGAAGCTCCATGAGTAGGAGAGCCTTTAAAAGGCACATGATTTTCATGGAATTTCCTGATAGTTTTTTGCTACATTTTAGTATGTACATATTGCACTTTTTAAAATTTGGGATAATTTTAATTTACTGATGGTAAGTATTTTTCAAAACTTCTCAAAAAAAATAAAAAGTTTGGTCAAATTGCAGCATAGAGACAGCATTGCCAATGGCAAGTTTACTGCCAGTTTCAACTGTTATGCCTTCAGCTCATTTCAAGTTGGTTGCAGCAACTGTTAATGTGCGATCCACACGTGAGAAACGGATGGCTAATGCATTGTTCAACATAGCCAGCACTTTCATCTCCTTTTCAGCTGATGCGCTCCCAATTTTACTGCACTGCTACATTTCCCAAAGTACAAGGAACCCTTGATACTTGTCATTACGACTTGCTGCTCTTTACCTGTGTACTCTGCCTGATCTGATGATGCCTCATCAAGTTCGCTAACTTCATTTGCTGGGGTATGTGTTATTGCGTAAGTGGTTGTAAACTTTGGTGAGAAGGGGCAGGATGCTATGTAGTGCGATCTTGTTCTGGGCAATGGCACTGCTGGCAGCTTGCTCTCCCAGAACTGCAATGACAGGGGGAAAAAAAAACATTCATTGGAATGTTGGTTTCCAGATACACATTTAAACAGCTTGCATTGCAAGATAAAGAATGCAATGTTTGTGTAGTTGTGTCTATGCCTTTGGGAGAGTGAGTGAAAAAAGGGATGAGACTTAAGAACAGGATATATTAGTTTGGATAGCAGGGTGAGCCTGTGGCTTCATATTTCCCTACTTTCCTCCGAGCTGTTATTTGCAAGGTTGTCCAGGATGTCTTTCTGCAAGGAAATTGGGGTTTGTGATTGAGCCCTTCTCCAGATCTGTTCCCTTCATGTTAGGCAAGCAGACAGGTAGTCTTGAATGTTGGAAGATGAAGTATCACGTACACCGTGACCGATGTGTGCATGACCTGAAGCCTGTTATGAGCGTCAGTGAGTGACCATACATCAAGCAGCTAGGCTGTGTTAGTGATTTTAGTGTGTGAAATCCTTGGAAGATGCCAAGATTTTCAATTGTAAGTTGCAACCTGAATGTGTGCGATGCTGAAGCATGAGATAAAATGAAAGAGCTACAAGGTCTTGATATAGGCATGGAGTGAATGGAACAGTTTGACATGCTTGAGCCAATTACCTGATGCATGCTGCTGTTCAATAGATTTACATTGCCAGATTCCTTAAAGTGTGACGTCGTCTCCTGCATCTGTTCCCAGATCCTGCAAATAGTATTTACAGATTTGAGCCTGGTTGCCATCTCCTGCCAAGCATGGTGCATTGGTGTCCTCTGGGGAGGGTGTCTGGAGTGCCAAACAGTGCAACTGTCCTCATGCAATGGCATTTCCACCTCACTCGCTATTAAACAGCTCTGCTCTATCATTTGCTCACATTCTATTTCCCACCTACCTGACTTTTACAACCAGACATTTTTGTTAACCGAAAAACACCAAGCATACAATTTTAAATGTTAGAAAAATGCTAGAAATGGGAAAGGGCTGGGCAGTCTCGATGAGAGATGGCCCTTTTTTAAACAACAATAAAGCACATTGCATGAGTATCCCAATTTCAAAGGTGTTTGTTTCAGTATGGACACTCTGTCAGCGATTCCTTTCCTTGTTCAATATAGGACTGCTCAATCATTTCTTGTCTCTACCTGTTAATATTCAAGGAACCATAGCCTGCTATGTGACTGGGGATAAATGAATGATGGTCTAAAGATGAATACCCCCAATAGTCTGGCTTTAGTCCTGACCCCGTCCATTGATCTGCTTCCATAGTGATAGGGAGCAGACTGCAATGTGACCTGTTTCTGCAGTAATGGGGAGCGGATTGCCGAATGACCTAGCTCCCACTGTCTGATCTTTACACAGTTAAGCTGTTCAGATGTTCAAGATGTTTATTGCAGTGCAGCGACACCAAGATCAGTTCAAGCTGCAGCTGCCAGTAAAAAGTAGTAACATCTGAAAATGTTTATGTTTGGAAGTTTATATTTTTAAGTCATAATTGCATACCTTTTATATTTTTTTAAAAATTGAACACCCCTATTCTCCAAAACACAATTTGAGGTTGTGCAAGCTCTACTCTTTATGTAATCTCATTAAGTTAAATGGAACAAAATCGGATGGACTGCTGGGTCCTGGCAAAGTTCAATCTAGAATGGCTAAGATCTATGCAAATCAAAGCAAAGATGTAGTATGCTGACACCATTTTCCTGAGGCAGCTTATATTATCATAATTCACAGCTCCCAGTGTAGGCATCTACTCTAATGGGGGAGGAGGGTGAAAAATCACAATGTACATGAAATTTAAAATAATATGGCCACTTAACGGTAACTGCCTGTGTGGCTGCAAACTTCGTAGCCTTTAGAAATGTTCATGATGTATCTTCGCTCATTGGCAAAATTTCCTGAGACTAAATATTGGAAGGATGAAAGAAGTGCCAGGCAAAAACGAAGTGAAAGGAAAAACCAACGTGGAGGGAAGATGCAGACTCTGCGGGCAAATGGCACTGTGGATGAGCACTGCTCCCTGGGTGTCTTGGCTGACAAGGTGAGCGCAAGGAGTTACTTTGGCATTTCAGGGTGCCCACTCCAAAGGGTCGTAGTGCAGCATCCCTGCGGCATGCTCTCTCCTGACCCAGAGCCTGTGGAGGCAGTTGACCTCAATTATTAGCATATTAGCAGGTAGGAGTGCTAAGGCCAGCAAGTGCAGCTGGTGGCAGAACAGCAGGTGCGACTAGTTTGGCTTTGGTGTCGCCTGATCTCGGTGGCATGTTGTCTTTCATTTTGTATGACTTTGATCATGAAGTGCTAGTTTTAGATGGCATCCAAAGCAGCCCCAATTATAAACTTTGCCTTCACTTGCTGCCTGCCATGGAACTCTGCATCTCAGCTCATTTGCTCCTGAAGCCCTCATCCATACCTTTGTTACCTCTAGACTTTACTATTCCAACGCTCTCCTGGCTGGCCCCTCACCTTCCACCCTCCATAAACTTGAGCTCATCCAAAGCTCTGCTGCCCGTATCCTAACTCATAGCAAGTCCCGTTCTCCCATCACCCCCTGTGCTTGCTGACCTACATTGGCTCCCGGTCTGAACGCCTCGATTTTAAAACTCTCATCCTTGTTTTCAAATCCCTCCATAGCCTTGCTCCTCCCTATCTTTAACCTCCTCCAGCCTACAACCCTCTGAGATCTCTGCGCTCCTCCAATTCTTGCCTCTTGCGCCTCCCTGATTTTAATTGCTCCGTCATTGGCGGCTGTGCCTTCAGCTACCTCGGCCCTAAGTTCTGGAATTCCCTCCTTAAACCCCTCTGCCTCTCTCTCTCTCTCTCCTCCTCGTTTAAGACACTCCTTAAAACCTACCTCTTTGACCAAGCTTTTGGTCGCCTGTCCTAATCTCGCCTTATGTGGCTGAGTGCCAAATTTTGTTTGATAACGAAGCACCTTGGGACGTTTTACTCTGTTCGAGGTGCTATGGAAATGCAAGTTGTTGTTGTTGTAGTAGTAGTAGGAAGTAGTAGTAAGTAAGTAGTAGTAGTAGTAGTAGTAGTAGTAGTAGAAGATGATGTCGTGGGAGTCCCTGAGCTTACTTGAACGTTGGTCGTGGAACAACTCCCTTTTGTGCCCCTGTGTTGTTTGGAAAAAATAATTCTTGCACTGCTGAAATCCTATAAGTGATTGACTTAAAGTCTGCTTTGTGGTAACTTAGACAATAATGGTACTTTTGGATGTATAAAAGGAGACTTGCCATAATGAGTAGTTAATTGTCCTTGAAAAATAATTCAACAAGTTCACATTCACAAAAAAGTCAGAAATATTGTTAAAATTACAACACATTGAAAAAAAATCCAAAGCCTTTTCCATTTTTAAATGCTCATTTGTACATGAAGCTTCCTTTGAACCCATTCAAAATAAGTTTAATAGAATTACATAGAATGTACAACACAGAAATTGGCAATTACACTCAACTGGTTGTCTCCCACTCTAAGAAAGGTGCTATATAAAAACAGTTCTTGCTTGCTTTCTTGTTTGCTTTCTTTCTGTCCCCCTCTCTCTTAAATGCATCTCCCCTTAAATGGTAAATGGTGTTGCCATCTCTGCCATGATGTACGTGCAAATCCTTATTCAAATAGGGTTGTACTATGACTCAACTCCAAGATTAAAAACCTAAAGTATTTTGGTTTTGATCCAAAACTTGTCACCAAAGAACTGTACCTTCATAAAGGAAGATTCAGGTTGATTGATTCAATGAGTATTATAATGTTCTAGATGTGATAAATATGAGCACCGTGCAAGATCTAATTTTTTTCAAAGGACAATATAAATTACTTTATGGCTGTTAACGAGTCAAAATCCTGACATTTCCTACCCAGCACCATCACCACAAGGACTTCAGTGGTTCAAGGGGAAGGCCCACCACCACCTTGGGCAAGAAATGTGACCTTGACAGTGTTGCCCACATCCCAGGAACAAATATTTTTTAAAAAGTGACTGCTGATTTGAAAGCTTTTACACTGACTTTAGTAGAGCATTTGAGTAGATATATTTTGTAATTATAGAAGTACAAACTATGATAACAATTCTGAGTCTGGCTATGAATACCAATAGAAGCTCACTGCATGTCAAATGCTCATATAGGTCACAGGTTAGTCGCTAAGCTGCACTGGTTTTGTACATATGGATGTCTGCATAAAGAAAGTCTTTTGTTTCAAATAAAGGAAGCATCCAGAAGGAAAATCTACAAATAATAGAACCTTAAAATATAATCAAAAATGCTGGAACCGTACCACAGAACTTATCAACGATTGCACCCACAATATACCTTATTGTCCAACATTCTCTACTCTTGGACTGCTTTGTTTGTTACTGTATTGACCAGAAAGTATGAGCTACATGATTCAACAGACTGCATTTTCAGCTCTGCATAACTTCAAACTTGTATCTATATATTCTGTTTACAGAATTGAGATATTAATACTAAATCATGTAATGAGTAAAATAAGAATGATGCTCATTGCAAAAATAAGCCAAATGTTTTTTTTAAAATAAAAGTAACTCTTGTATAAGTGATAAATTTGAAGTTAAGTGAGGAACCACATGATGCAGTGAGTTGTGCACTGTCTTTTCACCTTGGTTTCAAATTCAGTCCCGGATAGGATAAATTCGCCTCTCTAGCGCCCCAAAAGGTGGATTGAATTTGGATAGTGTCAAACTAATCCTAGTGATTGAGGGATGGAGATCTTCATGATTCTGTATTCATAACCCATGAGCATCAAATGGCTTTTTTCATTCTTAATTACCGACACAGAAATGGCAGCAGTGAGAAATAGAAATATCACATCAGTACAGTGGTGGAGATCACCTAAGGTTGGGATTAGGCAGGTTGAGGGGGCACTTAACTCTGCTTTTAACTCTAATTCATTTGAATTTCAGTGCTGCATTCAGATTGTTCTGATTTTAAGTGTGGCACTAAAATTCAAGTAGAGATTTGGCTGGGGTAGTGGAGCCACTTTTGAGTTTGGCAAGAGTGAGAGCTACGTAATAGCGATCCCATCTAGTTGACTGAAGTCTAATGGAAAAACTGCCGCAATGCCACATAATGCATTGCACATTATGATGTGCCTTGATATGACCATTCAATCAACAACGATTCCTCCAGTTAAATCTGATGATACACCAGTAAGTAAAAATTGCTTCTGTGGATTCAGTAGCCCTGGATACTGCACCTTCCTTTAAATCCGAGAGAGCTAACAGTGTAGTCGTTGTAGGTGAAATTGGTCTTCGGCGACTTCAGTGGAAAAGCAAATCGGGCGGGAGGTAAAATAGGCTGCCAATTTGCTATCGCCGAAGATCAATTTCACCTCCATACTGTATGTACACATTTATGGCATGTCGTTTACGTTGTATACAATTATATGGTCGAGTGTGCAGTAGTGAAGGTGGTGGTGCTGAGATTTGAAGAAAGGAGGAATAAAGCCTAACAGTGCAGGTACCATTCGACCCTCATTAATACAAAGTGCAGACTTCATATTACAAAAGTAGAACAGAATCGTAACTGATGCTGTGTGGGAAATGAGTAGGAAAAAATATTTTATTTCCCAACTTTGACTTCCGTCAACTCAGAGTCCAAAAAAAAGTGAACAAAGTAATTATTTATGACCAATCATTATACTGTAGTTCTATCTGTAAAGCATTCAATATCGTTTTGGTTGTAGATCAGGGAGAAGGCTGATATATACGCTTTCCCTACAGTTATTCTCTTCAGTGTGGAGATGGTTGAAACTGTATACTTGAGCAGATCATCGTTAATATGTTAGTAGGGGAAATTGTGGATTATACGCAGACATAATAGACACTAGAGACAAGGTTCTAAGACTGCAACTCAACCAAGAGGTTTTGATATTTATTGCAACTGAAAAGCTTCAGCGCTTTAAGACAGATTGCAATCAGAACCTTAAGGCTTAATAACGTTTAACTCCATCCTCAACTTTTAGTATTCTATATGATATATACTAACATTACTAATAATCTGTTTACATTGGTGTGTTGCTGCTACTGTGTAGAGCTTCTGAGTTTGTCTGCAGTTTAATTTGCTTACTGCCATTTAGAATAATTGCTGGTTGATTTCACCAGGGGCACTGCAAAAATCAGGGGAGTCATTGGGCTCAATTTGCAAATTAAAAAACCGGTGGATTGGGGGTGGGTGGGTAGCGGGGGGGTAATTGAAAATTGCCACCATTTCAGACCTGCCCCCAACCCGCCCATTTCCGGTTTTCACCAGGCTGGGACGAGGGGTGGGCGACCAACCCACTCCCAGGAGACTGATCGGGCCTTAAAACCTTTCAAGGGGGCCTCAGGCCTCCATTTTTCACTATTCCCAATTTCAACCCCGGGGGGGGGGCAGGGATTCCCCGTTTTATGCCTCGTGAAAGGAGGCGAGAAGGCCCGAGACTGACAGCTTAGGTGCCTAAAAAGGCACAGCTTGTGGGTCTGGAGGAACAGGAGTGTTTACTCCAGGCCCAAAAATCCTACCTGGCTGGACGACCCCGCCCAGACCGTGACCCCCCCCCCCCCACCGACCACGGACCCCGATCTGCCCACTCTGGTCCCGACCCCCGATACTTTTCTACTTTTCTTCCCCCCTCCCCCTCGATGATCATGTACCCCCGTGATGACCTCCAACCCCCCCGTGACTGACCCCAGATCCCATGACTTGCAACCCCCATGCCCGCTCCCCCCCCCCTTTTCCGCCATCCATATAAACAAAGATTTACCTGAAGACATCCTCTCCCTGGCTGGTCTCCCGTCTGACAAGCTGGTCTCAGTCAATCAGCTGGTCGCTCGGACGGGAAACTGACAAAAAAAAAGACGTCCTTACGTCAAAATTGTAAGGACGGTTAGGAAACCCGTGCCAATGGGTTTCCCGACCTCAATTTGACCCCCCCGCCCCCCTCCTGGCTCTGTTTTAAAATCACCCCCATTGAGTTGTCTGTTGCAAATGAAATATATATATGCTTATTAGTAATTCGTGCAGAGGCTGTAACTGAGGTAAATTATATTAAACTGCAGCTTATGTTTGTATATAATATAGTTAACAGATTTACAAATTGATAAATTGTGCTGGTGGTTTAAGTGGAAAGTGAGCATTGTTTTCAAGGAATTAAATACTGAGTTATTGTAAACTACATAATTCTTAGGAGCCTTATTCACACAACATTAAATCAATTTGTTGGAGCCGTTTTCTCTGAGGTAATCTTGTGCGGTATTTTTTATCCAAATTACAGCAACCTACATTTCTGTAGCACTCATTAAGCACAGAGAGAAATCTGAGCACTTTACATGGTGATGGTTAAGGGGGGTAGTGTTGGAAGAGAAATTGGCGAATTCCTTTTCAAATTGACATGTCCGTACGATTAAGTGACATCATGAATGTTCTTTCCTTGAACTGGTTAGTAATCGCAGCAAAGTTTATTTTTATTGAATTTTAATTGTGCTTCGTTGGGTAGTTTCTCTCATCACCTTAATATAATTGTTCCTGTCAGGAAGCTTTTGGTTCCATTTCAGGAAGAATGTGTGGGGAACCATAGGCCTGTACGTTTGCCCAAAAGCACTGAATGCCACTTTGATAATGCTTCATCTGAACTAAACTGATCTTTTGTAAGTGACTTCCTCTCATTATACTTTGGATTCTTGTTCAGAGGGGAACAGTTTGCTGTATGTCCGTTCATTCATTAATACTAACTTAATTACCACTAGTACATAAGTAAGAGTTTTAAACATAGTAAGCCTTGAGTTGCGATATTTTTACTCATTTGTGACAGTTCCCGAGCAAGCATCAGTTCCGGGTATGGATCCATGATGGGTTTCTTGGTTTAAAGCTAAATCTTGAGTGGCTATCTTCGATCAATCTTCCTCCACTATATTAATGTGGAGCACAGATACAGCGGATTGATATAGTGAATGATTATTTTCAGTTTAATAATAAAATCCATGACATTGGTGATTGTAAACAGATCATTATTGCTCATCAGTTGAAGCTGTTTATTAAAATAATATACCATACAGCCCAAAAAATAGCGTGTCAAACAAATATCTATCAGTTAATTTATTTCATTAAGTCTGCCAATGTTTGTAGGAGCCAATCTATATGTACGAAATTAAAAGGAATAGCTTGAAATCATACATGAAGTTACAGCTTTGTGTTAGATATGTAAATGGTTAGGATTCTTTAAATGTAATACAAATGGTTGTTTATGAATACTGTCTTGTAGACCTCAGCATCTTATGAATCATCCGTACCAGAAACTTATTCTGGGTTGATTTGAACTACGTATTCAAAAACTTAGTTTTTTATTTTGATATGTTTCCCAAAAATATTGGTTAATTTAAACATAGTTTGTCTGTTTTATTCTCTTACCATTTCTGAAATGTATATTATTCCTCCTTGCCTGTAGATCATCCTGCACAATGCAGTATTGCCTGACTGAGAGGAAGGGCAATTAACTACTGGACACAATCTTTTTATTCCCGGATGGTAGCAGTCAATTAACAGTACTATCAGATGTGACATTTTTCTGTCTCTGGGCAACTTTGGTAATGAGCAACTGCAAAAGTCATTGAAAGGGGCTGGGCAGGTTTACAAGGGGATGGGCTGATAGCAACAAAACCTAAATCAGTGGCAGTGTGAATAAAACCAATAACAAGCTGGTCTTACTCTACAACAATGGGGTAAAGCCATCTTGCGGGCACCAGTAGTTATAGTGATGAGCTGAGTGCTGCCTTTAATGGGTCAGGATTGTAGCTGTGTGGATGGAAATTTTTGAAAATTGAAAAGAGATTAATTTAATAGAAGGAAAAACTCTGTTCATTGTATGGATAGTGCTGTTGTGTGCTGCTCCCTTGTGACAGTCAAGGAAAATAGCTACTGCTAAAAATTTCAATATCCTTTAATTCATTATGCCCATAGAGTAAAAGTGCAGTTCTTGTATAGTGATGGTGGAACAAACGGAGGTAAGTCTACGACTATTGGCCCTATGGGAAAATTGCATCCATTTTACAAAAGCTTTAAACAGTATAAGTTAAAAATGATTATACTGTGTGAACAGCAGTTAACCTGTTTTTATTTCAAATGTTTACTTTCTCCCTGAGCATATTGTCCTGTTGTACACTTTTATCCCTGTTTTAAAGAGTTTATTAATTTTGAATACGTAGTCAAAGCCATTCCCACTTGTTCTATATGCTGGTGGTATTTGCATACTGTTTTAAAAGGAGCAGTACTGGCAATGTGGGTCCAAATTAGACAAGAGAAAATAAATTGTTACCTGACATCTTCTATGCACTGTAACCACTCTTTCAATTTTTAAACAATTTCAGAAATTGTTTTAGTGGAACATGTCCCAAAATTATTGAAGCTACATTAGTATTGGCTTGAATTCTGCTGTGATGTTTAAAAAGTGACGCAAGTTATGTATATTTCAATTTGTAAAAATTTGAAAGGTAGAAGGAAAAAAGTAGGGTCCCTGTGTATTAGTGTTATTCCTCAACCAGTGGAAATAGTTTCTCTTTTTTTTTCATTCGTGCATAGGATGTGGGCGTTGCCGACAAGGCCAGCATTTATTGCCCATCCCTAATTGCCCTCGAGAAGGTGGTGGTGAGCCGCCTTCTTGAACCGCTGCAGTCCGTGTGGTGAAGGTTCTCCCACAGTGCTGTTAGGAAGGGAGTTCCAGGATTTTGACCCAGCGACGATGAAGGAACGGCGATATATTTCCGAGTCGGGATGGTGTGTGACTTGGAGGGGAAAGTGCAGGTGGTGTTCCCATGTGCCTGCTGCCCTTGACCTTCTACCCTCTACCCTATCAGTTCCCCTTAATATCTTGAAACCCTAGTTTGTGTAATCTCTTTGTAATTTGACCCTTGGAGTCCAGGTATCATTCTAATAAATCTGTACTTTACTTCCCTCCAAGGCCAATATATCCTTCCTAAGGTACGGTGCCCAGAACTGAACACAGTGCTCCAGGTGTGGACTAACCAGGACTTTGTATAGCATAACTTCTACCCCCTTGTATTCTAGTACTCTAAATATAAAGGCCAGTATTCCATTAGCCTTTTTGATTATTTTCTGTACCTGTCCATGACATTTTAATGATCTATGTTCATGGACTCCTAAGTCTCTTTGGACCTCCACTATTTTGAACTTTTCACCATTTAGAAAGTACTCTGATCTATCCTTTTTAGTTCCAAATTGGATGACCTCACACTCGCCTACATTGAAATCCATTTCCCACAGTTTTGCCTGGTGCTGTATGTTAATGGGTGAGTCACCTGGCTGATTGTAGCTGCCTGGTTTCTGTTGGGCAGATAGGATTGAAATTGCCCCATAAAACTCTCACCAAGATTTCTGTGCTGAACTAAACATAATATCAGTGAAGCACTACTAACCAGTTTAAAAGCCTAAAGTAATTTACATTATGCGACAAACAAATTCTGTGTTTTGAACCTGGTAATGCTACACTGATACAACAAGGAGGGAAGAACCTTATTCCAAACAAGTGCACAGATAAAGCTACTGTATATTAAACCCTAAATATATTCAGTGCTATTGCTGTTTCACTATCCACTGAGGTGCTTTCACTTTCAATCATAATTTATTCAACAGTACGAATATTAACGATAGATGTGTATGGGTGGGTGAAAGGAATTCTCAATATGTGAGTCTTGAGATATTTTAATGCAGTGCAAACTCCCTCCCACACACTGCTCAGCAGAAAATGGAAGAGTCGGCAAAGTTTTGTACAGACTTCTTAACTTTTATGTGTTTTTCTCTTGCTTTTGAAACAGTGAGGGTACGCAGCTTACATTTAATTGCATTGCATCATCTTCCGACGTTGTTTCAAATTATTACATTAACAAGAAAATACTGCATTTTTATGATTTTATAAATCACCTATATGAGCACTGTATCATGGGTGAGGCTCAATAAAAGTGAGTTTTATGGCTACTCTCTACTTTTCCAGTTTCAAGTAGGTACATCTTTTGAACCTGAAATTGAATTTTGGATTTAGATTTGGAACTTTTTTTTTCAGATTTCTCCTCCAACATTTATAGATAATACTTGGTCCATGTGAGCTCCTGGACTGGCTTCAATCGCCTGAGGGGATCAGAGAGGAATTTTCCAGAGTATTTTTTTCCCTTATTGGTCTCTCTTCCATCTGGGAGCACAGGTTTACAAAATTACCCCATGTAGCCCCAGTGCTAGTGTTGTCTTGCAGCTCGAATCTGAATTAGTGCTAATACATGTATTATCTTACAAATAGACCGACAAAGTTCATACTTCTGTACTTACTGAGAAATAAACTGCTGAAGCCAGTACAGGTGCTCTTGGCTTGCTTTTACTTCTGTGGTTTTATCTGTGATGTAAAGGAGATGATTGGTATTGAGGGTGCGGTGAGGAGTACGATCATCGTAAAGGAAGTCCCTTGACTAGGTAAATTTAAAAACATTGGGGGACAATTTTCACCGCCTCCACCTGGTGGGAACAGGATACTAGTGGGCCAAAAACAGCAGTACACCACTTACTGTGCCGTTCCATCTCCCAGTGTGATGGTTGCCGTTTTCTTCAGGGTCTTCAGCAGGGCAGCCTAGGTGGGAGTCAACTTTCAGTGTGCAAATTGGGGTCCGACGCTGGTTGTAGGACCTTGATGCAAAATTGAGGTACTCGTAGGCGGAGCATGCACTGTGCGTTCTTTGCCTATCGGTAATAGGCATTGAGGAGCCTAACCACGCTTCTTAAAGGGACTGCTGCAGCCTACTCTGGGCTGTCTTTTGTTTAAAAAGACATTTTTGTGGAGCCACGAATGCTCCTGCTGGCCCGACACAAATCTTCAGGCCTGTCCGCACCCCCCCCGCCCCTTCACCGAGGAGAAGGTTTCTGGCTTGGCTCCACGGTGGAGCTGCTGGAATCCCCCCTCTCTCCCGAGTCAGTGAGCGCCCGAGCAGTACTCACAGCTCGCCGGGATTATGGAAATAAGGCTCAGCCCAGAAAATGGCTCCGTCCTCTCCGCAGGGCCTTCGAGCGGGTGTCACAAGTGTCCTCGCATCACCGACCTGAAGTCCGCCCAAAGTTTAAAATCTACCTGATAGTATTTTAAAATACTCCCGCTGACTTGGGAGATGCTTTTGAATTTAAGATGGTTGCTGCAGGAGGAAACATCACCTTAACCTAAAAATGTTCCCTATTTGGCTGCTGGAACTACTTTATGTTGAAAGTACTCTGCTCTCCTCCTCTTCAATAAGTAGTCTACATTTCTCCAGAATGTGTAAGGTAACTTATGAGTGGAAAATTTGACGGGTTTGTAGTCCAGCCCTACATAAACTATCGGTGAATGTTTTGTTGGCCCCATGTAGCAGCTGTAGACCAGATTGTTCTTGTGGGTTTTCCTGTCCCCACAAAAGTAAATTAAAACTTATCTACTGGGCTTCCCTTCTTCGGCTGGTCCAGCTGATATTGTGTGGAGCGTGCACCCTCCTCCCAGTACTGTCCTAAAATAGCAGTTGCAGTCCAGTGTACGTCATAGGACCACAATTTGCACATTAAAAGGGCCTAATGTCCGACTCAGGCAGGTGTCCTGGGAGGCGGGAATGGGGCTATAAGTGATTCCCGATTATTTTCGGACCGATGATAAAGCCTGGTTTTCGCCAGGCAGGAGGCCTCTTAAATCCCCCAGTTGGTTCAGATGGTATAAAAATATATTCCATAAATATCAGAAGGGTTTTCACTTTTTAAAACTTCTGGGAGGACTGAGCAAGTGTGTCATGCCATCAGCATTTGTCTGACTTGAACTCATTGTAAGTATCTTGTATGGAATGTGACTGTTTCTAAATAAATGAATAATTAAGTCTTGTGTTTGAAATTCCAGTCTGTATATTTGTTCATATTCTTTCCCATGACTATTCAGGAATTAATATACCAAACATGGGCACAAAATGTCAAGGTCCTCGGGCACTGTACAAGCGTATAACAGTTGTTGTAATAACATGTGGTCCACTGAACTATTAATATTTTTTAATAAGTCAATCAAAAGTACAAGAACATAATTTAGAGCTTAGAGCTACATTGAAGGCAAACAAGATTGGATAGGGAAAAGTCAAGTATGATATTAAGCAATTCCGTTCACTTTCTCAAGTGCAAGGGTCCCATGGGTTAGTTTTATGTGTGGCTAATGGGCATTACTATTTCAACCTCCATATCAAAATTTCCATTAGAATATATTATATAAAATGTTTCTTGAGAAATGATGTACTTTGAAAAGTTGTTATTTTCAAATTCTTTCATAGATATCCTTGTTACAAGTTGTTCAGGAGAGGATAGCGATCTACAATAGCATGATGTATGGTTATTGTATTTATTTTCCAAACCAAAAATGGAGCTTTCTTCTCCCTTTGGCGCCACCAACACTTCCCAACTGGGTGGGGGAAAACTATATGTTCTCAGACCTCTACCGATGCCACTCCGAACCAGCCACTCAGAGGTGTAGGTGAAAGGTTTTGGGTAACTCGGCTTCCAGTTTTCCATCTCTCCCTCTGGGAGTTTCTTGCCTTCATTTACCTCCCCCGGATAGATCAACAGATTTGTAATTCTTCATATGTGGAATTATGGGGGTGAATTATGTCAGTAAAATTTTTGTGAATGTGTTTTGCTGCAGGACAGATTCAAAATATCACATTGTCCAGAAATTTTGCAGTTTGAGTATTATTTCTGAACAGTTGGCAGTATTATGATATTTATTTTATATTGAAGCAGGTTATTTTTCCAGGCTGGTCAAAACGTGTCCTTCCTATTGCTTTGCTTGTGAAAGTTTTGTTGGTTTGATTGGTTGTGCAGCATTTCAAAGATTTATTAGCAATTCAGAAATGTATTTTTCCTCAAACATTGCCACATCTGCTTTGGTGAATATTTTATGCAATTAGAACATTATTGGAATAATGATGTAGAGTTGGGTGAACCAGCAGAGGTTTGGGTATCCATAGTGACTCTATTCAACTTGTCTTCTTTTCAGCCAAAGTTCAACTGGGTTAGTCATTTTACTGTTTACAAAAAAATAGTGAGAGAAACACCATAATAGCTGCACAGAATTTTGTATGTGTTTATCAGCATTCTTTAAGACAAAATGTAATTTTTTCCAAAGCGCACAGTTGTGCATATATGGATGATTAGTAATTCAGAGGGATTTTGGGTTGCCATACTTATGTAAACTGAATTCCCTCTGTGTCCATTCGCACACCCATTTTGGTTTTCGCTTCAAGTTCCTTCCAACCACGTTTCCTTCATCTGCTCACGATATATCTGCAGTTGTCGATCTGCTCAACCACTCCCTCTCCTCCACCTTTGATGCCCTTGAACCAGTAAAACATTAACTTTCACCCATCCTGATTGCTGTCCCTGGTGTGGCCCCGTCTTCGTTCCCTTAAGTTCAAGGGATGCAGACTTGAGTACATCTGACGCACAACCTGTATCTGACACCATTCCCACTAAACTGCTGAACCCACAACTTCCTTTCTTGGCCACCATACTAGTTGACATCGTAAATGGCTCCCTTTCCTCAGGTACTGTCATCATCTCCTCCTCCCTCAGTAGAACCCACTCTCGACCCCATTGTCTTTAAAAACTGCTGCCCCATCTCCAATCTCCCAAGTCCTTGAACATGTCGCCTTCATACCCATCTTTCCCACAATGCCATGTTTGAATCTCTCCAATCAGGTTTACTCCCCTGCAAATAGCATGGAAACGGCCCTAATCAAATGTTGCAAATGACAAACTCTGTGACCATGGTCACAATCTTTCCTCATCCTCCTTGACTTCTCTACAGCCGTTGACACGATCAACCACGCTATCTTCCAATCCTCTGTTATCCAGCTTAGTTGGACTGCCCTCACTTGGCTTCAGCCTTCGCAGCTCTTCTTGTCCCCATTTCCTCATTTGCATTCTGCCTCTTTGCGACGTCACTTGAAGACGTGGGGTCAACGTCCACATGAACGCTGATGCCACCCAGTTTCAGTCCTCCTCCACTTCTGAGCTGTCGGACTGCTTGTCCGACATCTAGTCTTGGAGGAGCCATAATTTCCTCCAGTTAAATGTTGGGACGTCCAAGCCGCTATCTTCGGCGACCTGCCACCTGCTCCGTACCTTTTCACCGATTCCGCCTCCCCCACCAGGCTGATTGCAACTTCAGTGTCCTCTTCGGCCCGAAGCTGACCTTCCGATCCAATTTTTCTCTCCATCAGAAAAAGTGCCTACTTCCACTTCTGTACAATTGCCCTCCTCTGCCCTTGCTTCAGCCCATATGCTGTTGAAACCCTTATGCATACCTTGATGACCTCCAGACATGACTCTTTCAATGATGCCCTCCACCCTCCATAAACATCAGCTCATCCAAAACTCTGCCGCCCGTATCCTATCCTGTACCAAGTTCTGCGCACCCATCATCCCTGTCCTTGCTGACCTACATTGGCTCCCTGTCCCCCAATGCCTCCAATTTAAAATTCTGACCATTGTGTTTAAATTGCTTCATGTCCTCACCCATCCCTATCTCTGTAACCTCCTCCAGTTCTACAATGCCCCCCTCCCCCCTCCGAATTCTGCGTTCCTTGAAGTCTGACCTCTTATGCATTCTCCCCTCTTTTTGTCCTACTGTTGGCGGCCATGCTTTTAGCTGTTTAGGCCTCACACTCTGGAATTTCCTCCCTAAGTGTGTGTGTGTGTGTGTGTCTGTCTCTCTCTCTCTCTCTCTCTCTCTCTCTCTCTCCTCCATTAAGATTCTCATAAAACCCACCTCTTTGACCAAACTTTATCACCCTTCCTAATACAGCCTTTTTGTTGCAGTTCTCCACATGCATGGTTACGCTTGTTTGAGGCTTTTATTTAAAAAAAATACAAATTTAATTTGAATTGGCTGAACGTTTAAGTGCATAGATTATAACAACTGTTCAAGCCAATACAGATTTACTTGTCAGCATTATTGTGATATTGCTTTAGTGCCTTTCTGTACTTAATTCAGTGATAACAAGTGACTATAGTTGACTGTAATGCATCTATGTGTGTATAACGGGATTTGGAGAGTTGTTTGTTGAATAGGTACTTGAAAATGCAAGAAAATGACTGCAATATAATTCTGTAATTTGATAACAATATTATCAGTAATGCTATTCCTGATGCATGATGTAGATGACATCATAGCTCCAGTTGAAGGGTTAGCACGGGACTGAATGGCCTTCTCCATTTCTGCGATTACATTCTAGTCCGTGGAATTTTTTTTATATTCAAACTTTGTTTTGAAGACGACAAACCACAATAACAAGTCAAGTTTTTACATCAGCTGTATTGGAGCCAAACCACAAAGGAATAACATTGAAGCATTAAAACCATCTTAATTTCTTTACTTAATTCTTTATCGGATTAATTTCCAATCCTCTCTGGCTACAGGTGTGATGCTGGAGGACTGCTAACCTTGTACAATTGTTTAAAAAGGGAGAAAGGAATAGATCGAATAATTACAGGCCAGTCAGCCTAACCTCTGGTGGGCAAATTATTGGAAAAAATTCTGAGGGACAGTAGTAATAGTCATTTAGAAAGGCACGGATTAATCAAGGACAGTCAGCATGGATTTATTAAGGGAAGGTCGTGTCTGACTAACTAGATTGAATTTTTTGAGGAAGTAACCAGGAGGGTTGATGGTAGCGTGTTTGATGTAGTATACATGGATTTTGACAAGGTACCACGTGGCAAGCTGGTCCGAAAAGTAAAATTCCATGGGATCCAAGGGAATGTGGCAAGTTGGATCCAGAATTGGCTCAGTGGCAGGAAGCAAAGGGTAATGGTTGATGGGTGTTTTTGTGACTGGAAGGCTCTTTCCAATGGGGTTCCACAGGACTCAGTACTAGGTCCCTTGCTTTTTGTGGTATATATCAATGATTTAGATTTAAATGTAGGGGGCATGATTAAGAAGTTTGCAGATGATCCAAAAGTTGGTTGTGTGGTTGATAGTGTGGAAGAAAGCTGTAGACTGCCAGAAGATATCAATGGACTGGGCAGAAAAGTGGCAAATGGAATTTTATCTGGAGAAGTCCATGTTGTAAACTTCTATGATTCTATAGAGGGATATGGGCCAAGTGCAGGCAATTGGGACTAGCTTAGTGTTATAAACTGGGCGACATGGACATGTTGGGCCGAAGGGCCTGTTTCCATGTTGTAAACTTCTATGATTCTATAAGTGTGATGTAATGCATTTGAGGTGGGCAAGCAAGGCAAGGGAATACACAATAAATGGTAAGATACTGAGAAGTGTAGAGGAACAGAGGGACCTTGGAGTGCGTGTCCACAGATCCATGAAGGACAGGTAGATAAGGCGGTTAAGAAGGCATATGGGATACTTTCCTTTATTCGCCAAGGCGCAGAATATAAGAGCAGGGAGGTTGTGCTAGAATATAAAACACTTGTTAGGCCACAGCTTGAGTACTACATACAGTTCTGGTCACCACATTACAGGAAAGATGTGATTGCACTAGAGAAGGTACAGCGGGGATTTGCAAGGATGTTGCCAGGACTGGAGAATTTTAGCTATGAGGAAAGATTGGATAAGCTGGGGGGGTTTTCTTTGGAACAAAGGAGGCTCCGGGGAGATTTAATTGAGGTATATAAAATTATGAGGGTGTAAATAGAGTAAGGAATCTTACAACACCAGGTTATAGTCCAACAATTTTATTTTAAAATCACAAGCTTTCGGAGATTATCTCCTTCGTCAGGTGAGTGAGTGAGTGAAAGGTTCTCAAATCGCATAGCTTATATTAGGCTGGGACACGCTCACACCAATCAAAGGTGTCATTGGTGTTCAAACAGGTTAGCCACAGAAAACAGTTCTGAATACACTGGGTCAGGTTACAGAGAGAGAGAGAATGTCCAGTTGTATTAAAAACAGATAACTTTTTTTTCCCTGCTTACGTGTAGCGTGACATGAACCCAAGATCCCGGTTGAGGCCGTCCTCATGGGTGCGGAACTTGGCTATCAATTTCTGCTCGACGATTTTGCATTGTCGTGTGTCTCAAAGGCCGCCTTGGAGAACGCTTACCCGAAGATCGGTGGCTGAATGTCCTTGACTGCTAAAGTGTTCCCCGACTGGGAGGGAACCCTCCTGTCTGGCGATTGTTGTGCGGTGTCCGTTCATCCGTTGTCGCAGTGTCTGCATGGTCTCGCCAATGTACCATGCTCCGGGGAATCCTTTCCTGCAACGTATGAGGTACACAACGTTGGTCGAGTCACAGGAGTATGAACCATGTACCTGGTGGGTGGTGTCCCCTCGTGTGATGGTGGTATCTGTGTCGATGATCTGGCATGTCTTGCAGAGGTTGCCGTGGCTCTCTGCCTTTCAGAGTGGATAGGAAGGACCTATTTCCCTTAGCAGAGAGGTCACTAACCAGGGGGCATAGATTTAAAGTAATTGGTAGAAGGAATGGAGGGGAGTTGAGATGTTTTCACCCAGAGGGTGGTGGGGGCCTGGAACTCACTGCCTGAAAGAGTGGTGGAGGCAGAAACCCTCATCACATTGAAGTGCTTGGATAGGCACTTGAAGTTCTGTAACCTACAAGACTACAGACCAAGAGCTGGAAAGTGGGATTAGGCTGGATGGCTCTGTTTCAGTCGGCACATACATAATAGGCCAAATGGCTTCCTTCTGTGCTGTAAATTTCTATGATTCTGTGATTAATGTTTCATGTATATTAGGAGCAAAATAAGTTCTGGAGATCAGTGGGATTATGATTTGCATTTTATAGAATTGACAATGCACTTGCAAACTGTTGCCATGAGTTTATTAGGGGTTTTCCACAATGGTAGCAATTTAATCACAAATGGTCAGGTGAGCTTTGATTTCACTTCGAAAGTGTGACGTGCAATTTTCCACTGGCAGCTAATTATCATAGCTATTTATAACTCCATGTTTTGATTCGGCTTGTAGTAGGGAGGTAGCTTAATAGAGGAACTGGAAAATTTCATAAGTTGATGGACCGTGAACACTTACAAGGGAAGTGACAGAATGGGGGAAAGCTCAAAAGGCAGTCTTAGCTGATATCAAGGGGAGAGAGAGGGGAAACAAGTGAAGGGCAAAAATGAAGTGAAAGGAAACCTGAAATGAAAGCACGAAACCAAGTCTGCAGGCAAGTGATGGAACGACTTCACACCTGATCCCTGTTTGATGGCTGGTAAACTGTACGGTGGTGGTGCTACTGCATGAACTAGTTGTGAGGAAACTGACTATGTATTTCAATCCAGGGCACCATCCCCACATGTCACCATTGCAGCATACCTTGTGTTCGAGACGTTGCCTTTCACCATGTTTACTGGCGATCTGGATGTAGGCGTTGGGAGAACAATTCATAAGTTTGCGGATGACACAAAGGTATGTGTGGGAATAAAGATCTTGGATTATAAAAATAGTGCAGGCAGATGTAGATGTGATGGGGGAATTCTATAGATTATGGAACAGTTCCTGCAGATTGGAGGGTGGCAAATGTAAGGAGGGAGAGAGAAAACAGGAAACTATAGACCGGTTAGCCGAACATCAATAGCAGGGAAAATGCTAGAGTCCATTATAAAGGATGTGATAACAGGACACTTGGAAAATATCAACGGGATTAGACAAAGTCAACATGGATTTATGAAAGGGAAATTGTGTTTGACAAATCTACTGGAGTTTTTTGAGGCTGTAACTGTTGAATAGATCAGGGGGAACCAGTGGATGTGGTGTATTTGGATTTTCAGAAGGCCTTTGATAAAGTCCCACATAAGAGGTTAGTGTGCAAAATTAAAGCACATGGGATTGGGGGTAGTATACTGGCATGGATTGAAAATTGGTAAACAGACAGGAAACAGTGTAGGAATAAATGGGTCTTTTTCGGGGTGGCAGGCGGTGACTAGTGGGGTACGCAGGGATCAGTGCTTGGGCCCCAGCTATTCATAATATATATCAATGATTTGGATGAAGGAACCAAATGTAATATTTCCAAGTTTGCTGATGACACAAAACTAGGTGAGGATGCAAAAAGGCTTCAAGGTGATTTAGACAAGTTGAGTGAGTGGGCAAATACATGGCCGATGCAGTAAAACGTGGATAGTGTGAAGTTATCCACTTCAGAAGGAAAAACAGAAAGGCAGAGTATTATTTAAATAGTGATAGATTGAGAAATGTTGATGTGTAAAAGGACCTGGGTGTCCTTGTACACCAAGTCACTGAAAGCAAACATGCAGGTGCAGCAAGTAGTTAGGAAGGCAAATGGTATGTTGGCCCTCATTGCAAGAGGATTTGAGTGCAGGAGCAAGGATGTTTACTGCGGTTAAAACAGGGCCTTGGTGAGACCCCACCTGGAGTATTGTGTGCCGTTTTGGTCTCCTTACCTAAAGAAAAGATATACTTGCCCTAGAGGGAGTGCAGCAAAGGTTCACCAGACAGATACCTGGACTGGCAGGACTGATGTATGAGGAGAGGTTGGGTCAACTAGGCCTGTATTCACTCTAGTTTGGAAGAACGAGAGGGGATCTCATTGAAACGTATAAAATTCTGACAGGGCTAGACAGACTGGATACAGGGAGAATGTTTCCCCTGGCTGGGGGGTCTAGAACGAGGAGTCACAGTCTCAGGATACGGGGTAGGACATTTAGGACTGAGATGAGGAGAAATTTCTTCAGTCAGAGGGTGGTTAACCTGTGGAATTCTCTACCACAGAAGGCTGTGGAGACCAAGTCACTGAATATATTTAAGAAGGAGATAGATTGATTTCTGGACACAAAAGGCATCAAGGGGTATGGGGAGGGAGCGGGTATATGGTATTGAGATAAAGGATCAGCTGTGATCATATTGAATGACTGAGCAGGCTCGAAGGGCCGAATGGCCTACTCCTGCTACTATTTTCTATGTTTCTATGTCCCATGTCTAGATAATTTCTTTTTAATATAGATAAATGTAGCAAGATGCATTTGGGTAGGGACAACTCCAAGTATGTATGCACCCTGCAGGGTTGTGTCTTCAAGGCACAAGATCTGGGAGTTTTAGTACTTGACTCATTGAAGCTCCACGTCCAGTACGATGAAGCTAATGTGAAAGTGAATAGTTTGTTAGGATGTATTGCTAGGACAACGAAATATAAAATGAGAAACAGTATCCTTTCTTTGTGCAAGGCTTTGGTCAGGTCACATCAAAAATACTGTGTCCAAGTTTGGTCCCCTCCTATGTTGATGGATACAGATGTCTTGGAAAAGGATCAGAGGAGGCCCACCAGATTGATACCTAATTTAAGAGCACTTAGTTACCAGGACAGGCTAAGTGAGCTGGGCATTTTTACTTTGGAACAGTGTAGACGTTTGACGCGATATGATTTAGGAATTTAAAATAATGAAGGGATTATTCTCGGTCCAAGTGGATTGGCTATTTGAGCTAGATAGGTCAGGGAGTAAATATAAGTTATTAGGTTAGATTCTTGGTTCTTTTTGCAGAGTTGCCAACATCTAAAATAGTTTACTGGCATGTGCCAGTGAGTGCAGATTTACTGCAAGCATTCAAAAGGGAGCTGGATGAGTTTGTGAGTGACAAACACCTCTACATACAGAATCTAGATGGGTCGTTGGGGTTGTGTCTGTCGGTCACCATGGTCTCTGGAAATTTGCTTGACTGCCTTGTGGGATTGAAGGAGAATTTCCCAGTTTTTTTTTCTCAATTGGCCAATGTTTTTTTTCCCTCTTGTTTTTTTTTGCCTCTCCCAGGAGATTGCATTCCTCTGAAGGGGAAGGCTTGGAAGAGGGGGGAGGGAGAGTAGGGGTGAAGGTGTGTGAAGGTTACACCAAGCCAGGATGGGACAGGCTCAGTGGACCAGCTGGTCTTTTCCTGTCCTCGTTTGTGCATTTGCACACGTGAACATTAATTTCCATATCACATTGAAGCTCCTGCCTATTTCAGGCAGAAACTTCTGCCCCTGTTTGTTTCAGTGGCAGAAATGTACTTGATATTTGTGTAATGTTAAAAATAAGTTTGTGTTATGAATGGACTTTTGTGCTTGGACCTTGTTTAAATGGAAACAGAAGAAACTAATGCAAACAGAAGAAATTAATGCAACTGCATTAAGTATTTATATGATGGTGCACAATAATATTTCCATACTTTGTTTTTTTGCTTTTGGGCTGTGTAGCATTGTCGCACAATACAGTCCTTGGGAGTAAATATCATATCAGTTCCTGTGAATTGTCCATTAGTTATTTGATCATTGAAGATCTACGGAGACTGCATGGATATGCCATTTGCTCTTGGGGGCATCCTGGGAATGTGAAAGTCATTATTTAAATGCAAATTATTTTTCTTTTCTTTCGACTTTGGTAAGAGGTTTGTTTGATTCAGTTTTGCTCGCAAAGTATTTGTATATTTGTTGTGGGTCATGGGGGATTTTTATAGATTAGCTGTATAGCATTCCTGTTGATGCTCTTGAATGCATGAGGGTGAGGGAATTATAGCTTGAACTTGCTGATTTTTAATTTTGAATGCACAGCCATTTGCTTTATCTCAAAGCTACCCGCAGCTTGTGAGAAAGTAAATCTGATAGTTGGTAAGCTAGCATGTTGGAATTTCCTACCTAGCACCATCACCACAAGGATTACTGCGGTTCAAGGCAAAGACCCATGACTTTCTCGGGGCAACTAGGGATGGGCAATAAATGTGGGTTTGCTAGTTTTTCCCACAACCTGAGAACAGTTTATTTTTTTAAAAGTCTGTCTTCCTTACTTGTCAGAAAATAGGTCTTGCATGCTGCTTGAGATAAATTGGGTAAAGTTTACATAAGGGAAAATGAGCTGCACTATATGGACATCATGCAGATACAGTGGTTTCACCTGTGCCAATGAGCGCAGGTAAGCCAAAATCATGAACCCTTTCTGAAACTAAAGGATTTTGCTTCTAAATAGAATATATTTGTAGAGCATGTATGGTGAAAAGCCATGGGATATGATTTTTATGTCTGCAGTGAACTGAACAGCTAACTCCTTAGCGGCACAGTCTTAAGTTAAGATCAGTACTGAATTAATCATATCAGACAGCTTGTCATGTATTCAGTTTGGACCATACATTTAGGTAAGTAAAATGATTTTTAAAAAAAATCAATATAATTTTAAATATGAATTAGATCGCTGTTTGGATTGACGAATACGTGCAGTGACTTTAGATCTGAAAATCCTCAGACCAGTTGCACCACTGTTAATGCAGCAGAACTGGAATCTGTGTCAGACGCAGTCCTGTGCTCCTTACCCTGCCAGAGTATTGAGGGTCATGGTGGTGTCATTTATTTTAAATATTCTTGAGGGTAACGTGACACCCAAATTCCAGATGTATTCCTGGTACAGGCAAGAAGCCACTTAAATCAAATCAGTTACGTGTCAAATGCTAGTCGAATGTAATTTTGAGGGTAAATTGATTTTTACAACTGTAATTTCCATTTAGCACCTGCACCGTATCACTAGTTCATTTTTTCCCAGTTGAAGGTTCTTGGCTTCTCATTTCAGACCTCGGTGCCAAAGTTTGGGACAAAATCTCTAGCCTCCGACAGGAGTAGATTAGATTAATTAGACAATTAATCTGGCCTGTCTCGGTTTTTATGTGCCCTTTTCAAGTATCTCAAGTGACTAAGGTATCAGCACTAGGTGATGAAGCTGCAGCAAATATTAGACTGTCCCTTTCAGGACAAGCAAAACTGTGCTCTTTATGTTGTATGGAAACACCAATCCTAAAATCCCTAAGCAGCCATATAGAGAACACATAAAATGAGCTGAAACAAATAGCAGCATTCGTGCAACAAGGGGGCTTCAGCACAAATTTGAATTGCACAAATTGGAATTTTACACAAGAATAGGGTGTTTGTCCCAGCTGGGCTGTGGTCATAAGATGTGACGATACCATATATCTGAATCATGGCCCGGAATTTCCTTGAAAGGTCCCGCACAACCATTGCTTAAGAGGTAGGGAATTGATTAAGAGGTAGGAGGTAGAGAGTAGGGATAATGGGTAGGTACGCAAATTGGCAGGTTTTAACTAGTGTGCCCCAGGGATCTGTACTGGGGCCTCAGCTTTTCATTATATTTATAAATGACTTGGATGAAGGAATAGAGGGCCATATATCCAAGTTTGCTGACGACATCAAGTTAAGTGGCACAGTAAATATGGGAGCAGAAAGTTGCAAAGGGACTGAGGGACAGGAATAGGCCATTCAGCCCCTCGAGCCTGTTCCGCCATTCAGTTGGACCATGGCTAATATGTATCTTAAACTCCATCTACCCACCTTGATTCCGTATCCCTTAATACCTAACAAAAATCTATTAATCTCTGTGTTGAAATTTTCAATTAACCTAGTCTCAACAGCTTTTTGTTGGAGAGTGTTCCAGATTTCCACTACTCTGTGTGAAAAGGTGCTTCTTGACATCACCCCTGAATGGCCTAGCTCGAATTTTAAAGTTATGCCCCCTTGTTCTGGACTCCCCCCACCAGAGGATTTCAAAGGAAAGCTGTCAATTAATAATTGGATAGCCAACTGGATGTTGGAATACATTTTGCATTGTTACCATGATAGAGGAAGAAGCCTGGGGGACAGATTAAAGTTCATTCCACTTACTTAACAGATGTTTGGACATCTCCCAATCAGGTTCCAATTGATAGCATATGCAAGGCTGCCGCATGGAACATTTCTCGTACGTTTACTAAACATTACTGCCCGCATTGCAGGACATGGTAGTGCTTTTGGCAGTTGGTTTTATGGTTCCCTCTGTATTTCATACTACTTTGTTATGCTTCTATGGTGTTTGGAGAATGTGGAATAAAGAAAAAAGCTTACCTACCTTGTAAGGTTCTTCACCCGAAGAATGATATACAACCTCATGCATCACAATCCCATCTCTGTATCCCGTAAACAGAGGAATGCCATGAAGGTGCATTAAACATTTATTCGCTAATGTTGCCATAGTAATTTCTAGCATGTGGATTTTTTGAGTCGAGCTGCGTTTCACCTGGGTTGCTAATGACTTGGTGTAGACACGCAACAAAATTTCTAGAAAAGTCTGATTAAATATTTAAATATGTTGGACTTAGTTTGTGCACCGTGCATGTGCTATTGAGGTACTATTGAAAGCCAACTGCTGATCAGCTGTATTTCTGGATTGAATTCATCTAAGCTGAAGGATGTAAAGGTACCTTAATTTTATCAACTGAAATTTTCCCTCAGGAAACTAAACTGATTATCACTTCAGTCATCTTCACCCTATGGTTTCATAATTGTCTTTCAGTGCTCACTGCTGAGAACTATAAAAAGTTTGCTGAAGTAACATAAAATAATGTTTCCAATTACCCTACTGATCCTAACAGTCAATGCCCCTCCTCAAGGATTTGTTGCATAAATTCTTTCTGATGCTCTATAGGACTATTGCAGAAATGTTACTATTAATATGTACAAATTTTATATAAATTGTCAATCCCTTCAGGGGAAAAGATTTTAAAATAAATTGTACTTTGGGTAAACTTGAGATTGGGTATAAAGGTTTCATAGCTGTGATATAAAACAAAAGGAACTAATTAAAACATAAATTTGGCCTTATTTATTTGAATAGTCAAGTCTATCTAGTCATTTGATTCACATTTTTTTGTAGTGCCCAATCTTATTAAAAATGCACATTATATGGAAAATTTTCAAGACATTGCTCTGGAAATCACTTAGTAATATTGCTGTACAAACAAATGTATCAATTGCCTCCCTCTGCAATTTTAACAGGTGTCAACCCATTTGTTTTAGTTGGGTTAACAGCTCTGTTGAAATAACTTGGGGCATTTTGTTACGAAAGTGTTAAGTGTTTGTATGATAACATCACTCAGTAATTTCAAGGCTCTGTTTCTCATCACACTAACATGCCCTATTATCCTGAAATAAATTCAACATTTGGTTTAACCATGAAACTTACAAGAAAGGGCTTGCATTTATATAGTGCCCATCACGACCTCGGGAGACCCCATAGCACTTCACAGACAATTAAGTACTTTTGAAGTGTAATTACTATTGTAATGTAGGGATAGGCGGCAGCCAATTTGTGCACAGCAAGGTCCTATAAAGAGCAGTGAGTTACATGAGATGATCTGTATTTTAGTGATGTTGATTGAGGTATAACTGTTGGCCACAACACCGGGAGAACGCCCCTGCTCTTTTACGAATAGTGCCATGAATTCTTTTACGCCCACCTGAGGGCCGATGTTGGTTTAACGTCTCATCCAAAAAACGGCACCTCCAACAGTGCAGCACTCCTATAGTACTGCACTGAAGTGTTGGCCTGGATTATGTGCTCAAGTAGGGCTTGAACTCTATCTTTTGTGCGCAACTTCATCAAATGCCTTTTGGAACTCTTAAGTACGCAACGTAGTAGGGTTTACTGCATTTGACTTAAGTTGTGACCTGTTGAAAAAAATCAAGGAGATTGATTGGGCAGGATCTTCCGCATCTAATGCATTGCTGACTGCTCTTTGTTAGGTTGTTGTACAGATAATCCTCAAATTTACTACTGATAACTGATACCATTTTATGTGAAATTGTGGTAAGACTAATGGGTCTGTAATTGGCTATGTCTGGGGATTGATTTGTTTTGAGCCCTTTCAGCCTGTCTCATTTCTATCGAAGTCTTGAATTATGCCTTGGTACTCTTTTTGGTGTGCTTTTTGCCTGCCATTCACATCTTCCCTTGTGAATACCTTGAGGAAGTAATCAGTCCCTAATGAGCATTGGTGAACCAGTTTGGTTTTTACCACAATCCGATGGTTTCATGGTCGCTCTTTAACTGATATCAGCTTTTTATTTCCAGATTTTTAAAAAAACAGAAATCAAATTCTCAAAATGGCATGAGATTTGAACTTGCGTTCTCTGGAATATTAGTCCAGACCTCTGGTTTACTAGTCCAGTAACATAAACACTACGCTGATGTACTGTGCTTGATCATTTTGTGGTCACGGTCCCTCAGGGATGCTACGACTTTTTCGTTTCTTGTATGTTATCTGGGTTATTTAAGGATCCCAGATCAAGATGTGCATTGCCTCTCATGGGTTCCCTTACGCACTGAGTCATGATTGCAGTCTTGCGTTACATTTACCAACTCTGACTCTAAACCACTTGGGTTTTCCCAATTTATATTGGGTTGATTGAAGCCTCCCATTAAAATAACTTGCCTGTTCTTACACACACCTTTCCTGTTTCTTCATGGAAACAGATCAAGCTGTCCTTTGTCTTGTGGTGAGCTGGTGGTTTGTAGCAAATTGCTCGTGTCAGCTTAGATTTACTGAGAGAGTAGTTCTTTCTATGGCTTAACCCCTTCCGAAGGATCAACTGTTTAAAATTCTTTCTTGGGATATGGGCCTCGCTGACAAAGCCGACATTGAGTGCCCATCTCAAATTGCCCTCGAGAATGTGATGGCGGGCCAGCTTCTTGAACCGCCACAGTCTGTGTGATGAAGGTACTCCCACAATGCTTTTAAGTAGAGGGTTCCAACGATGATGAAGGTACGGCGATTATATGGTGTGAAACTTGGAGATGATGGTGTTCCCATGCACCTGCTGCCCTTGTCCTTCCAGGTGGTGGAGGTCATGGGTTTGGGAGGTGCTGCCGAAGAAGCCTTGGCGAGTTGCTGCAGTGCATAGTACTATCTGTAGTATGTAGATAGTACACACGACAGCCACAGTGCACCGGTAGTGGACGGAATGAATGTTTAAGATAGTCGATGGGGTGCCGATCAAGCGGACTGCTTTTACTTCCCAGTTGTCCGATATATGTGGTTACACCACCAACGTTTCTGACATTCCTGAACACTGGATACCCCTGAATATTAAATTATTTTCCATTCTCTTGGTTTAGGCATATGTTTCTGATATTCCCGCTACATTGTCCTTCCCTACTGCCGCAACCGCCTCCAGTTGATATGTTATTTCTAATGCTTTTAACGTTCAGATATGAACATCTTAATGTAGATTTGCCGCCTTTCATATTTCCCTGTGTCAGCTTTTTCCTGGACGTTTGCCTCTCAGGGTTACTGGAGGTAATTTTAACTTTTGGTGATGGTGTAAAAAAACAGGCGATATCGGATCGGGAATTATACACCCAGCCAGATTTTTCCTTTCCAGTGACTTCAACGCAAACAAAAATCAGACAGGGTGTATAACAGGCAACTGATCTGATATCGCCTGTATTGCACCATCACCGAAAGTAAAAGTTACCCCCACTGTGTTCATGCCCACCTAGTGATATCCTTCGACCCTAGTATTCATTTTGTTTGGGATCTGGTTATCTTTCTGCCCTCCCTCCACCTATCTACTTTAACTGAACAGAATTAAGTGGAAAATAGTGTATCTACAAACTGTGCTATCCTTCATCAAGGGGTCAAGCTAGATTAGCTTCTCTGCTGCCTGAAGACTGTGATTGATTTCTCAATTCAACTCCTCAACCGAACTAAATCCTTTGAAGATGTATTGAACAGTTGATTCACAAAAGCTCCATTTTTCTGTATTTAATTTAGTTATTTAGTTATTTTTTGACAGCGCTCCTCAGTTGACATATCTGTGCTAAATGGCAGATGAAACTTCACTAGCCATGGAAGACACTATGGGGGTAATTTTAATCCCCCATGACGGGCGGGAGGGGTTTGGTAGGGAGGAGGAATGGGGGTTGGTGGGGGGGGTTTAAATCGGTAAATATATGAAATTCTGCCCCAACCATGCCTACTTCCAGTTTAATCACTGCAGGTTTGGGGACGTCAGAGTAACCCGTTCTGGAGAGGCGGGGCCTGTGATTGAAATATTTAAATGAGGCTCCGTTGCTCAGATTTTGTGAGCCATTTAAATTTAACGACTGCGGGCCGGGTTTCTCAGGACTCGGGAAATCCGGCAACTAAAGGAAAGCAAGAGATGCCGGTGCCAAGAAGGTAAATGCTTTTCCAGCACTGCTTGTGGGGCAGGAGCAGCAGAAGTGTTTTCCCCCTCCAGCCCCTCAACAAATCTTCTGGCACAATCTGCCGATTTTTTTTTTTTTTTTTTTTCCCCCCCCCCCCACCCCCCCCAACTCCCCACAATCTGCGGCCCCCTCCACGCGATCTACCTCCCGCTCCCCCCGGTGATCTGTCGACAGCAGCCCAAATTCTGCTTGGATCTCACTTTATAAAGTAAATATTGGGGGTGTCTCAGTGATGGAGGGAGAGATGTGTGTTTGCTGTGACCGTTTGTGGATTATTTTGAAAATTTGTTATCAAAAGATGTGCCCTCTAAGATTGCTAAGAAATGTTCAAAAAAAGAAGACCCTTATTAGGAAGGTGTGATGTGGAGATGCCGGTGATGGACTGGGGTTGACAATTGTAAACAATTTTACAACACCAAGTTATAGTCCGGCAATTTTATTTTGAATTCACAAGCTTTCGGAGGCTTCCTCCTTCCTCAGGTGAACGTTGTTGGAAATGAAATCCTCAAAATGAAATCGCATTTATAAATCACAGAACAATGCTTGGTGATTACACAGTTTTTTCAACTGCCCGTTGCCAAGGCAATCAGTGTGCAGACAGACAGGTGTTACCTGCAAGGTCTCCAAATATACAAATCACCAAAAAAAAAACACAAAAAAAAAGAGATAGAGAGGTAGAAACATAGAAAAGACAGCAACTGACCCGTTATGTTAAAAACAGATAACATTTGTTCGCTGGTGGGGTAACGTGTAGCGTGACATGAACCCAAGATCCCGGTTGAGGCCGTCCTCATGGGTGCAGAACTTGGCAGGTGGTGGGCAGATGTGCATAGCTATTGCCATTTTGGATTGTGTAGAGTCCAGTCCATGCTCCCATGATAATTGCTCACACTCTTCTAAGCCGCAGATTGCAGTTCCACCAGCCTTTCTGTTGGGTGTAGGTTCCTTTTAATGCTGTTACTTGTGTGTCCAATCTTTGTGGAAGTGTCTCCGTTTTCAGACTGATGACAACTATAGTGTGACTCATTGCTCTCAAACAATATCTATTTTGCCTAGAATTCAAGAGAAAGAGATACATTATCAGTCAAAATTACTGAAATAAGTTAAATACGTTCAAGTGGTGGAATGACTTTGCATTGTGGATGGTGCACTTTTAAACTGTTTCACTGGAGACCGACAACCCCCTTATCTCCTGCCTCCATTTTTTTAAAAAAAGCAACTCGTTGCTGCAGCTTTAATTGCTGCAGAAGTTGCTTTAAAAAGTAATTCATTTGGGACTCGCTTTGTACGAGTCAGAGATCTATTTTAGAGCACTTCATTCGCTGAACTAAAGACGTACTGTGTGCTTGTTGAAATTCAACAGAGGAACCTTTTGGGGGTGTAAATGGGGCAACGTGGATGAATTGAATGTGTCACACTGCCACCCCCGCCCCCCCCCCCCCCAGGGACAGCGTTCTGCCATGTCTCTGGTGTGAGTGCTGCAGCACATTACTAGCTCAAAATATGTGCACGCATGACTTAATTTACTTTGTCACTGAGTTTGTCATGCAAATACAGCTGTCTTATCGATTGCTAAAGTACCCTGTAGTTCAGTTTTGCAAAAAGCTAGTTAAGCATGAAATATTTTTAGTGTGTAGCACTTTTAGAACCGGTTTCTTAAATTTATTGTATTTTGCATGTGAATATACAGTACTTTAGACAACTTTTGTTGATCAGATTATGCTGTTTGTATTAAAATGTGGCTTTGCAAGGGTCCTAGTTACAGCCAAATATTTTAAAATAAATTGGTGCTATTCTTCGATCAGTTTACTTTTTATTACCTTATTACATACTGGTTACAAAGTATTAACCTATAAGATATGGTTAAAAACCGTAGCATTACTAAAATAAAATTGGCACAGTCCAATTAAATAAAAAGCAGTAAAGATTTTTTTTAAAAAGCCAGTTTAATCATGTAGTGTAATGTGATGTGTGTAGAATTGGAACTAAAAAAAAAGCTGTAGCAATCTACACCTGGCTATTTTCCTTCCAGTACTAGACAATGGTACTGCTTGGCCACTGCTTGTCAGGACAGCAGAACAAATGGTTGTAGTCAGATCATTGAAGCCCTCTGACGGTTATCTGCAAAGCTCCAATTCTGTCGTATACAGCCCTCTAATCTGGTGACCGAGGGCTCAGTGCAGGAATCTGGACATCCATGCCAGAAGCTAAGGTTCTCTTCACAGCCTCTCCAGCACAGAGCTGAACTCTCATCCATCAGGCTGCCCCAAATATAGATAGCAGACTCAGCCAGTGTATCCACCACCTCACTCACATTAGAGACCATTGTTATTGCTTTCACATCAGTTCCGTGCTCTCGAAAGCACCCTTCTTCCAGGCCTAAGCTCCCTGGACTTGAATAAGTGTGTTGTGTCCCAGGTGGGGGGAGAGAGAGTACTTCATGTCAGTCAAACAGAAACTCTACTGTATGAATATTTGCATGGCTTGGTTTGGCGACTGCATGTAACTGACCAAAAAAGAAATGCAGCAAACATCACTTGCACCTTGTAATTATTGGATTTCACTGCTGCGTACTTATCTTTCTGCTCTGTGTTGCTATCTAGTAAAATGTAGTTGCTGGAAATGCTACTGCCCCGAGCTATCTTCAGTCACCTGGCTAAACCCAGTTCTCTAGCGACCAATTGCTTAAGCTCTTGCCTTTCAACCACTTAAAAACTGAGGCCTACAGAAATGTGAGCCATATAGTTGTATAGCAAAATAGCTATTGCTGCAGTTAGCAGAAACTTGCAACCTTGTATTTAATGATGTCTGTTGTAAGATAGCTAGACTGCTGATTATGACATCTGCCAAGTCTGAATCCTTTCATTTCTCAAACAGACAGGAGCACATAAACATAAGAGCAGTGCTGTGAATTAATGAAATTTGCCATTGCTCTCTACAACTGTGCTTTTGATTTCTGTGTATTTTCTCGGCAGGAAAGAAATTCGTAGAATCAACTAATGGTCAACATAATTTATTTTTGATGACAAACTAAAATTTAAGTTACTCTAAAGTTTAAAAAGAGTTAAATGTGAAGTATTTCTCCCTCTTCAGGTAGCGTTGTACTGGAATAAGAAAATGCAGTCAACACGGAAGGAGGAAAGCAAAAGATATAAACCTAAAGAGGAGCAGAAGAGTGGAAAGGAAGTGAGAAAGGAAAGTGGGGAGAAGGCAGAGAGAAGAGGAGTAAGAAAGGAAAGCACAAGGGATATTTTTTAAAAAGACGACCTTTTATTATTTCGTGCAGTTTGCGATGCCAGTGGTTTTCATCAACTCCTTGGCACCCAGCCCTCCTTGATATCACTGCATGGGTCTTGTCCCCCTCTCTCTCTCTCTCTTTGGGGAGAATTTTAACCCCTCTCACTGGGGGTGATACTCCTGCTGCTGCCTCCAGCCATGCTTTCTTCACCAGGCTGTTGGGCACCACCTTCTCACGTTGTGGGAAAAGCACGTTCCTTCCGGTTCTGTCCCCAGACAATAACACATCTGGGGAACTACCTTTCCCCTTCTTCCGGCCATCTCAAAGGTCCAGCAGATTCCAAATTAGAACATGACAATGTTCTAAGTCAGTGAATGCAACCTCCCTTTTAAGAGTCTCATTCACCCTTTAAATATGCCGGTTCGGGACTTCTACTGAAGTTATGCGAAGCGGACGGACGTCCAGCTCCTGGTGCAATCGGCCAGTCAGCCGGCCAATCGTATAATGAGACCCTGCTGTTAAAATCGGCCGGGCCTCGCTGCGATAATAGTGTTCGGATCCGTTGACTGCTTCGGACCCCGCCTCCTGGTAAAATCGACCTTTATATTTTCTTTTCTTTACTTCCTTCTTCAATACAATTTGACCCTTGAACAATGCCTGGGAGATTTGCTTCTTTTCAAAAAAAAATTAAGCAGAATGAAAATTATAAACAAAGTTTTTTGTTTTTTAAAAAATATTAGTGTTTTCATCTAGGGTAGAATTTTTGTCTTTCTGTTTAAAACAAACATTGAGATCAAATTTCCAGCTGTTGGGGTTTTTAAACAGAAGAATTGATTGTGCAAGATGGAAAATTAGCAAATACATAGAAGTAGTTTTGTCAGAACAGCTCCATGCTACCCACAGATTGCAAGTTTAGCAAACCAGTAGTACCAGCATTATGATTATCACAGTTTAGCACCATAACATGCAGGAAATTAGCTTCTTGATCCTAGTACGAAACAAGCTGGTTGCCAATCTACGTGTGTTTTTGGGAAACTGCAGAGAGCCATGACTGAGGTGTTGATCATTGATGAAGTATTTGCCAGATGGACAACATTTCCTTCAAGAATATATTCCCCCCCCCCCCCCACCACTCGACAGACCACACCACAAGCCATTCACAGTTACAACGGACTACCAGTACTGAGAAAAATAACTGCACTTCCACAATTTAATGATTTTGCCTAACCAAAGCATCGAAAGCTTCCTGGACCCAAGGTTTAAACTGAAGGAAAGGATGATAGAGATGGGTGGACTTACCGACAAAGTGAGGGTGCTGGAGCATTGACATGGACTGGCCAATGTTATAGATAACATGCTCTATCTGATGCTTAAGAGGCTAGTCTCCATAACTTAATGGAACCATCCATGCCTGATGTCATTGCAATCAGTATGGCATTACTATTATTGATGTGGAGATGCCGGTGATGGACTGGGGTTGACAATTGTAAACAATTTTACAACACCAAGTTATAGTCCAGCAATTTTATTTTAAATTCACAAGCTTTCGGAGATTTTCTCCTTCCTCAGGTAAATGTTTCAAGATCTCCTTGAAGCCTACGCATTTATACATATTGAATAATACATGGTGTTTACAGACTGCCCCTGCAACTGCCCGTTGCCAAGGCAATCACCGTGTTCAGACAGAGAGGTGTCATCTGCAGAACCCCCGAATACACATTCAACAAAAAAACAAACAGGGAAAAAAAACAGAGAAAAAAAACACAGAGAGAGGCAGAAACATCCGGAAGGCAGAGAGAGCCAGCAAATGACCCATTATATTAAAAACAGATAACATTTGTTCGCTGGTGGGGTAACGTGTAGCGTGACATGAACCCAAGATCCCGGTTGAGGCCGTCCTCATGGGTGCGGAACTTGGCTATCAATTTCTGCTCGACGATTTTGCGTTGTCGTGTGTCTCGAAGGCCGCCTTGGAGTACGCTTACCCGAAGGTCGGTGGATGAATGTCCATGACTGCTGAAGTGTTCCCCGACTGGGAGGGAACCCTCCTGTTTGGCGATTGTTGCGCGGTGTCCGTTCATCCGTTGTCGCAGCGTCTGCATGGTCTCGCCAATGTACCATGCTCTGGGGCATCCTTTCCTGCAACGTATGAGGTAGACAACGTTGGCCGAGTCACAGGAGTATGAACCATGCACCTGGTGGGTGGTGTCATCTCGTGTGATGGTGGTATCTGTGTCGATGATCTGGCATGTCTTGCAGAGGTTACCGTGGCAGGGTTGTGTGGCGTCGTGGACGCTGTTCTCTTGAAAGCTGGGTAGTTTGCTGCGAACGATGGTCTGTTTGAGGTTGGGTGGCTGTTTAAAGGCGAGTAGTGGAGGTGTGGGGATGGCCATAGCGAGGTGTTTGTCCTCATTGATGACATGTTGAAGGCTGCGGAGAACATGGCGTAGTTTCTCCGCTCCGGGGAAGTACTGGACGACAAAGGGTACTCTGTTGGTTGCGTCCCGTGTTAGTCTCCTGAGGAGGTCTATGCGATTTTTTGCTGTGGCCCGTCGGAACTGTCGATCGATGAGTCGAGCGTCATATCCCGTTCTTACTAGGGCGTCTTTCAGCGTCAACATCAACAAGTTCCATCCCACCATCAAGCTCACCATGGACTACTCCTCAGAATCAGTTTCTTTCTTGGACACACGAATCTCCATCAAAGACGGGCACCTCAGCACCTCACTCTACCGCAAGCCCACAGACAACCTCACGATGCTCCACTTTTCCAGCTTCCACCCTAACCACGTCAAAGAGGCCATCCCCTATGGACAGGCCCTGCGAATACACAGGGTCTGCTCAGACGAGGAGGAACGCGATGGACACCTACAGACGCTGAAAGACGCCCTAGTAAGAACGGGATATGACGCTCGACTCATCGATCGACAGTTCCGACGGGCCACAGCAAAAAATCGCATAGACCTCCTCAGGAGACTAACACGGGACGCAACCAACAGAGTACCCTTTGTCGTCCAGTACTTCCCCGGAGCGGAGAAACTACGCCATGTTCTCCGCAGCCTTCAACATGTCATCAATGAGGACAAACACCTCGCTATGGCCATCCCCACACCTCCACTACTCGCCTTTAAACAGCCACCCAACCTCAAACAGACCATCGTTCGCAGCAAACTACCCAGCTTTCAAGAGAACAGCGTCCACGACGCCACACAACCCTGCCACGGTAACCTCTGCAAGACATGCCAGATCATCGACACAGATACCACCATCACACGAGATGACACCACCCACCAGGTGCATGGTTCATACTCCTGTGACTCGGCCAACGTTGTCTACCTCATACGTTGCAGGAAAGGATGCCCCAGAGCATGGTACATTGGCGAGACCATGCAGACGCTGCGACAACGGATGAACGGACACCGCGCAACAATCGCCAAACAGGAGGGTTCCCTCCCAGTCGGGGAACACTTCAGCAGTCATGGACATTCATCCACCGACCTTCGGGTAAGCGTACTCCAAGGCGGCCTTCGAGACACACGACAACGCAAAATCGTCGAGCAGAAATTGATAGCCAAGTTCCGCACCCATGAGGACGGCCTCAACCGGGATCTTGGGTTCATGTCACGCTACACGTTACCCCACCAGCGAACAAATGTTATCTGTTTTTAATATAATGGGTCATTTGCTGGCTCTCTCTGCCTTCCGGATGTTTCTGCCTCTCTCTGTGTTTTTTTTCCCTGTTTGTTTTTTTGTTGAATGTGTATTCGGGGGTTCTGCAGATGACACCTCTCTGTCTGAACACGGTGATTGCCTTGGCAACGGGCAGTTGCAGGGGCAGTCTGTAAACACCATGTATTATTCAATATGTATAAATGCGTAGGCTTCAAGGAGATCTTGAAACATTTACCTGAGGAAGGAGAAAATCTCCGAAAGCTTGTGAATTTAAAATAAAATTGCTGGACTATAACTTGGTGTTGTAAAATTGTTTACAATTACTATTATTGGCAGAGTTGACTGCACATCAGAAGTGGAAGTTGCACCTCCACTGAGATTCAGCAGTTGGCTTCAATGATGCTGTCTCCACTGGCACTTCTGCAAGCACAGAAACAAATCAACAATCGAGTGTCTTTCTCTTTTGAAGTCATGAGAGAACGTTCACCTTACCACCTCAGCTTTCAACTTCCTAAACTGTAGTAGCAGAAAGTGCACCTGTGAGCCACTGGTATCAGTTCTGTTTTTGTTTTCTCCATATAGCAGAAGTTGCTGGTCCATCAACTCTAATGAATAGTCTAAGACTATTGGATTCGATGTAACTCTCCGAGAGCATGGAACTCATAAGCATCAGCCTCGGCTCAGAGGTAGCACTTCTGTCTCTGGGTTAGAAGGTTCTTTTAAGTTTCGGATAGACTCTTACTTACCTCAAGTGCTTTTCTAAGTCTCACTGCTTCTCTTTGAATGAAAACATTATTACGTTATCCATTAATGTGTCGGTGCCTTTGGTAACAGTGTTAGCATACAAATGCTTAATATACTAATTTATTTCTAATGTAATAATAACGGCGAGAGTAATTTGGTATGAGAACATTGGTATTAACCCCAGAGGGGGCAGGGTTTAAAAATGAAAAAACGGGGACCGCATCCCAAATCCGATGTGCCCGTTGCCGTTTTTACGGTGGTGGGTTTCAGGGTGTCCGAATGTCCCACCGTGGAGAGGCGGGACACTCCATTAACATATTTAAATCGAGCTCCCACAGTGCAATTGGGAGCTGATTGAAATTTTCCAGTTGCTGCGTGGGTTTCTCGGGGGGTCGGGAAACCTGACCATGAAAGGGAGGCAGGAGCTGCCAGCTCCAAGGTAAATAGCAGTTTTAGCACTCCTTGTGGGCCAGGAGGAGCAGTAGTGCTTTCCCCAGCCTCTGAAGGAAGCCTTTGGCCCTCCCCTCTGCTGATAGCAGCCTCACTCTATCTCTCTGTCCAGCTGACCACTGCCGATCTCCCTCACCCCAAGCCCCGAATGCCAACCTTCTGGCCTCCCCGCCTCCCGATTGCCAGGGACCATCCCCAAGGGTCCCCAGTTGCAGCCTCCTATCACAAATGGAAGAGAAAAATGATAACTAGGTCCTGCTGTTAAATTTGGCAGGGCCTCCGCATCCCTAGCCTTGCCGGGTTTCCCCTGCACCCTCCCCTTAAATATCAGGGGCCATTGTGCCTGTACAATATTATCGCTGATGGTGATTTCTATCTTAAATTACACTTCCTCAATTAAGTAGAAGAGCATGTGACTGTCATGGCATGTTTGGTACCACCAAACACTTACGGGACAGGGTTGGTTTGCCCCCCACCCCTGCTTTGCGTGACAGCCTATTCATTTTTTATGGAGGTTGAAAAAGAAAAAACAAGGATGACCATATCAACAGTAGATTATTTACCATGAATTAATCGGATACATTGAGTGATAATTTAGCAACGACTGAAGCTTTCAGGGATGTAATAGCTACATCGTTAATAGAGAATCCATATAAAACACCTGTAATAACCTGGCCTTCTTGGTATAATATGCTGTTTTTTGTCTTTTATGCTAGTGTTGATGTTCCATGGTATTGCTTACGGATTTTTAAAAAATGAAGTTTAGTAGCTTAGTACTTGGTAGCATCA
This sequence comes from Heptranchias perlo, assembly GCF_035084215.1. Taxonomy (NCBI): domain Eukaryota; kingdom Metazoa; phylum Chordata; class Chondrichthyes; order Hexanchiformes; family Hexanchidae; genus Heptranchias; species Heptranchias perlo. Next base: position 83,782,934 of record NC_090332.1, read on the forward strand.
TCTCCTGCCCCACTATCTCTTCTCCCCCCACCCCCATCACACTGTTTCTTGGTTAAGATGCTGAACTCACCTGTTTTTCTGCTGTTTGATCTTGGTAGTCAGCTTACACCATGGTAGTTATGAAGGACAGGGACACTGCTCTTTCAAGCTTGCTACTAATACAGAGTCCTTGGCTCTAACCTTTGACGGTGATGTGACTGGCTTTCCGAACCCCACTTGCTCACCAGCATGTAGCAGATCTGCTTAATGTGGAGTCGTTATGGTCCTCTGAGCCCTGACCAGCTGCAGTGGCCAGTCTCAGCTTCTCTGGTGTACCTCATGTGCCTGTGGTTGCATGCTCCTTGCATTCACTCGCATCCTGGCCAGCACGCATCACAGGATTCCCCCTCCTCAAATGTTTTTCTTCAATCTCGTGAAGACTGTTCCTACCCTTTTACTTTTTTCTTTTTGCTGTTGTCCATTCTTCCTGCTTTACTTCTGTCCTCTCGCCTCATATTTTTCAATTCCTCCTCTTATTGTTATTTCTGATTGTCGCACAGTGCACAAATTAGAGTCCAGCTGGGGTGGGGGAGTGGGGGGTGGGGTGCGGAATGTAGCTGTTGGGGCTGCAGAACCACAGTTTCCGAACAGTTGTGGATAGCAGAGGAATAGCCTACTTTGCTGCTCTTCCAAGGGGGCGTCGTGGGTAGTGTTGAATGCCAGGGAAGGGTCCACCGGAAGAGTTGACAGGGAATTCAAGGGGGCATCCACTTGGAACTTTCCAGACCTTGCAAGTTCAGAGCGTGAATGGAGGCCTGAGGGGAAGGACTGAACACGAGGAACAGTGGGGAGGACGAAAGGGGCACTGCCCAAAAGGGGGGGGGGCGACAAGTGATGCGCATGGGGCAGAATTTTACAAATATTAATATTTACACTTACAAATTCCTTCTTATTTACTTGCCTTTATCAACATGGATGACAATACTTGACGCTTAGAACGAGAGACTGCTCCACAGTGACACCCAGTGGTCAGAGCTGTGCAACTGCATACAGACTCGTGGAGGTGATTTTCACTTTGGGTGGGGGCGGTAACTGGCAGTTGTGGATCAGCCACCTGTTGTACATCCCGGCCCGATTATCTTTCTCATTGACTTCAGCGGCGCTGAAAATCGAGTTGACTGCACATCAGGGGACGGTCAATCTGCAACTGCCAGTTTACTGTCCGCTCCCAAAGTGAAAACCGGCCCCATAAACTCAGTACAAAATAGTAGCAATAGTGTTGGCAGATAAAGTGTTACTAACTTTAGCAACCAATTGAACATTGAAAACCCCTATCACAGTGCTACCAAAAAGACTAACTGGTATTGCAGGTAAATTTAATGGAAAAATGCCATAGGGGTTTACAATACATTTTGAAATGGAATGTTGTGAACTACCAACCATTTTTGCTATATAATAGACAGGTAATACCTACAAGCTGTTTTCTTTCCTGGTAATCAGTCGATTATGTCTCAATTTAAGCTTGAAGGGATTAAGAATTGCTAATTGTGGATGTGGTGATGTTTTGGTACCGTTGAGTGTGTTGGCTGAACTTCACGCATGTTGAATACTACAGTTGGTAACAGTAATAAAACACCAAAAATTGAATAAAACCATCTATGTGAAGTTCTCAGGACTAAACTGGGTAGTGGGCAAAGGAATAGGGCTGGAGGATGAGGAATCCAATGAGTGGGGAAAGCTGGGAGATAGTACCCCAGTGGTGGGAGACCTGCAATTATACAGAGTGATGTGTTTCGATGCGGAATTGCCATTACAAAAGTTTACACTGGCAGTGTCAATTATTGATGACCAAATTATGACAACGGGATGTAAGGTTTGTGGACAATTATCTTCGTCTTTGCTGTTTTAAGTATTTAAATCTCTCTGATTTCCAAATTAGTTATCTCTAACATTTGCCATTATTTTGTTGTTTGGCAATCATACTATCCAAGATACTTAATAATGTATAGATATATCATAAAGGAATAATACATTTTCTTCCCCGGCAAAACAAAAAATGCGAGACTTTTATTTATATAGTGCCATCACTTCTGCCAGGAACTTCTGAAAATGCTTCACATGCATTCAAACACTTTGAAAAATGGTGGTTGTTGATCAGAAAACAGACACAGACACAGACTGAAGATTATGATAAATGGACTTTTACTTTGTGCACAGTACTTCCATCTTTAAAGCTTTATTGTATAATTCAGCTTTGCCATTGTGATTGTGGCTACTGCTCTGCTTTAATATTTTGATTCATATTGCTAAATCTCTCGGGCGTGTGTGTGTGTTTGTGTGTGTGTGACATTGTCAGCTTGCTAGCGCTTGTTTATCTGCCTATCCCAGCCAGCAGTAGTAAATTTTATTTCTGAGGTGATTGAATGAGCCTTTTGTGCTGTATATTTTCTGCAGCAATTTATCAAATTTCCTGATGCTCCCAAGTGAGAGCTGCCATCAGAATTGTAGAAAAATAAATTAGGCTGTGTTCTGGTTTCAAGCCAGCCACGTAACTCCTCTGCTATTATCTTGTTATTTAATGGAGTGTTAGTAAACTACCTATTTACAGTGCCCTTTATGTAGTTGGATATTAATTCCCTTATATAAAATTATAAATAATTTAAAATCTTGTGTATATTAAATTTGGCATTTCAGTCATCTTATTGAAGAACATGTAATTTTTTTTATTTACTTGACCTATTTTAAGTCTCTGGTATATATTTCTCAATGAAAATAGCACTTTAACAGTTAAACTCTATCAGCAGTGATATTATTCCAGCTTCATAATTAAAAAAATATATATTTAAATGCTAATGAAAACATGCATCTTTTGTGTAACACTGGTACTGATGACTCAATCTGGTACAGAATTTTTTACATTTTGCAGGTGTGCTGTAACAAATATATTAAAACAGATTTATACAGTTCATGCTGGATATGACCTTATTTCCATCATTTTTCAATGGCATGAGCTAGCTCCATGGGATTTCTGCCTTTGTACTGTATATCTTTTTGAAGGTCGACACATTGGAGATTTCTTTAAAAATCCTCTTTTTTGCATGATGCATTTACAGAATTAAATATGTTGCTTCTTAAATAAAAGTGCTGATATATTTTTGTGGAAAAGGATAGATTTGTCCTCAGGGAAGTTGATTGTGTGTGTGTGTGTGTGTGTGTGTGTGTTTTAACTGTCTCTACGTTTGTAAAATAGTTTTCAGCACTTGATTTATATCCATATATTAAAAGAATACACCTTTGGTAAATTGTAAAAATGCGACTTTATTTCTTTCTTAAAAAAAAATTGTTACCGGTTTTGTATATCAAGTCTGCTATCTACGTTGAGCATGAGTCCATCATCTATGCCCTGATTATTGAGCTGATAAACAATTTACTACTTCCTCGCTGTTTCTCTCCGGTTCAGTTTGAATCTGTCTGCTGGAGTTTGCCTGCCGACTTAGCAGAGGAATTCCCAGGACCCTAGTGTCATTTCTCTCCTTTCCCCTCATCCATTCCACAAGCGAAGGCAGGAATTTGCTGGTATTCATCTGCCTCTTGACCACGATATCCAGGATTATGATTTCCCCAGCATCATCTGCAGTGAGACTGGTATTTTCCCTCTTGTCACTGCTTTTTCAGTGGCTCGCTCACGTTCTTCCCAGGTGACTGTGCTAATGTTGTAGGAACTATTTTGGGTGAGTGTTGCAGAAACAAACAGGGGACTTGGTAATCAGGAGAGGGTGAAGAAGGGAAATTGAAAAGAAATTATAGGGGGGATAAAGTAAAGGAGTAGAAAGATGAAGAGCGACAACCGTGGTTCATTTGAGTCAGATGATTGTGAGCTCAAGCCCCATTCCAGAGACTTGAGCATATAGTCTTTTATATTTCAGTGCTGCACTGAAGGAGTGTTGCACTGTCAGAAGAAGTGCTGCCTTTTAGATGAGACATTAAATCAAGGCTCCATCTGCGCTCACAGGTGAACGGAAATTATCCCATGGCACTGTTTGCAGAAGAGCAGGGTATATCTCCCAATGTCCTGGTCAGCATTTATCCCTCCACCAATACCACCAAACAAAAAACAGGTTATCTGATGATTTATCTGATTGCTGTTCGCACTACATGCCAGCTTGTTCGTTCTTTGGAGAAATTAAGGAAAAGGAGGTGCAGAAAAGCAGTATGTGCGGGAGTTTGTGTCTGAGAAAACTCCTAACTTTTTATTTTAACATCGCTGTGGCCTAGGGAGCAGTGAGAGTAGTAAGATGAGAACTGTTGCAGGGACAGGGAAGACCTTGTTCAGGGGAAACGAAAGAGACCCTGTTTTTTTTGTTGGGAGGGGACAACATTTTTGTCTTTGTGGGTTTGTGTATGTTAGTCCATTGAAACCATGTGATTATCAAATCTTTTCAGTGCTTCTGACAGCCAAATCTCTCATCATTGATTGTTTTGAATTATATGGTTACCAGATATCAGCCTCGAATCTCTTCTGATTAACAACTGAAGTGTGCTCAGTTATAGCAACACAGAGTTAAGGACTTTTTTTTTTCCCCCCTCTTTTTTTTCCCCAACCCCCCCCCCCCCCATGATTTTTTCCTGGGGTGGGGGAGATTTTTTGGCATTTCTTACGTACTAACATGACCAAAAAGCTGTGAAATTCAGCCGTTAGGGGAGAACCTCTTGAGAATCTTGACCTGAATCCAGCTGACTAACACAGTGGAAGTGGTTCATTATGAAAGCAATGTGCAAGAGGCAGAAAGTCAAAGTATTATGCAGGACTATTAATTTTACCCGAGGAGGACTTGAAAAGTGCAAGTTAACCCCCTGGAGACTGTTGATAGATTCCTTGTATAAATGTCCTGTACTTTGTAATATTTGCCTAATATCTATGTTTCTTTAAGTATAAAGAATGTAATTAGTTTTAACCTGTACCAGTCAGGTTCTGAGTAGGATATTGTCTGCTTTTTGGGTTGATAGGAGATAAAGTGAGAATATTATGTGAATTCCAGTACACATTGCTGCTGTTAAATAGGGTAATTGTTGGCCCTAGGCTGTGTGGTCTCGGGTGTTCATGAGGGGCTCACTTGAGGGGGGGAAGTGTGTTACAACCATTGACAGAGAAATGGGTGGCCTGCACAGTAACTGGAGAGAGGAAAAAATCCTATTTGCGGACATGAAGAGAAAGACTCTTTTGAGTAGAGGGAACTTTTTTGGCCGAAGGATGAAGAGCTTGTGTGGGGGAGGGGGGGGACGAAATCCAGTTAAGGTGGCGAAAGAGACGCACATCTGGCTATGCAGTGGGGGAGGGTTGCAATACCGGAACAGATTGAGGGAGAATCCTGTTGGGACGGATTTCTGGCTTTGCTGGGAGCAGGAACTAAAGTGGGTATATGAGCTTAATGGGCCCATGTAATAAAACACTGGATCCTCATGATGAACGGCCGTACAGGACATCCACTAATTTCAGGACTAGTTTTGTCACTTCCTTAACATAGAAAATTCAAACTGGCATATCCAGATTAGCTTCTTTGATAATACATTTTTTTAATTTCCTGTTTGAATAAAATTCCAAAGAATTTGATTAAGGAAAAAATTTCAACAATATAGTAAAAGCAAAATGTTCCAAAGTATTAATATCTTTGGCACAAATGCTAGATGTGGGTTAAGTTTGATGCAGTTAGTTGCTGTAATGGACAACAGAATGTGCTGCATCCATTGCCAAATTTAGCTCCTGAGAGTTTGGGGCTTTTCTTCAGAACATGACATTTGAAAATCAATCCCCTCAATGCTACTAAAAGCATCAAAGGACCATCTGGTACATGGCTTTCAACAGAAATGGATTACAAGGCGAGTCACAACAAAGGATACAGAGGAACAAAATGACCAGTTTATTCTGTGATTTTCAGTAAAAGAATGTGATTGTGAATAGTGCAGTTACGGCTATTGCAGTTCCATCAGACGTGAAGAGTAATGGCAAAAGAAACATGATAGTTTTTGTTACTTTTAAAAAGAAATGTTTGTGTTAATGAGTGAGAGATAATATGGTTATGGAATATTTGCTTTGCATCTTGTGACAACATTATGAATAGCTTTGTGCAGCATCAATGCAGTGTATCCCCTACACTAATTACTCTGACCATTTGTCTAAGGCAAACATCAGACGTTTAGCTCTGCTGTACCAGTGAGACTGTTTCTATATTTTGTATACTATATTTTTATTAACAAATTGCCAAATTAAAACCAAAGGTAAATTTAAAGCATTTAATGCTATGAACTTGTGATCATAGAAGAAAGTGGTAACTCTCGGGGTAATAAATTTCAAATACTAAACGTGCATCCTCAGATTTGTTTCGTGCATTATAATTTTGTGCAATTTTTTTTGAACTCTCATTTCTTCCCAGCTTTTTGCAAGAAGAGAGTTTGAATTAACAAAAAAAAACATTTGGTACTCCTAAGGTAAGTTCTCAGCATGGAAGATATGCATCCCAACTGTTTTTATTCGTTCATGGGATGTGGGATTCGGCATTTATTGCCCATCCCTAATTGCCCTTGAGAAGGTGGTGGTGAGCCGCCGCCTTGAACCGCTGCAGTCCGTGTGGTGAAGGTTCTCCCATAGTGCTGTTAGGAAGGGAGTTCCAGGATTTTGACCCAGCGACGATGAAGGAACGGCGATATATTTCCAAGTCGGTATGGTGTGTGACTTGGAGGGGAACATGCAGATGGTGTTCCCATGTGCCTGCTGCTCTTGTCCTTCTAGGTGGTAGAGGTCGCGGGTTTGGGAGGTGCTGTCGAAGAAACCTTGGCGAGTTGCTGCAGTGCATCCTGTGGATGGTACACACTGCAGCCACAGTGCGCCGGTGGTGAAGGGAGTGAATGTTTAGGGTGGTGGATGGGCTGCCAATCAAGCGGGCTGCTTTGTCCTGGATGATGTCAAGCTTCTTGAGTGTTGGAGCTGCACTCATCCAGGCAAGTGGAGAGTATTCCATCACACTCCTGACTTGTGCCTTGTAGATGGTAGAAAGGCTTTGGGGAGTCAGGAGGTGAGTCACTCACCACAGAATACCCAGCCTCTGACCTGCTCTTGTAGCCACAGTATTTATATGGCTGGTCCAGTTAAGTTTCTGGTCAATGGTGACCCCCAGGATGTTGATGTTGGGGGATTCGGCAATGGTAATACCGTTGAATGTCAAGGGGAGGTGGTTAGACCCTCTCTTGTTGGAGATGGTCATTGCCTGGCACTTGTCTGGCACGAATGTTACTTGCCACTTATCAGCCCATGTTGTCCAGGTCTTGCTGCGTGCAGGCTCGGACTGCTTCATTATTTGAGGAGTTGCGAATAGAAGTGAACACTGCAATCATCAGCGAACATCCCCATTTCTGACCTTATGATGGAGGGAAGGTCATTGATGAAGCAGCTGAAGATGGTTTGGCCTAGGACACTGCCCTGAGGAACTCATGCTGCAATGCCCTGGGGCTGAGATGATTGGCCTCCAACAACCACTACCATCTTCCTTTGCGCAAGGTATGACTCCAGCCACTGGCGAGTTTTCCCCCTGATTCCCATTGACTTCAATTTTACTAGGGCACCATGGTGCCACACTCGGTCAAATGCTGCCTTGATGTCAAGGGCAGTCACTCTCACCTCACCTCTGGAATTCAGCTCTTTTGTCCATGTTTGGACCAAGGCTGTAATGAGGTCTGAAGCCGAGTGGTCCTGGCGGAACCCAAACTGAGCATCGGTGAGCAAGTTATTGGTAAGTAAGTGCCGCTTGATCGCACTGTCAACGACACCTTCCATCACTTTGCTGATGATTGAGAGTGGACTGATGGGGCGGTAATTGGCCGGATTGGATTTGTCCTGCTTTTTGTGGACAGGACATACCTGGGCAATTTTCCACATTGTCGGGTAGATGCCAGTGTTGTAGCTGCACTGGAACAGCTTGGCTTGAGGCGCAGCTAGTTCTGGAGCACAAGTCTTCAGCACTACAGCCGGGATGTTGTCGGGGCCGATAGCCTTTGCTGTATCCAGTGCACTCAGCCGTTTCTTGATATCACGTGGAGTGAATGGAATTGGCTGAAGACTGGCTTCTGTGATGGTAGGGATATCTGTTTTCCATGTTTTAAAAATTTGAAAGGATAGCGACAAAAGGTGATTTTAAAATCATGCAGTGGTCACTCTCACGTCCCTCATTTGTCCAGATTACTAAATTTTCATGATGGCCACACAGTAATATGCTACTCTTGCAGGTAAAATCTTCTGAAAGAAGGTTTTAAAAAAAAAACTCTACCTGATGACTTTTTTTTTCCTTAACCCAATTGCTCCCCTCCCCTCATCAGGCTCTGGTTGACAACTTCTTTGAGACTTGGCTTTGTTTCATTGGACGTTCCTGTTTTTTTAATACATAAGCAGTTATTTCTCAGTCGCGCTGTTCATGTGCACACTCTTCATTTCAGAGGAAAAGTTTACAATAATATCTCAATTGCACACAATAGTAAAGGGGGTATTGTGTATTAAGCACATTACGTAGCATTGTGTCTAGTCCTTGTACTAGGTGAACTAGATGTATTAAAACTCCACATTCCTTTAGGTGATATAATTCTGCAATTGGGAACTGTTAACTTCCTGAGACATGTGGTCTACTTGTGATCTAGCTGGATGTTCACCTTGATGCAAGTTCGATCCAGGTGGTCCTACCTCTGTGTAGGGAATAGCCTATCTTGGGGGCTTCTCTTCTTGGGCAGCTGCAGCAATGGACTGACAGCTATTTGAGAGCCATTTGCCTGTTCCTATGTTTCTGGTCAAATGCTCTCAAGTGGCTGATTCTTGATATCAGCCACTGTGTTCTCTGAGCACAGCGGAGTGTACTGCCATGAGGTCTCTGAATCCTTCACTGGTAATTTTCTGGAATCTGTTCAAGCTGGCTGTTTGTCGACATCAACGTTATTACCAGTGGAAGCATTTCTGACAGATGCCTACAGACCTGAGGTTTCTCTGCTGATATTGCACGCTGCTTGATGGCTACTATAGTGAACCCAGTTTGCAGCATTGTCAGCCAGAAGATATGAATAATTGGTATATATACTTGAAGTATCTTGGAATCGCAAAGCAACTCAGCAGGGTCTGTGGCAATGCCCATTGGTAACCAGCCCTCCTTCAGCCTCTACCTCTACTCCTACATCTGTGTGAGGTAACTCAACCTGGTAACTCCTCCCCTAAATCTGTCAAGGCCTCCAGAGTCAGTCTGTTTGGGCTGATGTCTGCTGCTTGAAGTGGTGATGACAGAGTTCTGTGGTGAGACACCTGGCTTCCTGCTGTTGGAGTTGTGGCATATCTATAATGAAGACGCAAAAGACACATAAGTCAGTGTACATATTTGGGCATGTTGTTACTAGGCAGACAGCACATTTTATGGTCTCATACATTGGTTTCCTGAATGTAAAAGAGTTTGAGAGTATTTGATAGCTGAGCACTTTGTAATTGAGCGCTACATAAGTAATTATAGTGTTTCCTGAGTCTTTCTCAGCTTCATGCTAGGATCTCCTAGTTTGGTTCCTGCTATGTTGGTTCTTAACCATGTTTGTTAATTCCCTTTTGCATTTCTAGGATGGTTAGGTATGCATACATTAAGGTGCTTATGCAAACTCATGACACCTGTAATTTTCTTTGGCACTGACATATATGGCAGCCAACATATATAGCAGGTGAGTTTATTCACATTCATTCTCATTTCTCACTGTGGCAACTTTCTTCAAGTCTGGCCTGTTGAGGATATACTTCTGTTGTCTCCTACACATGAATTTGCTTTGACTTCCTATGAGATGGCCTTCCATGCCTGCTTCATCCTCTGGCATATGTGACTCTATAAAGTGCCATTTCGTCACGCTGTTTGCTCAGATCTGTCTATCTTGATCTTAGTCTTGGTTTATATCTTCTGTACTTCCCGCACCCCACCCATTTCTCTCAGAATTGCACATTCAACAGCTGGATTGTCCTACAGTGTACTATTTATAGCAATTAACCAACTGTTTAACTAGTTAAGTGGCATTCTTGGAGGTGCTTCCAAATTGGACATTCAGTTGTGGCTTTCTTCCCTGTGCGTGCCAACAGGTGGTTTCTCCTCTGTCTCATCTCATCCATGAAGATCTGGAGGTCTGTGTTGCTGGAGTTCTGGGCTTGCCTCTTTTGTTTCCCAGCAGTTGCCTAAGACTGGCCTTTGGGCTCTTCTGTCAATGCCAGAAGATGATGGCACCCTTCCAGTCATGAGAAAGCAGGACAATTCAGCGGACATACATTCTGACAAAAATTGACAGTGTAACCATCACTCATCTGCTGTAACTTCTACAAAACTGCTACCATTTCAAGTTTCTTCCACCTGCTTTCCACCCCCCCCCCCCCAGTTCCCAGTGCTTTACTTCCACTTTACATGGGACTTGGATTGGTACTATGCTATTCATCGTGCAAATGACGTGACCGTGTGAAATTCTACGTGGGGGCCTGCAGCGCACGTCACCGGCTCAACTTCTGGGGCCGTTGCAGTATAATGTGCCTGTCTTTAAAAGCATATGCTTCACGTTACTATGAGCAGTGCCACAAACTAATTACTCAAATAGGTAATTTACCAAAGAACCTCCCATGACATTTCACGTGCTGAGTTGGAGGATACGTCCACTTAGAATGACCGGAGTGTTATACCATGCAACACACAACCTATATCCATTTATTTTTAATGTCCTCCACCTGCCTCTTCTGCAGTTACTTGGCCCTTTGCCTCAAATAATTGTTGCATGTTTTGTCGCCAAGTACCAATAGCACTGCAAACTACTTGGATGTTGTGTGATCATCCCTTCACAGAAGGTGGAAGGTACACTAGGTGTCAGGGTGCACATCATGTTAAACCCAAATGCCGAAAACATCTGTTCTGTCTATTTTTAAAGGAGAAGGTTGCCTACAGCCACCGGAGTAGAATTCATACTGGCAGTGGCCCAGCCAACCTGCACTGGTTCAGCTGCATGAGGAGGTTGTCCTACAAATTGTAGAGATGGAGGGCATGGGTGAGGAAGAGCTTGATGGCTCTTGCCATCTTAAACAAGTAAGTGTTCTCCAACAACTTCTTGCTTGTACTTCAAGCACTTCACTCAGTAATATGCTGGCACTTCTGCCCAGCAGCAGATTGGCACTATATTAGCCTTGCTACTGTACTCGTAACCTCCCCTCCCCATACTCCATGCTGACACGTGGTTCTTTTCCTTTTGTACAGGGGCCTTCCACAATGAGCAAGCAGCTGGCACCTTGCACGAATACCTCTCGAGCATCTGAGATCCGAAAGCACCTGCTCACAAACGTGCACCTTGAGGGAATCTGAAAGACCAGGTCAGGAGGTATCAACTGGCGAGGCACCCAACACAGATCAGGAGGAATAAGTGGAGTAGCAGTAGATGAGTAGCAACAAGGGGGAAGGGAAGGCTGGGACCAGACATGCATCTTTTGCAGGACCCATGGATTTGTACCTTACAAAGGTAATATAACTACATAATGTAAACGGAGTTGAATTTACTAATCAGCAGAAGTGTATCATAGTCTTTCTAAGAATCTTCAGCGCTTCCGAGATGGAATGGCGGGGAATGTACACCACTATAGCTGTGACGTCTGTGGAGGTCTGAGAGCGTTTTGGAAATTTGTAGCCCACCATGAAGTTACCTAGGCTCCCTGTTTGTTGGAGATCTCACTCCTGGCCTGAAGATGCCAGAGGTTCGGCTTGAGAGGACCTTGATTGTAACCTTAACACTCTCTGGTGGTGGCCAAGGGCCTGTCCCCACACAGGTTCCTGGTCTATCTCCAAGGGACACCCAGCAGCAGAAAGAGATATCGATGAAGAAGCATTTATCTCTTAGGGTGATCACCCACCCACCCCAGCTATTTCCTTCAGAGAACTGCAGAAGAGGCAGGTGGAGGATAGGTGCAACCAGCTAGCATGGGGGATGAAGTGCTGGCAGTGCTTGGCCTCATGACCCAGCAGAAGGAGGTAAAACACCATAGATAAGTCATGAGGACCCCGCTGAGGAGCGGCACACTTACATCTCCTGTTGAAATGGCACTTAGAAGGAGCTCAAGAATAGCAAGTGGACAACATCCTTTTGACACTCACACAAAAGCACGTACCGGGGAAGCAAACACTGAAGCAGAGCCATGCAGCTTGAGTCGGGAAATAAACTGATCAATATTCATGTTGCAGGTGGTGGGAACCAAATAGGGATGGTTAGTCAAGGCAGTGCTGATTATACAAAGCATGTTGTTAAAAGGGGCCAGTATATTATGAACAGAAAATATGATTCACTGCAGGTCCACAAAAATGGCTTTCAAGTGAAAATCTTCCAGGCTGCAAATCAGCCTCACCCATTTCACCATCTTCCTTCAACTCTGCCTCCACCACCAAGCTTCCAGACTGACCTTTCTGGTCCTCTGGATGAAGGGTTTCCTGTCTCTGCATAGCAAAATTATGCAGAATGCAGCAGACACTGACAATTTTAGACACCTTCTTAGAGCTGTACAGCGGTTACCCATCTGGCCTGCCCAGGCAGCAGAATATCTGTTTCAGCATGCCAATCCAGTGTTCCACCAGAAGTCAGGTGGAAGCATAAGAGTCATTATATTTCTTGTTGGGAGTTCCTTGCTGGTATTACTAGCCAGGGCTCCAGTTGGTAACCTTATCTCTTCCCCCCCACCCCAGCAACCACCCATTCAGTCTTCCTGCTGCTTGAAATGGTGCTGTCGCAGTGGACTGGTGCAAAATGAAGGCACCTGTCTGCTGCCAGAGTATTGCGCATTCACTTGCGTTATTCCGTTCTGTGGTTCGACACCACTTGTAAGATGATCAAGCAAAAGCCTTTCCAATTTAAAAATGCGATGGGGTCATAAATGCCATGGGGTGGTTGTTAGGGGCCTTAATGACAAGATGTACACACTGAGAGGCCCTGTACCTGCTAAAAGTGCTGCATGCTGTTGTATTGTTGCCTCCTTTCCATGGGGGGGAAAAAGCAAATGTGTTCCCCCTGCAAACTATGCTTTTTTGACCTATTTTATGCAGTTAGTTGGTGGACTGACGTCTGACTAATTGTGGTAAATGTCACCAGTAGCTTGAAACGATTCAGTTGCATAGAAGTTCAGTGCTATTCACAGCAACCGACAGGGCCGATCCGATCCAATGGGTTCCAATAGACAGTAAGGGGCTGATTTTGACTTTTGGCAGACTTTGGGCGGGCAGTAGCGGAGCAAGAGGCCTGAGCTATTTTAATAGTCGGGCCTTATTTTAATATGCACAGCGAGTTGTGAGCACTAACCAGTGCTCACAGGCAGCTCGCCATTTGGTTTGGGGTTGAGAAATCTGGTGGCTCCTGGGCTGGAAATAATGGCACAGTCGAGGGAAGGCAATCGCAGGAGGGGCACAGAGGGCCCAGCAGCGAGTGAACATAAGAAATAGGAGCAGGAGTAGGCCAATCGGCCCCTCGAGCCTGCTTCGCCATTCAATAAGATCATGGCTGATCTGATCCTAACCTCAAATCTAAATTCATGTCCAATTTCCTGCCCGTTCCCCGTAACCCCTAATTCCCTTTACTTCTAGGAAACTGTCTATTTCTGTTTTAAATTTATTTAATGATGTAGCTTCCACAGCTTCCTGGGGCAGCAAATTCCACAGACCTACTACCCTCTGAGTGAAGAAGTTCCTCCTCATCTCAGTTTTGAAAGAGCAGCCCCTTATTCTAAGATTATGCCCCCTAGTTCTAGTTTCACCCATCCTTGGGAACATCCGTACCGCATCCACCCGATCAAGCCCCTTCACAATCTTATATGTTTCAATAAGATCGCCTCTCATTCTTCTGAACTCCAATGAGTAGAGTCCCAATCTACTCAACCTCTCCTCATATGTCCGCCCCCTCATCCCTGGGATTAACCGAGTGAACCTTCTTTGTACTGCCTCGAGAGCATGTATGTCTTTTCTTAAGTATGGACACCAAAACTGTATGCAGTATTCCAGGTGCAGTCTCACCAATACCTTATATAACTGCAGAAATACCTCCCTGTTTTTATATTCTATCCCCCGAGCAATAAAAGCCAACATTCCGTTGGCCTTCTTGATCACCTGCTGCACCTGCATACTAACTTTTTGTTTTCTTGCACTAGGACCCCCAGATCCCTTTGTACTGCAGTACTTTCCAGTTTCTTGCCATTAAGATAATAACTTGCTCTCTGATTTTTCCTGCCAAAGTGCATAACCTCACATTTTCCAATATTGTATTGCATCTGCCAAATCTCTGCCCACTCACCCAGCCTGTCTATATCCCCTTTTAGGTTTTTTATGTCCTCCTCACTCTACTTTCCCTCCCATCTTTGTATCATCTGCAAACTTGGATATGTTACACTAGGTCCCCTCCTCCAAATCGTTAATATAGATTGTAAAGAGTTGGGGACCCAGCACCGACCCCTGCGGAACACCACTGGCTACTGGTTGCCAGTCTGAGAATGAACCATTTATCCCAACTCTCTGCTTCCTGTTAGACAACCAATCCTCCACCCATGCCAGAATATTACCCCCAATCCAGTGATTCTTTATCTTGAGCAATAATCTTTTATGTGGCACCTTGTCGAATGCCTTCTGGAAGTCTAAATACACTACGTCCACTGGTTCCCCTTTATCCACCCTGTAGGTTATATCCTCAAAGAACTCAAGCAAATTTGTCAGACATGACTTCCTCTTCGTAAAGCCATGCTGACTTTGTCCTATTAAATTATGTTTATCCAAATGTTCCGCTACTGTCTCCTTAATTATAGACTCCAAAATTTTACCCACCGCAGATGTTAGGCTAACTGGTCTATAATTTCCAGCCTTCTGCCTACTACCCTTTTTAAATAAGGGTGTTACATTGGCAGTTTTCCAATCTGCCGGGACCTTTGCCGAGTCCAGAGAATTTTGGAAAATCATTACCAAAGCATCCACAATCCCTACTGCCACTTCCCTCAAGACCCTAGGATGTAAGCCATCGGGTCCAGGGGATTTATCTGCCTTGAGTCCCTTTAATTTACTGAGTACCATCTCCTGAGTGATTTTAATCGTATTTAGCTCCTCCCCCCCCCCCCCCCCCCCCCCCCAGAGCCCCCTGTTTGTCCAGTGTTGGGATATTCTTAGTGTCCTCTACCGTAAAGACTGAAACAAAATATTGGTTCAGCATTTTTGCTATCTCCATGTTTCCCACCATTAATTTCCTGGTCTCATCCTCTAAGGGACCTACGTTTGCCTTAGCCACCCTTTTTTTCTTTTTATATAACTATAGAATCTCTTGCTATCTGTTTTTATATTTTTTGCTTATTTATTTTCGTAATCTATCTTCCCTCTCTTAATCAATCCTTTAGTTACTTTTTGCTGTCTTTTGAAGACTTCCCAATCTTCTATCCTCCCACTAAGTTTGGCTACCTTATATGTCCTTGTTTTTAGTTGGATACTATCCATAATTTCTTTACTTAGCCACGGATGGCTGTCATTTCTTTTACACCCTTTTTTCCTCAGTGGAATATATTTTTTTTGAAAGTTGTAAAATAACTCCCTAAATGAACACCACTGCTCATGTGTGGGAACAGGTACTGTTTTTCTGAGCGGACTGCTGGTTAGGCCTCTTGCGTCTTGTCCCGATGGGTGTAGTGTATATGGCACGCATTCCACCCATTGGTACCTGGAAATTACATCGAGGTCCTATGTACATCATAAGATCCTAATTTACACTTTAATGTGGTACCTGTTTAAAAGGCTGCCCTCGACAAGGCCCCCAATAACATGGCAGTCAGTGGATCAGGAGTGGGAATGGGTGCTAAATTCAGTGCTGTGATTTTCAAAATGTTTAATGCACAAAGCAATCGATATCAAATGTCAGCTTGTCTCAGTTGGCAGCGCACTCATTTGAGTTAGAAGCTCTGGGTCCCACGACAGACTTGAGCGTATACTGACAGTTCAGTGCTGTGTTGCATTGTCGGAGGTGCTGGCTTTCAAATGAGATGTTAAACCAAGGCCTTACTTGCTTGCTCAAGTCGACATAAAGGATCCCACGGCTTTATTTGAAGATGAGTAGTAAGTTCTCCGGTGCCTTGGCAAACATGCATCCGTGGTCATTCATTCACTTGCTGTTTTTGGGATCCTGATGTGCACAAATTGGTTGCTATATTTATGTACACAACAACAGTGACTGCACTTCAAAATGTAATCCATGGTTATGAAACACTTGGGCGGGATTCTCCGAGGACATAAGGCACTATATATTATTAAATTAATGTTCAGATTGAATATATGACTTTGTACTGTAGACTTAACATACGAGCATAGGAATTACATTGTACACTGAAGAGTGAGGAACATCCAATGTCCTCCTTATCTGGAAGTCAGGGTTTTTCATAAAATTCTAACTATCAATTAGTTCACATATAAACTTGTAAGATTTCTCTGCCTGACAATCCCTATCTGCTAAAATTGTGAACCTCCCACACTGTTGTGCTTCAAATAAATGTAGTGGTTTGTCGCTGTGATGCCTGCCAGCAAGAAAGGCCTAATTTTACATACTCCCAAGTGCAGTAGAATAATGAACCTTACACTTAAATCAATTAAATCCATTGGGTGTACAGTCTTGGCACTGTTAGTGAGGTAGACCATTAACCAATCACAGTTAAGCAATTAAGCAGTACTAATGTAGAGGAGCATCAGTGCCTGGCAGTATACCAACAGCTGCTCATCGCCAAAATAAAATGATAGTTCTTCTTTCTGCAGTTTCCTCAGATATGTTTAATCTGAGCAGTTATGACTGAGTTCAAATGTGACTGCACCGTAAGCCGATCAGTGACGTGACTTCTCAGCTACATGGCAAGAATTTATCGAATGTAGCCAGGTAACAAATTATTGACCACTGCTTAGTGATTGCCCAAAAATGCCTGTGGTTTGTGTCGTTAGGTACCTCTGATAAATTGATTTCAGGTTCAGTAATTGAATGCGTACTGAATGTTGAGAGCTGTTTCTATCAAGACCTTCCGTAAAAGTCCAAGAGTTACAAAGAATTGTAATTAAAATAGTTTTCTCTTTCTGAATTGTTGAATATTTCAAAATATTTTTGTTTATGCAATGAGGAAAACTGGTTTTGAGAAATAACAAAGTCCTGCAATGCGGGGGAGCTGAAATTAGCATCATTGGAGATATTAACCAGAATTTCCTCGAGGGTTCTCCCGATCGGCCGCTGTAACTTTGGCAGAATATTGACGGAAACCTCATTTGCACGTATAGCCGGGGTTTCTACCGATGTTCTGCTGAAGTTACGGTGGCCGATTGGGAGAAGTCCTGAGGAAACTCTCAGCGATGTAGTCAGTAACCCAACGTGTATCCGCTTCAACGAAACATTCTAATTCAGCTGCTTTACATTATCTGGCTCTTCAACTCATCTAAGCCAATTACCCCCACTGCTATAATCTGCACTCACTGCTTAAACAAAAATACTTCAAAAAAGATCAAAAGGCAGAAAATAGTGTCAAAGGAGCTTTGAGTTAATTAGTAGTTTTAAAAAAAATGCATTTTAAAGTATCTTTATTCTTTACCATTGCTTCCCTACTGATATTTCTCTACTTTATTGATGTTCATTTCTGTCCCTTCCTCTTTTTTTCCTTCTTCTACTGTCCTTGATGATTTTCTTTTGGTTGCAATACATCCTGCAATGTACCACCTTCTTCCACTCCTTTTACATCCAACAGATCATGCTGTGGGTTTTTACAGTCACAAAGACCCTTTTTATGTGGATGGGGCACTAGCCCGACCAGAGAATCAGCTTGATGTGATAGAGGGTCGCTATCCCATCGGACGCAAGTGCCCCGTTGAATGTCAACCCAGCATTCAGAAACCAGAACTCCCTTCCCTGCTCGCCAGAGCTATCTGCAGTGGGGCGCAAACCTATAATCTTTTGACTTGGAGGTGAGAATGCTACCACTGGGTCAAGGCTCACTCCACAATGTACAGTAATGATAAATTTATTCAGTGCCTTTGTTGATTACGGGGAATAAACTCTGCAATATGTATTACATTTTTATTGATGTGGAGATGCCGGTGATGGACTGGGGTGGACAAATGTAAGGAATCTTACAACACCAGGTTATAGTCCAACAATTTTATTTTAAAATCACAAGCTTTCGGAGATTATCCCCTTCGTCAGGTGAGTGAATTCATTCACTCACCTGACGAAGGGGATAATCTCCGAAAGCTTGTGATTTTAAAATAAAATTGTTGGACTATAACCTGGTGTTGTAAGATTCCTTACATACATTTTTATTGTCAGTGATAGAACTGCAAGATTAGCAATTCTGTTAACCATGTCAATTTAGACTTTTGGCTCCTTTTTTATATTTAACGTTAATTCTTTGCACCCGTTTGCTGTTTTTTAGATAAAAAGGTCACTGCTGATGAGGGTCCACTGCTCTCCTTGCTGGCCTCTTATCATTTAGCCCCCATAAAACTCCAACTCCTTCAGAACTCTGCTGTTTGTATTCTGTCCTGCACCAAGTCCCACTTTTTCAATTAATATCAGGTGTTGGGGCAGAATCTGTAAATGGGTATCATTTGAAGTACTAGATGTTAGTTGACATCAAGGGTAGGTAGATTCCTTGTGCAAGATGGTGTTTGGTTTGCACATTAATTGAAAAAGTGGGACTTGGTGCAGGATAGAATACAAACAGCAGTTTTGAAGGAGTTGGAGTTTATGGGGACTAGATGATGAGAGGCCAGCAAGGAGAGCAGTGGACTGTGCTCAGTGTCATCAGTAGTGGCCTTTTTATTTAAAGACAAACGGGTGCAAAGAATTAACATTAAATATAAAGGAGCCAAATGTCTTAATTGACATAATTAGAATTGCTAATGAAGTGGAACTACATTATTATGTAACTTGTTCATTAAGAATCAACAGACGGGTATTTACAGACAGAAATTGTGGCTCCACTATCTGCATTCATCAACTTTCTTCAGATTGTGTGCTCTCTTCACTTTACTTGCAGGGCTTTGTCATGGCATCTTGATTTCCCCATTACCCTTAAATGAGGCATGAAAATCATGTTTCTTTTAATTCCATGGACACAGTTACTTTGCGTTGTAGAAGTCTAACCAACACCCATAGCTTCACTTTGGTCTAGAAACTGTTGTTTGTGGAGTAATCAGGGTTAACTGTAGGTTACTAAATGTTTCACAATTTTTTTGTTTTTTTTCTGAGCTAAAATACAGAGAAGGAAGCAGCACTACTCGATGAATCAGCTGTGAATTGAAAGAAATGATAAGCTTCTGAAATAGCATTGAAAAGGCAAAGCTACCTGGTTACTCGCCATATTGTTGTAGAATTTGGGAGTTATTGAGTGAGAGAAGCAGCTTTGATAAGCCAAGAAGTCAAACCCTTCTGCAAGAACTTGCAGAGAAAGCACACAATTTAAGGGACCTCTAGCCAGCCACTCTTTTTGCCCTCCCCCATCCCAAAAACACCTTATAAATTAGGCAAAGTTGGAGGTAATTAAAGCATGCTGTTATCAGTCAGCTACTACAATCCCATTTGTGGCTAACTCATACATGGGGGACCCTCATAGTGTATAGCTGAGGAAGTTCTTCGAGACTCGATATGCATATGTAAATAAGGACTCAGCCAGCTTTGGATGGGTGTCTTTCCTGCACGCGCAGTATTTCAGGTTAAAATTGGCAACTGGCAGCTCCGGGGCAAGTATGTAACCTGGTTGATTTTAACTGCCCACTCGTTTAGTTTCCGCTGGGCAGGTAGAGTTAAAATTGACCCATGAGTGTCAACGGCTGAGACAAGGAACACGCACCAATGAGCAGTACTCAACTTAAGCTCATGCCAACCTAGAAAACTCTCACTAGCTGAACGAATAGTTTCAAAAAAGCTGACAGTGCAAAAAAAAACCGCCTTGAATCCAGTCATATGACCCTGGCCATTGCTTTACGCCAATCGACTAAGTTAAATTCTGCCTTTATTACAGAGGGTACCACAGTTTTCGCAGTGTTTTGGGGGCTACATTTCACAATCCATTTTCATGTGAAAATGAAAACCCAAAGGCCTTGCCTATGAATATGAAATAAATATTTGCACTGAGAGCACAGAAGGACTTAAGTTGTAGGTATACCAAAATATATACATTACCTGTACTGCAGGAAAAAATTAAGGTACACTAAAGTGTTTTTTTTGTATTGATGGATTTACAAATTTCTGAAGGGGATGTGAGTACTGCAGAAACCAGATCTCTTTCCTGGGAAGGTCTGGGGCATGCTCCTCAGGAAACTTTTTAATTTTTTAATATACTTTTCACATTTTCCAGCATTTTGGAGTCTGCTGTATTTCTTTAAAGCCAAAATAATATCCTGGAAAGATTAAATACTTGAAATATTAAAATAAAGTAGGTATTATGAGTTATTAATGACTCCCCAAAGTCCCTCCATCACCTACAAAGCACATCAGGAGTGTAATGAATGCTCTCCGCTCGCCTGGATCGGTATAGCTGTAATAACGCTGAAGACGCTTGACACCATCCAGTACAAAGCAGTCCGCTTGATCAGCACCCCATCCGCAAGCTTAAACATGCACCACCAGCATACTGTGGCTGCAGTGTGTACTATCTACTGCAGCAACTCGCCAGGCCTTCCGCAGCCCTTCCCAAATCCACGCCCTTCGCCACCGCGAAGGACAAGGGCAGCGGATGCATGGGAAAACCATCCCCGCCAAGTTCTTCAAGTCACACACCATCCTGATTTGGACATATACCCTTCATAGTGGCTGGGTCAAAATCCTGGAAAGCTCTATGTAACAGCATAGTGGGAGTACCTTCTCCACAGAAACTGCAGCGGTTCACCTAAGGACTGGCAACAAATGCTGGCCTTGCCAGCGACACCCATATCCTGAACAATGATGACTTTTACAAAATTGACTCGACTGTTGTGCCAGAAGAAGGTAAAACATAGTAAACCTAACACAGCATATCTAACATTTTGGTCCCATAGTTGAATGATGTAATAACATAAATAGAAAGTGGCCGTGCATCTCGCACACAGGTCGGAGGAAGCTGTTCCGTTACATGCCTTGGAGTTCTAAACTGGAAAGGAAAATGTTTGAACGTGTCCTCTATGCCACTAATTTAATCTGAATTGGGACTTTGCTGTCATTCGAGAAATTCCCAAATACCTTTTGGTGCTGAAGGATGGTGTCCGTGCTGAAGTTAGCATTCACCAGTACTCCCAGATACTAATACAAAATTGACAGTTGGGACAAATGTCCCCTATATCTTCCACCTCTTGAGCTGTGCAAAGCGTAATACTGTAGTAGGGGGGCACTCACCACTATTTCTCACTGTTCAAGATGGAGAGTGGAATACACCAGGTCCTTAACAACATTGACTTAATTACTAGCTTCTTCAAAAAAAGTGGCATGAGATTGTCAGCCTTAGTAAAATCAATGAAAGCAGTGTAAGTGAGTTCCCCCGAGGTGACCCTCTGTGACATCACATTAAGCCATAATTTGCCTACAACTTCCTCCTGAGAAAATGCAGCCTGTACCTTTTCTGATTACTTCACAGGACTCCAAAGCATCAAATATGTCTGGTCCTTCAGGTTGGTTTGGCAGTCATATCAGTGAGATTCATTGGAAATCTTCATGCTTACTATTTCTTGCAGATATAGAAACCACAACTGCACCATGGAACACTGAATGTATGCATGACTCAGAGGAGGCAGTTCCGTGGGTCTTGTTCTCCAAGACCATTTACCATTCCTACCACCTTCCACCTAGAGCAACAGATAATCACCGATAGTTGGTGTATATTTTGCATCACTCCTCCCCATGTATTTTTCTCAATCACTGCTGCCCATTTTCACTGATATACATTTTATAATGTCTCTCTAGTGTAACTTACACGATCAGTCTCTGAAGGTTTCAAGTAGTTACTTACCACCGGGTACCGTTGCATCATGAGTCAGCACAGGACCTACATTTTTGTCATGTAAACAAACTCCGATGTGCGCATGCACACAAGAAATTGTGGGACAATGTGCAGTGACCTTGGAAAACTGTCCAGGCAGCGCCGGAAATGCAATGTTGGTGTGAAACATTAATGGTTGGTAAGCTTCCAACATTCACGTGCTATATAATTGAAAAAAATAAATATACTACACTTGACTTGAGTATTTATTTGTGATTGGTTACCATAGAGGAACCATAGCGGTTTACAGTACAGAAGGAAGCCATTTGGCCCATCATGTCCATGATAGCTTTTTCCTAGAGCAATTGAAAACCAATCCCACTGTCCTGCACTGTCCCCATCGTCCTGTATCTTTCTCTGCCAGACATCATGTTTTTACCAAGCTCCCTCAATGGCTTAGAGTGTAAATACGGCCTGTGGTGTAGAGCTGAAGAGTTGTACAAGGTGTGAAGGTTATGGGTTCAGTGCCCGGTCTCCGCGGTGTCAATTAATCTCCATCTTGGATGTGGAAGCAATATTATTCAGTGTTCCTGCCTAGGGAGGGGAAAATATCAGCCAAGGTTTCTGCTCCTGATTGCTATAGTGACCGCTGTGACAAAGTACATATGCATAGATGCCAGTTGACAACAAAATCAGGCATGGCTGTGATGCTCACCAAAGTCAAATAGCCAGCCAACACTCACTGCTCAAAGCTTACACCAACAACAACTTGCGTTTAAATATAGCGCCTTTAACATAGTAAAACATCTCAAGGTGCTTCACAGGATCATTAACAAACAAAATTTGACTCCGAGCCACATAGCAGATATCAGGATAGACTTGGTCAAAGAGCTAGGTTTTAAGGAGCACCTTAAAGGAGGAGAGAGAGGCGGAGATGTTTAGGAAGGGGATTCCAGAGCCTAGGGCCAAGGCAGCTGATGGCACGGCCGCCAGTGGTGAAGTGATGAAAATCGGGGATGCGCAAGAGGCCGGAATTGGAGGAATGCAGAGATCTGAGGGTTGGAGGAGGTTGCAGAGATGGGGAGGGGCGAAGCCATGGAGAGATTTGAAAATAAGTATGAGAATTTTAAAATCGAGGTGTTGCCAGACCGGGAGCCAATATGGGTCAATTCAGTGAGCACAACAATGTTGTAGGGGCTTTCAATAGTTGGTATTTGAAGAACAGAGTCAGAAAGTGTAGGACAAGGTGGTTTGGGAACTGTTATTTGACTCCTTTAAGAAATGGTGTAATTGTGGCATGTGACCATTATCTGGGGGCCAGTGTCATGTGCCAATTCCACCTGTGTACGCCCTACCTTCACAGCAAAATATGCAAATGTTTTCACCTGACTTTGAATATAAATTTTTGGACCTAAGGAGCCAGCATGAAGATAATTGTTTTGAACACAAGTCTATATTGGAGTGTGCATACATGTTTATGTTCCATTTTACAAGATAGAAACTCACTTTGAGGTCTAAAAACTTCATGGGGTAAGTTATTAATATTTTATTGAAGAGAAATGTTAAAGAAACTCGAGCCTTCCTTTTACATGTGAAATGGATACTCCGATATGATACTGATCAGAAATGAGTGCTGTGGGGTTTGGAGACCACTTTTTAAGGTTATGGACTTTTTCACTTTTTGTGCTGTTTTCTGACCTTCAAAACTTGTATCATGTCCCTTATAAATTGACATTTGTTCACAATTTAAGCATCAGAGTGTGATGTAATATAATTTCTTTTAGTGAGCTTTATGTTTGGAAGATAGCAGTTAATATATAATGAGTGCAGTTTTGCAAGATCACATACCTTGCATTTGGGTTGCTGATGGTCTCAATGTTCAGAATAATTATGTTCCCCTTTGTATGTACTACTTCTGAAGTACAAATGTTTTTGTAGCGATATAGAATTTGTAACTTACTGTCAAAAGTGTGCATTACAGAAACTGAGTTATTAACTCATAAATTGTGTTTTTAAAAAGCTACTGGAAACATTTTAAGGAGAGGAATAAGAATATTCCTGTATTTTAGGGGATAATTTTACAAAAAACCTTTCAGGTTAGCCTTGTTTGCTGAGCCAGCTATGCTGTGTGAAACTAAAACTTATCAGTTGATACTTAACAAATGTACTGCAGCAAGTGCTTTTAATGCAATGGCTGGCCACAAACTACCAGGTCATGGAAAAGCCAAAGGAGGGGAAAATATATTTCAGCTTATCTGACAGCTTTGAAGTTTTATATTTAACAGAAAGATGCTATTATTATGTGTACTAAAGGTTATTTAGTTAAGAAATGACTGAAGGAGTGAAAGTAAATGTGTGTGAAATGGAAACTAACGGAGGGAGTTTAATATACTTCCAATTAAAGGATTTCCTGCAGCAGTTAAATATTAAATCTGACAGTGCATATGCTGAAGCAAGTTGTAACCAGGGGCTTGTTACTTTAGCGTGCTGAAACATGATTCCTTGTATCGATTATTTCTAGTCATCGTCCAGTGACAGAAGAGCAGTTGAAAAGGTATATGATGCTTTCTCACAGGAAAAGAATAAGATCAGGAACCCCAGGCAATTGACTTAACTCTTTACCTCCTCGTAGCTGATTATATTGTAGTGTTTGCAGATGCTTGGGAACAGTTTTCCCACATGCCACCTCTGCTAGGCATTGGTATTTGGCACAGGAGAACCCAAAGAGAAATAATTCAAGGAAAAGGCATGCCCAACTCTCCCTTAATTCAACAGCATTAAAAAATTACACTTTGTATTTGTAATGATGTGACTTTAAAGAGTAGTATAATGAAATACTTCACTCAAACTGCTACTTTTTAAAATAATACAAAGTAACTCGAGGTATATACTTTGTATCCCAACAACATACTCCTGAATGAGTGTGTGTACCTAATTTTTAAAAAAGTAATAATATAGCAGTTCTCTAGATAATCTTTGCACTGCTGAAAAAGGCAAGAGAATGCACAATGGTGTCACCCGCAAAAGAAATCACTGCAGAGAATATCTGCTTCTCATCACTGGCGTCAGTATGTTGACTCTGTGTTTTCAAAATGATCATAAGCTGTCTTTATTTTTATGTTTTTTTTAAACTCAGCCTCTGCTAAGTTACAGCTGACTGGGGGTGCGATTCTAGCAGAGCAAAAATAGTAGAATCCGTCTTTTATAATTGGAATAAGTAGCCTCTTCAGTATTTAAATTTTACACTAACAGAAATGAACTTTATACTGTAGCCTGAACACGGCTCAAAAATGACAGCGTTTTGGTTCTGCAGTAGATAGACTTGTAATGTCAAATGTACAATACAAGAAATCCTAAGAAGCAGAACAGAAAACAATATATTACAGTTTTGTTAGTATTCATTTCATATACTATAGCTCACAGTCTGTCAACGGATCATTATTACTAGGCTTAACAGTTGGGCTTTCCAGACTAGTACTTTTTGTTTAGTTTTCAATATAGTAATTCAAGTCATACTTGAACCAAATGTATACCATGTCGATTGTCACATGCAGAACTGACTATCATGAGTAGAATAACATGCTGAACCAGCAAGATTTAACATAAGCCCATTGGAATCTAACATAACGGAGAGTTCACAAATTATTTTGGTCACAGAGCCGAGAAGGTTTCATTTTTATTTTGCAAACTGCTGCATTAGAACTATTGCTTGTGCTAATTAGTTGTGCGTAAACCTGCAGGGATTTTATGTCTTAATGTTCGTCCACGCTCCTAAAATTACTACTTGGAGCAAGCAATTGTAACGCAGGCCAATAGACTGATCTGGCAATAAAGGTGAATTGTTTAAGGTCCAATTGAAGGGATTCTCCCAAAGGTTTGATTTTGTAATGGAAAGGGATTATTGATGAATGTTCAGATCTGTCATTACAGCAATGGAAGGAATAGAAAGGTGTCTAAGGTGACCTTAAACAGACAACATCATCCTGTGGGACGGTGGGTAAGCTGAGACATATGCGAGGTGCAGAAAGTTGTAAACTGTCCTGGCGGAAAAGAGCTCCACATGCAGCAAACAGCCCCATGTCAGTGTCTAGGGCATGTGCTACCATTGATGTCAAGGCCATTAGTTATGTTACTGTGATAAAGCTCTAAGAATGTAGATCTGAATAGTATCGTAAGGCCCGGAACTTCCCAGAACTTTTCAGCTTAAGAGCAAAGTTGCACCGTTTTCTTTTGAGGAAATTCTCGCGTAATTGTTTTTATACCAGTTTTAACTGAAGCATTGTTATGCGTGAATTTCCTCGATCATTTGCGCTGTTTACCAGATATGTCCACCAAAACCTTCTGCTCATTTACATAGCTCTGTTTCTCTTCCCCCCTCCCCCCCCCCCCCCCCCCCCCGGCCCCAACCCATGCAAAAGACCGGCTCAAGCGAGTTTTCTGCATTTATGTCAGTAGTGTGCTGGTGTAAATTTAGCCACCAAAATTTTAGCTTCAATTTTTTTTTAGGAAAAGGACATTTTTATCACCTTTTGATGCTTCTTTGATCAAAAATTGTGTTTTTATTTCTTGATATGGAAATGACTTTAACTGTTAAATATAAACTGCAGTGTCTGCCCTAGAGATTCAAAAACTTTTTCATGTTCCCCTCCAGTGCACCATCAACTTATTTAAATGAACATTCAACCTGAATACATAAATTGCAAGATGCAGAGCATTCTCCATAGGACTGTATTAGCACACGTGTGCAATTTCTAAAGAACTGTGGCCGTGAAGTTTTATTCTACCACTAATGTTTTATGAATAACTAACCCACAGCTGCAGAGTTCTTAGAATCGTAAACTCTTTGTTATTATGTGATTTACTGAAATAGAGATTGATGCATTGGATAGGAGCGATCTTGCAGGTGAATATCAAAACGTATAAATACTGGTCCAATTCAGCAATACAGGAATACAAAAAAGGTGCAACAATATGTCCTAGAACCAACAAGGGGGCAGGCCATATTAGATTTAATAATGAGTAACGAGCCAGATTTAGTTAACAGCTGAATGGTGCGTGAACATTTATCTAATAACGATCATATGATCAAGTTCAATGTTGTGTTTGAAAGGGAGAAACCCGTAACAGCTACTAAGATTCTAAATTTAGGTAAGGCCGACATCAACGGGATGAGGCAAAGACTGTCCACAGTAAACTGGGCAAATCTGTTACTGGGTAAAACGACAGATGATCAGTGTCAGATGTTCAAAAAAGAATTTAACATGATACAGAACCAGTTGTACCCAAGAGGCAAGAGCTCTAATTGACAAAAAAAAAAACAGCCTTGGACCACAAAAGAGGTAAGGGACAATATAAAACTAAAAGAGAAAGCTTACAAAAATACAAAAAAAGCCCAGATCTTGGCGACTGGGAGAGATGCAAAGAACAGCAAAAGGTGATAAATCAGATAGTAAGAGCTATAAAAAGGGCGTATGAAAAGAAACTTGCAAGGGATATCAAAATCAACACAAATTTTGTACAATTATATTAGGAAAAAGAGGATGGCCAAGAACACTGTGGGCCCCTTAAAAACTGGTAATGGTGATATTATAAATGAAAATAAGGAAATGGTAGACATGTTAAATAATTTACAGTAGAGGAAGAGGACAGCATGCCAGACACCCCGAGGAAACTAATTTTGAATCAGGCAAGGGGACTCGCCATAATTGACATTAGCAAATTCACAGTAATGGAAAAAATAATGGCACTAAGGAGTGACAAATCCCCAGGACCAGATGGTTTCCATCCCAGGGTTTTAAAGGAAATAGGTAAGAACATTGTGGATGCTCCAACTATAATTTTCCAAAGTTCTCTTGATTCAGGAACTGTTACTTTAGATAAAATTGCACGTCACTCCGCTATTTAAGAAAGGTGAGAGAGGGAAAACAGGGAATTATAGACCAGTTAGCCTAACATCTGTTGACGGGAAATTACTAGAGTCTATAATTAAGGATAGGGTGACTGAACACTTTGAAAATTTTCAGTTGAACAGAGTGAGCCAGCATGGATTTGTAAAGGGTAGGTCATGCTTGATGAACCTGATTGAACTTTTTGAAGAGGTGACTAAAGTAGTGGACAGGGAAATGTCTATGGATGTTATTTATATGGACTTCCAGAAGGCATTCAGTTAAAGTCCCTTATAAGAGACTGATAGCTAAAGTTGAAGCTCATTCAATTGAGGACAAATTATTGACCTGGTTAGGAAATTGGCTGAACAGCAGGAGACAGAGAGTAGGGATAACGGGCAGGTACTCAAATTGGCAGGATGTGACTAGTGGTGTCCCACAGGGGTCTGTGTTGGGGCCTCACCTATTCACTGTATTTATTAACGACTTAGATGACTGGATAGAGAGCCACGTATCCAAGTTTTGCCAATGACACAAAGATAGGCAGCATTGTAAGCGGTGTAGATGGAAGCATAAAATTACAGAGATATTAATAGATTAAGTGGGCAAAATTGTGGCAAATGGATTTCAGTGTAGGCAAGTGTGAGGTCATCCACTTTGGAACTAAAAAGGATAGATCAGAGTACTTTCTAAATGGTGAAAAGCTCAAAACAGTGGAGGTCCAAAGAGACTTAGGGGTCCATGTACATAGATCATTAAAATGTCATGGACAGGTACAGAAAATAATCAAAAAGGCTAATGGAATACCGGCCTTTATATTTAGAGTACTAGAATACTAGGAGGGTAGAAGTTATGCTACAGCTATATGAAGTCCTGGTTAGAGCATACCTGGCGTACTCTGTTCAGTTTTGGACACGCAGCTTAGGAAGGATATATTGGCCTTGGATGGAGTGCAGCGTAGATTTACTAGAATGATACCTGGACTTCGTGGGTTAAATTACAAGGTGCGATTACACAAACTAGGATTGTATTCCCTAGAATTTAGAAGATTAAGGGGTGATTTGATTGAAGTTTTCAAGATATTAAGGGGAACTGATAGGGTAGATGGAGAGAAACTATTTCTGCTGGTTGGAGAGTCTAGGACGAGGTGACATAGCCTAAAAATTGGAGCTGGGACTTCCAGGAGTGAAGTTCAGAAACTTCTACACGCAAAGGGTGGTCGAAGTTTGGAACTCTTTTCCACAAACGGCAGTTGATGCTAGCTCAATTGTTATTTTTAATTCTGAGATTGATAGATTTTTGTTTGCCTCATTTTCCTTAATACCTTTGGTTAAGGTGGGTATATGGAGTTAGGTCCCAGATCAGCCATAATCTCATTGAACGGCGGAACAAGCTCGATGGGTTAAATGGCCTACTCCTGTTCCTATCTTCCTCTGTCCTATGTTGTATGAAACCATGTTATCCGGTGTTAGCTACTAAAATCTAGTTTTCTAAAAACTCACACTTGGGTTTCCCTTGAATTAGTTGCACTTATTAAGGGCTAACACAGCTTAATTTATAAGCATGTTTCATTATTTATTTAAAGAAATATACAAGGAAGTAAAAATGTTAGCATATAAATTTATAGTTTTGATCAACTTTATTGGAACATAAACAGGCATTAATGTAAACCTCTTCAGCCATTTATAATGTAGAAATTAGAATGCAATGTAATACCGTCAAATTCGCGCTTTTTATGTTCTGGAGTTGACAGATGAGCTTTGCAGGAAATTTGCAGGCATGTTCTCATCAGCAAGACTAACAGAAACTGGCCTAAATGTCTTCTGCTTAAATTCAATCCAAGAAATTCCAGGCCATATGTGCTAAAATATGTACTTTGCATTGCGAATGATTATGTCCACAGGGGAGAGATGTTTCTAAATTCATTACACACACTGGCATTCAATCTGCTATTTGCGTGAAGTTTTGAATTTGAGTTTACCATACAGTACAGGTTTTCAAACTGAGGACCTAGAAAGGATGCATGAATATAGAAACACAGGAATTGCTAGATGAGAAAATCCCAAGGTCCATCTAGTTTGCTTTCTACCATATTGGTATTCCCATGATACAATGATAATGGAGTTGTTGTTGAACATAAATAAGTTGTGCTGCACCAAAAGTACACTTCCTTAGGAATAAGAACTGCGACTGATGGTTCCAAATATTTTTTTTAATGTTTCCATTACAA
Organism: Heptranchias perlo; assembly: GCF_035084215.1. Classification (NCBI taxonomy): domain Eukaryota; kingdom Metazoa; phylum Chordata; class Chondrichthyes; order Hexanchiformes; family Hexanchidae; genus Heptranchias; species Heptranchias perlo. Next base: position 83,813,034 of record NC_090332.1, read on the forward strand.
TGCAAAATAGTAACAAGTTTACAAATATTGTGACTGTATACCTGAGCTTGTAAGGCATCCCCAATATGACTGGCACAGACAGTGTTTAATTGCATTGGAAATAAAATGCTGTAAACGTTGGCAGCTAAAAAGGGAAAAGGTAGGTTGTTATTTCAGGTAGAAACCCTTGATAACAACCGAAATGGAATTGACTGGCAGCGAGCTGGTTGTGAATCAGTTGATCCACTAAGTCAACATCTGTGGTAGACTAAACCACAAGGGGTCATGGAAGCACTCGTGGTGACATGTTGGTGATTTTTCTCTTCTTTGGCTGCAAGTGAAGATTGGACCAGTTAAAATATAGTTCTATCCCTGTCTTGGTAGTGGAATGAAAACATGATTACAAGAAAAGAGCAACTGAATATTTGTCAAAAGTGAAATAGCATGTAGTATCAGGAGACCTGTTGCTACTGCAGAAAGAGAAGAGAATTGCAACACAATAGAACACTTGAACCATTCAACAGACTCTCTGTAACCAGCATAAGATAACCAAATGTTTATATTTTCAACAAGCATGAATAGATCATACAAAATTATAAAACAATTAATCAAAACAACTAAACTCTCAATGCCTGCAAGTACTTGTAATACTTGAAAACCGCAATTGAAATTCGAATAGTTTAAAAAACCACTCAATTATTTTTGGGTCGAGTATTTATAAAAAATCATCTACTGTATTCACTTTACTCTTTGCAGCCTGTTTACCATTATCATGCATGTAGTGTGTTTTTATTTAAACTAGAAAAGAATCACTGATCCTAGTCAGACAATACTGTAGTTAATCTTTTTCTTTCATTTCTCCACCCCCCCCCACCCCTGCAAATCAATATTCTCACCTCCCTTCCTATAGGACTCTTTTTTTTGCTGGAGTGTGGTTCTACAGTCGTTGCACCATTTTGCTTTTGAACCTAGGTAACAATGGTATACTGTTACTGTGGGTGGCATCAGCCAATCCCAATCCTGTCCTCACCCAACATTCACACGATCCCAAAAGAAATTGCTGGTTAGCAATCAGAAGCATGAATTCTGGTCGATTTGCTCATCACCAACCCAGCAGCAGCTTGTCCCCAAAAGCTGAGATCAGCTAAGTTGAAGAACGATTCTGAGTCCTTTCCGGTCTGAAAGGCTCAGTCCCCAACGGCTTTAACTGGTTGTGCCTTTGGCGTGCCAACGTACTGTAGTTTATTCCTCCTGGTTTCCCGCAGCAATCACTGCAATTCCTTTTGGGAGCGTTTGAATGTTGGGTGAGGACAGGATTGGGATTGGCTCTCATACCACCCACAGTAACAGTATGCTGTTGCTACCTAGGTTCACATTGACCTTAATCCTGTCTGGCAGGATGTTTTATCTCCACTGGTAACTTTATCTGTGGGATTAAGAGCAAAATAAAATTTGCTCCAGTCGTTTGTGGGGGAAACTAGGGGAAATAAACTGCAGTATGTTGGTTTGCCAAAGGCACGACTGTAGAACCACACTCCAGCAAAAAGAGTCCTTTAAGAAGGGAGGTAAGAAAATTGATTGGTGGGGAGGGGGGGGGGGAGGAAGTGAAAGAAAAAGATTAACTACAGTATTGTCTGACTAGGATCAGTGATTCTTTTCTAGTTTTAAATAAAAGCACACTACGTGCATGATAACGGTGAACAGACTGCAAAGAGTAAAGTGAATTCAGTAGCTGATTTTTAATAAATACTCTACCCAAAAATAATTGAGTGGTTTTTTTAAACTCTTCGAATTTCAATTGCGGTATTCAAGTATTACAAGTACTTGCAGGCATTGAGAGTTTAGTTGTTTTGATTACGTGTTTTATAATTTTGTATGATCTATTCATGCTTGTTGAAAATATAAACATTTGGTTATCTTATGCTGGTTACGGAGAGTCTGTTAAATGGTTCAAGTGTTCTATTGTGTTGCAATTCTCTCTTCTTTCTGCAGTGCAGTCCCGAAGGTCAAAAGTATAAATCAATCCATTACCAGCTTCCTTACATGTCACTTTCCAAGAGAAATTGTAGCACAGTTGTCTAGAGAAAGTTCTTTTGACATCTGACTTGCCGTGTCATCTGAAGCACTGATCTGCATCCACAGGATAAAAACAAACATCTTCCTACCACCCAGTTGGACGCTTAACTACTGATGGAAGCTTCTTATAGTAAATGGCACAGGTTACTAGGCAGCCACTACACAGCTGTATATAATATCAGTGACCAAATTGGTGACAAAAGGAAAACAAACAGTGGAGTAAGACTATTTCTCAGCTGCTGTACTGGAGTTCTCATTTCAACACCATACAGTTTCAGACAGGGCTACTGAAATATTAACACTTCGATAATATTTTTGTGCTTAAGGAAAGCAAGAAGTGTTTACGACATATATGCAGTTTAGGTTCTAATGCATTGTACCATTCAAGATAATATTACGCTGATACCACTATTGAGTGATTGCTGCATTGTCAGGTGCTATCTTTCAGATGAGATGTTAAATCGAGGCCCTATCTGTCTATTGAAGCGGATGTAAATTATTTTATGGCACTTTTATGAAGAGCAGGGAGCTCTCCTACCTTCGTGGCCATCATTTATCCCTCAACCACCGCCACTAAAACAGATGATTTAGTCAGTCAACTCACTGATGTTTGTAGGACCACGCTGTGTGCAAATTGGCTGTCTCATTTGCCAAGAAAACAACAGCGATGGCACTTCAAAATAATTCACTGTCTATAAAATCTACAGCCTGCCTTATTTTTGGAAAGACAAAAAAATGATTATTTAAGGCAAAAGCAAAATACTGCAGATGCTGAAAATCTGAAATAAAAATAGAAAATGCTGGAAACACTCTGTAGGTCAGGCAGCATCTGTGGAGAGACCTGAAACGTTAACTCTGATTCTCTCTCCACAGATGCTGCCTGACCTGCTGAGTGCTTCCAGCATTTTCTATGATTATTTAAGGCTTCATTACGACGACCACCTATTAAGAGTAGTTCTGAGAAGTTGGAGGTTTCATTCCCAATCTTCTTTGGCAATTAGAACATCACTGTCATCCCTGAATAAGCTTCCCCAGTGTTCAGTTGACTTATTACCATACCATATCGGGTGGAAGCAAAATAGTCCGACTAAGTATGTGTTTATACAGAATTGGTGTCAGCCAAGCAGGAGTTTGTGTATACTACCTGGCTCTGAACCAAACGTTCTCTGGCAGGAGAGAGCTCTGTGCTTATTTTCATGTACAGAGGTCTACTGCTGCTGCTGCTAAATTGTAAGGGGTAAAAATTGGACCTCGTTCCACCCATTTTATGGGCGTAAAACGGACGCAGCGAGGGCCGAATTTGGGGACCGATGTCCTGCGCCCCAAGGATGCCTGAAAGACGTCCAAGCCGCTATCGGATCGGGACATTTTTTCAGGCGTTCTTGGCGGCCACCTAAAACAAGCATTAGGCCCTTTACATATGTAAATGCGGGGCCCAAACGTCTGTTTGAGGGCCCCTTGCGGAAATTGGATTGCGAAGAACCGAGCAGGCGCTGGACCTGCTCCGCTCAGGATTCTAAGCAGCAACCGCCAACAAAAGATCATTCTTTGCTTAATAAATAAAAGTTTTCAAAAAAATTTTGCTGTGGGGCAGGAGTGCTTCCATGACTCTCTCTAGTATTCGTGATTGGCCCCTCCCTCGTTACCGCTCTCGGGACTTAGTTAAGGGCCACTGACGGCGAAGCCTGTGACCCAACATTCATCTATTTAAAATGGGCCAGCTGCCTGTGCAGGCGCAACAGGTACTGGTAGATTGCCCATATGATGTTAAAGAGGCCCAAGGCACAATTTCGTGCTGGCCTCGGGCCTCTTGATTCGGACGCGTACTGACACTGCACCGCTGGTTATGTGCTCAAAAACGGGCCATAACTAATTTTTATTCCTAAATGTGTTTGTGTGGAACCATGTTTTTTTTAAAAAAAAATGTACTGTAAGCTTAAAGCTACCATAGTCTATCAGAATAAAAGTTGCAATATGTTTGTGTCTGCTTGTGGTGGTTTTAGGGAGGGAGGGACATATTTCGATGTCGCTTTTATGATATTTCAGTGACGGTGGACATTGAATGCATTCTTCCACATTTAGGTGGGTGTATTCAATGTCTGCTATCACTTATAGTGATAGGACACTTATCCTGGATGTGGTCCTCTGAAGACCTTAGTGAGGAAATATGTATTGGAAGAGTGTGCTTCACCAAAGAGGCAATGGGGAGTCGTGCTGGCTGCTTCATGAGTATCTGCAGTCATGGTCATCTGCCCACATTGCTCTGTCTGTGGCTTCGAAGGTGATGACTGCACTTAACCATTATGGCACCGGGTCATTTTAGGCAGCCACTGGGGACGGCATGTTTGTGACTGATGCACTTACAGGACAGCTGGGGAATCAATGAGTTTAGTATCACAGCAGGGCAACAGCAAGTTACTGCCATCTAGTTTTATGGAGTTTGCTGGCTTTCTTTGGGTTCAGGGTGCAACAGATAACATCCATGTTGTTTTGTTGCCTCTACAGATAATCCTTTTAACTTCCTTAACCGAAAGGTCTTTCAGTCCCTGAATGCATAGATTGTGTGTGACAAGTTGCACAGGATTTTCCGGGGGTGATTTTCCCGTATCCCCCAAAATGGGCGCCAGGGCGGCTGCTCCGCTCCGCTCCCCTCCCCCCAGCCGATTGTGCTATTTTGAAGCCCAGACCTCGTTACCATGTCACTGGCAAACTGCGGGACCAAGCAGGCCCCCACTGTAGCTCGCTGGTACTGGGAGGGTGGGAAATCGGCTGGCTCCCACGCTGACTGAGTGAACTCAATAACTCAAATTTTCTTACTTCCTTGTTTCTCCCCGAACCTGTTGCTGCAATTTTCAATGGCTGCACTTTCATTTCCAAGCACCCCAGCACATTACTCCTGTTTTACACTAGATTTATGCTGAAGATCCTTTAATGAGCTGACCTAAGACATTCTGATGGATTCAACTCTGTAAAGCATCAGAGGAGGTAAACTCCAGATGGATTGACGCAAATCTGCTGCAACTAACCCATATGGAATTTTAGGGTCTTTGTCTTTATTCCTTATGCTTCAGCAGCCAGTTTCTAACTTGCTGACCGCCTGTGTCTCAGCTAGGATTGTACCTTGAATAAGACCACTAACACCATGAGCAGCTCCTTCTTCTGGTTGCTGATACAGTTGCATAATATTACCTTGTCCTCCTCAGTAGCTCCAGTGATTTTTGACATGGTTGACCATACCATCCTCTTCCTACCTGTCTCACTGTAGTCAGTATATTTTCTGCATGTTCCCCCACAAGCATGTATCAAGATTCATTCCTTGCCCTCCCCCCGCCCCCCCCTTCTATTCCTCATCAGTATGCTCCCTGCTCCCACGTGGTGACATAACCCGTGAGGGTGGGGGGTAGTCACTTACCATATGTATGCTTATGACATCCATCTCTAGCTCTCTGCTGCTTTCCTTATCTCCAATATTGCTACTGTGCTGTCTAACTACTTGTCCAACATCAAATAGCCAGAACTTTCTTCAAGTTAACATTGGAATGACTGAAACCATCCTATTCATCTCCTGCCAGAAACTCTGTAACTTAGCCCCCAACTCCAAGCGCCCCCCACCCTCCAAGCTGCTGGCTCAGACTGAACCTGATGATGTACAACCTCAATGTCTGGTTTGATTCTGAGCTCAGCTTCCAACCCTATCTCAAAGACTGCCAGTTTTCACCTCCCCATAACATTCCCCCCCACCAACTTCTGCTGAGACTCTTGTGCATGCCTTGGTCATCTCCAAGCTCCACTTCTCCAACTTTGTACTTCGCACTCTCCTGAGCTTCACCTTGCATTAACTCAATTCTGCTCAAAATTCTGCTATCTTATGCTGGTTCCCGCTCATCTATTACCCACATCGTTGTCCTTGTCTCCCAAATATTTAATTTCAAAATCTTCATCCTTATTTACAAATACTTCCATGATTCTGCTGTACCCACATCTGCAATCTTATCCCTACTCACACAATCTGTTCTTCCATTCTAACCTACTTTGTGTCCTCCCATCCCTTCGCACTCTGGGATTCCCTTCCTCTGCCTTGCTGCATCTCTGTACATTTAAGTTTTCTACAAATCTATCTCTTCAACCTGCCTTTGATCACCTCCTCTAACTCCCTTCTCGTAATCCCCCAGTGAAGCCCATGAGATGTTCTACTTTAAAGGGACTGTATATTTTTAAAATTATTTTTCAAGATTATTAGACCAGACCACTGGATTATTAGTCCAGCAGCATAACCACTGTACCATGCTAATTCAGAGTCACCTGCTGTCTGGGCTACAATTGTGTTGACTAGGCAAGAATAAACTTCAAGAAAATTTAACAAAAGGTATGTAACATTTTTCTTTTAAATCACTGTAGATCTTAGGTTTGTGTGGGGGTCTTAAGATTTTAATTTGTTTTAATTGTGGTGCTCATTTTAACACAGAAGGGTTAGTGAGCTGCATGACTTGGAGCCCACCATGGCTCTCCTGAGATCAATTTCAATGATTTTGGGAAAAATTATATCCAAGTTGTAATTTCAAGAGAATGGGACCTCCATTATAAAGCATCTTATCTTGTCTCTCAGAAATATGAGTGCTTCATATACAATGAATTACTTGGAAGTTCAGTGACTTCTTATGTAGGCAAATGTGGCAGCTATTTTGTGCACAGCATGCTGTCATATAAATGCAACAAGGTGGGTGACTAGTTCATGTGTTTTTGGTGGGTATTGGTTGAGGAAGGAATGTTGGCCAGGACCTTGGAGGAACTTTGTGCTCTTATTTTGAATAGTGCAGTTATATTTTTAACACCCACCTGAAATACCTGAACAGGCAGATGGGACTTCGGTTTAATGTCTCATCTGTATGATGGCACCTCCGACTATTTGATACTCTATTTGTGTTATGGCATTCAAACCCTTCTGATTCAGAGGTGAGTGTGCGACCAACTGAGCCAGGCTGAGACCTGTCTTCAAGTACTATGGATCTAAAATTCTAACTATTGCCACACCTTTTCCATTGAAAGGAGGTGTCACTTGGCTGACGTGCACTGAGTCATATAAGTTTCTGTGTAAACGGAACAAAATGTTTATGCCAATATAAGCAGCTGTTTGTTTGCTGCCCATGGGGGAAAAAGCTTTGTGCGAACCCATCACTGTACAGAGTTTAGTGAATTGGGTTTTACAGCTTATCTCATTGTGTTATTCCCTGGAGGGATCAGAACCATCAGAGAAAGCCGGAGCTGACTCTACTACTACAATGGCCGCTTCATGGGCCAAGATGTGGAGGGATCTTTTCAAGGACGTCTACAAGGCAGCTAGTTGGAACATTTTGCATGCCTTTGCAGGCACTTTTCTCTTGATCTGATGGCTCAATAATGAGTGCTTCAACACTGCACCTCTCACTTCTCCTTTTAAGACACTTCTTAAAAGCTACCTCTTTGACCAAGCTTTAGCTCCTTATGTGGCTGGGTGTCAAATTTTGTTTAACTTTTCATGTGAAACGCGTTGGCACGTTTTACTACGTGGAAGGTGCTACATTAATGCAAATTGTTTATGTTGGATACAAAACCAAGTACACCAGAGTCGTCATAAACATATAGGTCTTTAAAATCTCATTGCTACTTTCTGCAGTATGTCGTTATACAGTGGAATTCACTTAACCTCATCGCCTATGGTAATCAGTTGGTTATGTGGAACAAATCCAGTTAGGCAAACCCCATTAGTATTTAGCGTACTTCTTTCATTGATTTTACTGATTAGTTTGTACTAAAAGAAACCTTTTAGCTCAAATGTTATGGGATTGCCTGCTCCGAGGTTCTTTAAACAGTTGAGCAGTGCTGACAACAGGTGTAGTTGCATTTGAATTTAACTTCTTGGCATTCTTTTAGCATTCCTTCAGTGGACATCAAACGAAGTTGATCTTTTTCATGGGAAAGTATTCTGGATGGTGTACCTGCAGCCATTTAAATCCCTGATGCATTGCTCAGACAGCCCACTTTCGGATGTTGTGATCATTCAGTTACAGTGATCATTTGGGGACCTGCCACAGTCGATCTTTATAATCAAATTCCACTGTACTCCTATTTGTTTGTGTGGATTAAACGAAAAAGTGAAATTATCAGATTAACTGCTGCAGGTATGGTCTTTCTCGATCAGACAGATTTCTCTACATAGTCATTTTATACCCAGAGGGCTCCATGATTCTCTTTCCGAACTGTGCTATTTGGAATTGCTTTATATTGTTTATTACATTGCTCTCAATAATGCCTCCTCTGGTCACAATTGAAATGAATTAGTTTAGAATAAGGTCCATTAAACAAAAGAATAGGGAGAATCACACATTCTTATTAGAGCTTAAGTGATATGTTTCCCACCTGGGTGATGGCAATTTCCTATTTATATAGGGAGGTCAAAATTCTTTCCAAGTGTGAGGAAGACTGTAGCAATTGTAGAATATCAAATATTTTTCTTAACCTGAGAGGATGTGACTTGTACAATACCAGAACGATTCCCAGCTTGGTTGGTTTACTTTGTCTTGCATATTCCTCTCTATGATTAACATATTGGGCTCGATTTTGGGATCGTGTTTCCGGCGGGTTCCCAGCGGGGTGGCCCCGAAAATCCCGATATCCGGTCACGTGACCGGATCGTGACGAAATCCCGGCCACTTCCGGGTACCGCGCTGACGTGCGGGGCTGCGCGCGCAAGCCCCGCTGGTGGGAATCCCGCAGGCAATTAAAGCCAGCGGGGTTCCACTTGAGAGTACTTACCTTGCTCGTTGTGGTCAGTTAATGAGCTGAAGCAGCTGTCAAAAGAGGAAGTGTGGGATTTTCGGTTCAAGGCAGTGAGTTTCCCACACTGGGGGAAACAGTCCCTCCTCAACCAGGCGTGTTGCAGCCAGTCGCCTGTGGCAGGTGCCAAGGTGCGCTCCACGGGGGAGAGCCCTCACCCACGCAGGAGGCCACCGCGTCACATAGGGCAACCCCTGCCCTCCACCACCCCCCGCCAAGCCAGAGGACAGACCGACACGAAACCGCAGCCCCAGTCCGAGGAACCACCCACCTACCCTGCACAACCCCTCAGACCAACACCTGCCAGATGGGTGGTGTGTGGACACCCTCGGAGGACGAAGAGCATGACCAGCCCCAGCAGCCTCGCAGTCCACGCCGTCCGCCGCAGAGACGTGGATCCCCCCAACACGGTGTTGTTGCACGCCCACCTGCACAGCAGGAGGGAGGGCTACCGCAGAGAGAGACGCATCGCAGAGGGCACTACCCTCGCCACAGGGTCCACAGACCGAGGCGCAGCTCCCCGGACCTCTCCGAGCAGCAGTGCACAGGGAGGCGCAGATTCGCTCGACATGTAGTCGTGGAGATCTGCAGCCTCTTTCATGCCGAGCTGCTCCTGGCTGGCCCCAGCACCAACTGCTTACCTGTCGCTGTCAAAGTCACCACTGCCCTCCACACCTTCTCCTCCGCATCCTTCCAGGGTGCAGCCGGCTACACCGCCGACGTCTCTCAGTCGTCTGCGCGGACGAGCCCTGCAAATACACCTGCACCTACTCTGCAGTAACACGATGGGTGGCATCAGTGGTGGGTCCTCATAGTGATACCCAGGAGCGGCCATTATTGGACACAACGGACAGGATTCGCGGAGACATGGCAGTGGTGGTGTCAATATAATGTGTGCTGTTTGTTGCTCTGAAATTCAATATAGGTAACACCCATGACAAACCCTCAGACACCCTTGTGCACCCCCTTCATGCTGACGACACGTTTGCCTTACGCTGCCTACTGCGCATATGTGATGCATGCCCTGTGGCTGCAGCACAGGTGGTGGCAGGTTGAGTGAGGCTGGCCGTGAGGGAGATGCACGGGAGGGTGAGTATGGGATGGAGCAATGAGATTGTATGAGGATTGGGTTGCGTGTTAGTGGCAGGATGAGTACTGGCGAGGTGAGTAGGTGGAGGTAAGATGAGGATGGGGTTTGAGTGGTTATGAAGGGTGATGTGACAGAATAGTGTTGGCGGTGCCGAAGGAGATGTGGGGTGGGGGCAGTGTTGTGGCAGACGGAGTGTAGGGGAAAGACTTCATGTTCTCACTGCGGCTGACCTACTGCGGTCATTGCAGCGCCTCCTGCACTGTATGCAGGTGGGCGATATGTTGGTGGCGCAGGTGACCCCCTCTGCCACCTCGAGCCAGGCCTTCTTGGTGGCAGAGGCAGGCCGCTTCCTCCCGCCCGCCGGGGGGGAAGATCTGTGTCCTCCCCCTCCTCCTCACCCCATCTGATGATACCTGGGGTGAGGCATCATTAAACTGGGAGCAGCCTTCCCCCTGGGCTGCTCCATGCTGCAATTTGTTCCATTGGTTGCAGCATCTGTCAGTGGAGGACTGCCCCTTTAACTAGAGAGCCTCCAGCTGACAGATCGTACTGCGCATGCGCAGCCCGACCGACGCGCAGGCCAGCGCCGTGGACCCCGGAGGAGCAGGTAATTGATTCCTATTAGTGGGTTGCCTGCTACGATCGCGTGGGCAACCCACTAATTTCGCCGTCCGCGTTTTCGACGCTCCCGGAGGACCACCCACTGGGAACCCGCAGGCCTGCTAAATTCGAGCCCATTAAGCCTGAAGGTTTGAGGATACTAGGGTGTGTACATCAAATGAGTGAAACTTTACATGTGAAATATACCACGTGTGTGAGCAAAAGAAAGTAGATGGAAGCGCAGGTACCTTGTGTACACTATGATTTATACATGATCTAGATTAGCAAGAGCGAAAAACATCTTGTTATTTCTTTTCTGCATTACCATGGCAAAAAGATTTTATGCATGGGATATGTGTACACTGACCTCTTCAAAATAAGGTTAACGTGTCATTTATTCTAAATACTACTGAATAGGTTAATAAAAACAAAGAAAATTCTTTTTTGCCGTAGCACTGAAGAGTCAAGTGGAGACCAGGCTGTCTCATAGGAGGAAATGTTTCTGTGAGCCACTCTCGCACACCTCTCACTGTGGCAAGAGTGGCTTGTCAGAGGCCTTTTGAAGTATTTCTGCAGCTCATTCTCTGGGAAGGTGTACACTACACGGATACTACTCGAAGAAAGAAATAGTGAAATAAATTAAAAATAGATGGTGTATTCAGTTTTAAATTCTACATTTTGTGCCCATTGTTTGAGCAAAAGGGTTTGATTTGCAAAGCTAAGTTGATCAGGAGACAAGAATGCACAAGGTTTGTGTTTATTATTGGACCAAATAAAAAAACTTGAAACTGGCTTCAAGCTGTCCTCTAGTTCAATGTCAGTATTCCATGTTAAATAGCTGCTTACATTTATATTATCCTTCCCCCTTTACTAACAAGTTCAGCTCTGAGAAACTTTTTTCAAAGGTTAAAACCAGAATTATCTTTGTCGCTCTTGTGTGAGCCCTGTTCGATGTATAGATGTCCTTTTGAAGTCAGTGAAGTCAAATTTGACTTTACCAATGAAATATGCAAAGCTAAACGAGCTTGTTTTGATTCGTACTCGAAAGCCCTTGTGACCCATCATAGTACTTAATTAACCTTATTGATAACAGTTTCGCATTGACTGGAAATTCATATTTATCTACATTAGTCAATTGGCCAACATTTCCCCTCAACTGCATCATCGAAAACAGATTAAGTAGTCATTCATTCATTTCTGTTCATGGGACCTTTTCTGTGTGCAAATTTGCTACCGCATTTGCTTGCATAACAGTGACTGCATTCAAAAAGTAATTAATTGGATTAAAGCAGTTTGGGATCTCCTAAAGATATGATCAGGTGCTGTATAAATGTAAGTTTGTTTGTTTCTTAAAAAAAAATCATCTGCTTTATGTTTGTCGCCTTGCCACATAGTTTAATGTTATCCGTAATGTTTGTTGTAATACAAAGTGGGCCTTTCTCTATCATTTATAAATACAATGAAAAGTTTGGGGCCCAGAACAGACTTGTGTGTCTTATCTTTCCTCACTGCTTTGTTGTAATTTCATACGCAAAGGTTCTTATAAAACAACCACCAAGTATGCGAAAATCAGCAAAAAGGATTACAAACCACTCAAACTTGATTCCTTTGGACATCTTGCTCGTCACATTCTGCAGTTTTCAAAAGACTTGTGCCACAAGGGCATTTGCTATTTTCAATTTTGTACAGCTGCTGCTAATGGAGGAGCTGGGACTGCAACACATTCGAGCTGTGGATATACAGAATTTTCCAAATATTGCAAGGCTTGTTTTTGTTTCCCAAATGGTCTGGGAGTTTTACTTCAAATTGGGTTCTCCCTGTCCCTGCTACAATTCATTGCTTTTCTACAATTCACTGCCTTGCAAAACTCAACTATGCCAACTCTCAAATCATCCACTGGGACGATATAAATAACATAAGAGACCCACGATTTTTATTCCTCGGGCAGCAAGCAGAGAAGGGGCATGAATATCCTAGGGCTAAGAAATTTTCATTTTTGACACAGGATGAGCTGGTTACAAATTGTATTCGGTGCTTAAAATGAAGGAGCTGTGAAAAACAAAATAAAGCCCAGAAAAACAGTAGCTGACATTCCTGGACCAGTGTAGCTCTGAAGACATCCAGAGAATCCACAGCCAGCAGCTATGTGCCGACTGTAGTCAAGTTAACTGCTGTCCTCAAGTACCACTGATACTTTTCAGATGCCAACAGATGATGTCTCTAATATGCCCTGGTCTTTGTCTAAATATATCTGCCACATAACTACGGTATTAGTCAGAAAAACAACTGGTTACATCAACTTTCTCATGACAATATTGACAGCTGCACTTAGTGACAAACCAAATGAGCGTCCTAGGAGAATTGTAATTAATACATAAATGTCTACATGGGTCGTCAGAGAATAAAGACATTTACTGTACTATACATTTTCACTACACATGCACGAATATGTATCTGTTTGCTACTGCTGTTCCTGGTAGTGCGTGCAGGATTCCTGGCTCCTTTGTTTTGATGGGGCCTTATCCGACAAGTACAAGTTATTGCCTCCCTATTCAAAGCTTATGAAATCCTGTCTTGGATTGCTAATTTGTTTATGTCAAGAGCAGCCCGTCTTGTAACCTTTGCACACCCATCATTTCTGGCCCCCTTTCACTCTAGCCTGGATAACAACTCTAATTTATCACCATGTCCATAATGTTGTTCCCTTACCTTATTAGCTCGCTAGATATGCCTGCTGCCTTATCAAATGCTTTGTCCTTGTGTTTGAAAACTTTGTACATGAGCATGGCAGTTTTTTGTTTTCTTTATAGAATCATCCATATAGTGCCACAGAGAAGATTTGTCAGTCATATGTGAGTATCTGGAATATTTTTTTTAAATTAGTATAATTTGCAAGATTTATTTTACCATTTAAATTTGCTTTTCTATTCAGACAAATTCTTGGAAAATACCTGATTTGCAGAAAATTCAAACTTTGGGAGATGTTGCAATAAACAAAACATTTGAAAATCAACTCATTGACCTAAATGATGGACGATAGATAAAGATGCAAAGTTGCAGGAGGATGTGATTTTATTAAAAAACGTATATATTATTAAAGGGCAGAAAACAGTCACGAAAACTTTTGCAACAGAAGTAATAATACTTGTTGATTGTTGTAGCAAACAATTAATTTGAGATTACCAGTCAACCTGCAGCAACTGATGCCATAAACTCCAACAAGAGACATCGGTATGTGGGGAGGTGCTGAACCCGGTCAGGTGCTACCCTGTAAAGGGAGAGAAAATTGGAGCAAGAGGGCTTGTCAACTCTGGGATGTTTTCTCATGTTTCCTGCTGTCTGGCTCAACAACAGCATTGACAAGGCTTGGGAGCCAGGTCTGTGCCTCATTAGTGTGTGTCCTAGGGAATGAATTTAAAATAGACATTAAACATTGATGTTACTGCAATATGTTGCAGTGTAATATCTATAATGCTATTGCTAGTCTGTAATGACTGTCTTCAGATGAAATGTAGTGTAAATATACTATTTGTGACTGATGCTGTTTAAATGCCTAGGAAATGACTTTAGTGAATTGAACAGCTAGCTTTCCACACTGCACAGCTGAATATCCATGACTGTTGGATCTTACTGCTGTACCAAAGAGAATCTGGACAGTTACTCACATCATTTTTCAGTTATTCATTTTCTGCTGTGGATATATTTGCAATATGTTAGAACATGTGTCTGGCTAATTATGTAAATTTGATTATAAATGGAAACTATTCCTTTTTTGTCTTATTATGTACTCTTTAATATTCATATTTTTGAAATAAGCATCAAAGAAATATGGCATATTAAATCATACTTTGCACATCAAATGTTATTCATATGCATTTAAAAGAATCTGTGTATAAGAGCGTGGGTTGGTGAAAGTACAAAGAGTTGGTTTATATATGTATGTATGTGTTTATTTGTATATTGCATGTATGTGTATCGAAGGTAAGATCAGAATTTGATACCTCATCCAAGTAACATTTTTCTTCCAGCTTCTATGATTGCTTTCTGAGCTGCATCTTGTGTTCCAGTGGACTGTCCCTAAATCATAATTATTAACATTGATCATTTAAAGCTGCAGTGCCCCACCTGGTAAGGAGGAAGTCTCACCATTGGTAATCTTTTCCATATCAAGGATTGAAAATAAATATTGAATATTTAAATTCAAACAGTGAATCTTATTGACATGGTTGGGGGCGAGGGGAACGGCAGTGGAAAAGTTATATAGAAAACATGGGAAATTTTAGGAACAGGAACTAGTCATTTGTCCCAACATGTCTGCCATTTTAGTGAACCCCAGCACTGTTGAAGCGGGCGAAGATGGAGGGGCTAAATAAGCACAGATGTTTAAATTGGTAGGTCATTAAAGATGCTAATATTAATTCAGCTCTCACTTTATGGGTTTAGTAATTACTATGTACCAAATGCCCTGCTGTAGTCACTGTTTAATATTAGGGCAGTGCCATCATTTAAATCCAACAGGTGGCTGGAAAAATACAAAAAGATATTCACAATAACCATAAATCTTTTAAATGCCCAAATTTTCAAAAGAATTGCTTATGCTGAGAATTCGCTTTTACGATGAAGTTTTGCTTAACTAAAATTCTGCTTGCAAAGGGATTGGTTTGGTATTTTTGCAGGCCTCATTGAGCTCTTTCAGAGAACAGCATACACAATTAATAAAGACATTTAGTCTTCTCTCTTACTTCCTGCCATTCACAGAACCGGGACCAAGCAGTACGCATCATAGGCTAGAGCTAGTTCGAGACAAAATGTTGTATTGAGTACAATCTCAACTACAAATGTGAATATATCTATCAGCAGCCAAACTGATGGATAGCTAAATTAATTTCTGATGAGCATTTCATATATTTAAAAAAAGGACATAAGTCTGGATTTACCTGCTGACTGCTGATCACCTGCTGCTGCAGTATAAATTTGGGTGATTAGCAATAGAAAATAGATGGATTTGCCACCCTGCCTGAACTCAGCCCACTTTGCACCCAATGTAATTTCTGGGGGTTGGGATTAGCACCAGCAGAGGCATTTGCCTCAAATAGGTGGGCTCTTCATTTAAGTATTAATTTGGCAGTATGATGTTCCTGATTGCCATTTGCCATTGTTCTGATGGACAAGATGTCAGAGGTGGATCACACACAAGTAAACTCGCTATCCAATGTAAGTAGGCAGTGGTAAGGGTTAATTGTCCACCCCTTGCCCCATTACTGGCACCACACGGCAAGTCATGCAGCATCTGCGGAGAGAACAGAGGAATTGGCGTTTTGGAAGTGGACCCTTTGTCAAAACTGAAGGATATTACAGATGGACAGCACTTTAAAAAGGAACAGAACAAAGGAAAGGAAGGAGGGGAAAAAAAACGTGTATACGCACGCACACGATAAAAGAAATAGAATGACCTGTAAAGTGCCTAAGTGGGAAACAGGTGATGGTTAAATGGCAGAAGAGATATAAGACAATGAGAAGGCATGAGACAATACAAGGGATAATGAGAGAAATTAAAGACCTATACGCGATACAGAGAGCATGTGAATAGTTGAGAGGTTGGAGTGAAGCAGGTAGAAATAGAAGCATGAAAAACTGGCAAAGCAGAGCCGGTTCCAATGAAGGTCAAGGTTTGAAGGCTGAACTTTCCTGCGTTCAGGATGCTCATTACCTGTAACTTGCTCAAATGTTACCTGTCATTTGTTAGCCCAAGCACTGGAGATGGTAATGAATTAATCATAGTGGGTGTAGTTCTGGAGATCAACAGAGCTGCAATCAAACTGGAGGAAGTGGAGCAATCAGAAATATGTGCATATTGTTATGGTTACCACATACATTATGGCAGATGAGAGACTGGACTGAATGCAAGCATTCATCTTGGAGATGAATACTTTCTTGTCTGAGATGAATTGGAACTCAGAAGCTGAGTACCTGACGTTCATAATTCACTGGACCAATGGTTAGTTTCAGTGGAAGCTTTGTTGATTCAGTGATTAAACTACATAGGGAGCATTGCTCGATTTGTGGTCGTCTGGTATAGGAGTGTACTATTGAAGAAAGAAGGAACTTGCATTTGTATAGTGCCTTTCAGTCCTCAAGCTGATGAAATAGAAAGCTTTCCACAGCCAATTAATTATTTTTGAAGTGTTGTCACTTGTTTTGTAGGCATATGAAATACCCAATTTGTGCATAGCAAGGTCCTACAAACAGCAAAGAGATAAATGACCAGTTAATCTTGCTTTGGTGGTGTTGATTGAGGGAGAACTCCGCTGCTCCTCTTCAAATAGTGCCATGCGATCTTTTAGATTCACTGAATAGGGATATAGGGCCACAGTTTAACATCTTATCTGAAAGATGGCACCTCTAACAATGCAGCCTTCAGTACTGCACTATAGAGTCAACCTAGATTGTGCTCAAGTTCTGCAATGGGGCTTGAGCCCAAAACTTTCTGACTGAAGGCACGAGTGGCACCACTGAGCCAAGCTGAACCTGATTAGCAGGTAGATAGTTTTGGAGAGAGAATTAAATCAACGACAAGGGAGAGTTTTGCTCACCTAATAGGCACACATTGTTCTGTTCTCACACAAATCAGAGAGGGAGGCCATGAGAAGATGGTAATGGCTTACATGGAAAATTCAGTCAATTAAGTGAAATCTGGAATAAAAAGCTAGTATCAATAATGGTGACTATTGTTGTAAAAACCCATCTGGTTCACTAATGTCCTTTAGGGAAGGAAACCTGCCGTCCTTACCCGGTCTGACCTATACATGACTCCAGACCCACGGCGATGTGGTTGATTAACTGCCCTCTGAAATGGCCTAGCAAGCCACTCAGTTGTACAATCCCGCTACAAAAACCACACTGACTGCAGCGGTTCAAGAAGGTGGCTCACCAACTTCTCAAGGACAATTAGGGATGGGCAATAAATGCTGGCCATGCTAGCGACTCCCACATCCCATGAATGAATAAAAAAAAACTCAGACCAGCAGCCCTGGCACTTTCTTCTGATACCCCATTGGAACGCAGGAAGACCATCATAGTTCACTTCACCATTCCCATGAAAAGATTCAGACTGGCCTCCTTATACCAGTGGCATTGCTTTCAGAATGAGGATGCAGAGGACACCACTATGACACATATTAAGGTTTGCAAACTGGGATCTTGGGATTCTGGCCAATTTAACATTCCCAAAATACCAGATTCACAATCTTGGGATTTCAGTATTGCAAATTATATAGAGGTAGCAGATCTTTTATTGGTGGCTTTATTGAATCTTTATATAATTTGTTCCAACATTTTTGGTATAATTGCATCTCATTTAACTTTTTTTCCTGTCACTGTTCCTGATATCTTTTTTAAAAAAACTTTCCTTCCTGCAGACATACTACAAATAATCAGGCAAGGTGTTTCGCACAGTGCCTCAACAGGGTAAAACATTTTCCTCCTCTGCGATGATTTTCATCAATTGTCCTGATAGCAGTGACTATAATGTGACAGCAGAAATCTAAAATTAAAAAATATAAATAATTGTTATTTGTTTCTAGAGATTTATACCTGTTGCAATATAGGTGCTCTAGCAATTATATTAAAGTTGGAAAAAGTAAACACAAATTCCTCCTCTTGTAGCCCAGTTCTGTCAAATACTATAACAATAAATGGTAATTCTGATCCAGTAATAGGCAAGGTTCAATTCTGATATTGTGGGACCAGAAAAGGCATCCAGTATTGCAGATCCTAGGATGTACTCACGGAGAGAAATACAGTTTGCACTGGAGGGGTCCACGAAATACATAGATACTTTACTCGTGCAAAGAATTAATTAAATTGTTTCAATCACCATTTGTGTTTGTATCCTCTCTGTGGAATGTATTTCTGTTTAGATATCATTATAGTAAATTGACCTAATGGGAATGGTTGGTGGTCTGATAAAAGGAGAACGGCTGATGGTTAACTGCAATCTGTAATTATAATGTACCATTCTGTGCAATGCTTCTATGGTACTAGGATGTTATAATGGGGGTGAACATGTATGACCTGGCATCAGCTGATTAGTATGTAATATTTTTTGTCATGGCATGGGAGCTAAGAAGAGGCAGTCAGATTTTCTGGAACCTTCTCTTGGTTCTGTTGCTTTATGGAAAAGATAACATCGTTCAGTACTGGTGTTTACTTTCTCCTCTCGGCATCAGCTGTGAGCTGGACCTACAAACGATTTGATCTGCAGACCCCTTAATTATGTGGAAACTACAGCTGTGCCTGAATAATGGGCTCAGCTCCCCTGTTAATGAGTTGAATTTGTGTTGTACCAGCAGCTTTGGGTGTTCGAAATTTGCAATTGCAGTCCATAACCGACAAATATGCTGATATAGGTAGCAGTGTTGTTCTCGTATCAGAAAAATTTACATGTGAAACCCACCCTCCAAATTGAGCTATATTGGCTTTTTTCAAAAACAAGTTTGGATGAAAAAACGATTCCCTTGAGATATAGATGCTGCCATTACAGGGCTGATCCTGTCTACGTCTTCAGCCACAGCAGCAATCGTTTTTTTAAAGCAATTTAAAAAAAAACTATTTTACCTATTTATTGAAAAAGCTAGTTTGTTATTCCTGGTTGTGGAATTTTGTCTTTGGTGATTTTGTTGTGAGGGAAGGAGGTCTGTTGTACCAATTTGGCAGGTTGATCAGACCAGAGCAGCATCTGCATACAGTTCTTGGCATTTCGGAAGTGAGTATGCATCTGCATTTGCTAGTAGTATAGGCAAGATGTGTTTGTCTTCTCTAGTGATCTAAGAAGACTTCTGTATGGGATTTACATTTATGTTTGCATTATTCCGTTTTTTGTCTTTGAAGAATAACTGGGGTGGGGTGGGGAACATGAATGGCAGTTCCCAATAGTACAATAAATTATTTTGCAGATTGCATGCATGCACATGTCTTTAGTTTACCGAGCTTTTGTTTGAAATGAGCTTGGAAAATTTAAGAATATTTTTTTAGTGCCATGTGAGAATGATGTCATCACATCACTATCATGTAATCTTCTCCATGTAATTCTATCTTATTGTCATTAAAACTGTTCTTAAGTATGTTATCCTACCATTTCTCCTAGGTGCCAATACTCATCCTAAATAATTGAATCAATAACATTCTCTGTTTGCATATTATTGAGGTAGCAGTCACATTAATGCTGGTGCAGCAGAAGTGTGTTCATTGTTGATTAAGGAAAACACAGGCATATATTGTTACAGATGGAGGAAAACAAAATGAATATGAAAACTGTTTTTAGTTGTCTGGGAAAATAGTTGATGTAACAGCAAATCAATCGAGACAACAGTGGAAAAAGCCATGCCCATAATATAGACTGAGGCAGGCTTTGTATCTATAGTTGATTAACTGTTTAAGTATTGAAAGATGTTCCATAATTTTGAAAATACTTTTTCATAATGAGTGAAAACATTACAAATTTGACCATTTAAAAACAGAAATAAATACGGCTCTGTGAAGTGCTTTGGGGCATTTTTCTATGTTAAGTTGCTATATAAATGCAAGTTGTTATCATGCACAAAACCAAATCTCATTCTTAATTTGATGTGGAAAGTTTCTGTTAAGTGCTTTTTTTAGTGAAATCATAAATGCATTTGTTACACATTAGTTTATGAATTTACTATTCTTGGCAAGCAGTGGAAATTTTTCCCATAGTACTTCTGAAATAAACTAAAACAAATAGATCTTTTCTATTTTTGATTTGCTTTAAAACAGTGGGAGTACAGCAGTGTTTTGAGGAAGTTGTGTACATGACCTTTTCAAAATAGTACCCCATGAATTGGATCCCAATTTTTTTTTTCAATTTGTGTCTCTTATTAGCACATTTGGATGCCATCTGTCATTTGGAAATTTTACCTGTCTAAAACAAAGAACTTGCATTCATGTAGTGTTTTTTAGACCTCCAGAAGTCCCAAAGTGCTTTACAGCCAAGTGCTTTGAAAATAAAATTTGAATTTAAAACAAAATAATTGCATTTTGGGTAGGAGAGGGAGGAATGTCACAATAACAAGAGTGTGACCCTAACACAGGTTGGTTTCACAGTATTCTCAGAATATCTTACCACAAAACAATGTTTTTTCTTCAAGATTGGTTGTAGCTGCTTTTGGGGAGGCAGGGTGGGTGTTCTGAGATGTGAAAACATTAAATGCCTTAATCTGAGAATTCCATTCCATTACTAATGTTAGTAGGGCTCAGTGGTAGCACTCTGGATCAAACAGCTGTGCATTCAAGCCCCACTCCAGGACTTGATCACATTGCTGAGGCTGATCCCTCTTTCATTAAACTGAAGAGCAAGAATTTCTCCTGTCCTGGCCAACATTCATCCCTCAACCAACACTACCAAAACAGATGGAATGGTCATTTAACTCATTTGCTGTTGGTGGGAATTTGCTGCAGATTTTATTCTGAGATTCTTTAAGATTCCACTCCAGTGTACTTCTGCGATGTGTTTGGATGGTCTGCTTTTGTGTGAGTCACAGCATCCAATGCATTCTGTAAGTTTGAAAGCTATTTTTAAGTTAGTTTACGTGTTTGTGATGGAAGCCCCTTTGCTACTTTGCAGTACTGCACTTTTGTGTGCCTGAGATCCAGTGTACAATGGTTCTTATTTCCAGTAATGTACCAGAAATTAAAACTTTTGACAGTGCCAAAAGAGCAAGATGCATTTTAAAGTTTTAAAAACTGAACATTTTTGAAATGCACAACAGCTAATAGAGAAATGACTGGTTAAAGTTTTGGTGTGATTCTTCATCAGAAGTCAGTTGTTGACTTGCTTTAACCCTCCTGAAGATATTTGAAAAATGTGTCTGTTAGCAGTTAAAGTCTGTACAGCAAATATATTTTTATATTTTAAATATCTGTAATACTTCAAGGATAAATTATGTTTGACTTGAAAGACAAAGTTTCAGAAGAGTCCAAAATGCTGGAGAATGCACCAAATAAAGTATCAACAATCACAATTTTCTGAGAGCATTCCTTCAGACCAACGGAGGAAATAAATCTTGCCTTTTCAACAGTCATATTTCCTTTCAGAAATTTGTATATCAATCACTACTGCAGATGTGACTTTGTGTACTTCAGTTTTTTCTGCAATAAAAGAGACGGAATGTTGAATACATTTGCAACTTCAATTACGAAATGGTTGTGTTCCACTGCCCTTTTGGTATAATTATGTTTTTATACATGTTTGCCTGTATGCAGAGCTGATTTGAGTTTCAACAACAAGTTTCCCGATTTTTTTTTTGTTTGTTTTGAGAGGATTGGCCAGTATCTGCAAGTTTTCTGGCTTGACATGTACAAAGTTGCTGCCCATTAGATGAGTTGATGAGATACTTTCAATCTTTAGCCCCCCCCCTCAGTGCTGGTTTTTCAGTCTATTATGAGAATGGCTAGATTTTTGCAGATTGAATATAATTAGAATTTTATCCCAGCAACCAGTTACCAGAGTAACAATTGAGTATCACTGTCATTTTCACTGTTGCTGGTAGTGCTGTGGCTTGAGCTGATGCCGGCTCCAAGTTCAGGTCAAGCAGGAGGCACAATTCTGTAATGGTGCGTTACCAGTCTGGCATCCGTCTGTGCTTCTTCCTGATCCTGATCATCCTTCCCCTCAAAACAAAAGTGATATGAGAGTCCGAAGGCAGTCATTGGCACTTCAGCAAAACTGGCAGCCAAAAATGGTCAGCTGGGAGACAGCTCTTCCCTGTCTTCAGATCCAAAAAGTTCGGCTTCAGTGGACTTGCACAGTAAGGAGTTTTATGCAGACAAAAAACAGCTTAAAATGGCCATCACCCAGTGCTTCCTGTTTGGCAGTGCCTCTCGCAACTTGCAACGCTGCTTTTATGGTGTGTGCTAATTTTTGGTGGCATTAGCCCGGCATTGGGGCAGGAAATCTGAGGTTGGTTTTCAGCAGGTGCTATGGGGATTAGGAGTAAATAAAATCCTTCAAGACTGGCAAAGATTTGGTACCATGACTGTCTACTCTGTTTCTTCTGTTTAAGCATCCAAATTGCACCCATGCTTCAACAATGTCACTGTTGAGCTAAGTGTTAAGAGGTATAGGAGAGTAGTCTGGTGACACTATTAATTTTGAGTTCTTTCCCTCCCATTGTGAAATGACTAGCCTCTGCTTTTATGCTATCTCTAAAATATATATTCTGTGTTTAGGGAATAATGTCACCATGAATCATAATCAAGAAGACAGTTATATTATTGAATTACTCCATCTGCTTCACCAGAGTTTCCTGCAGCGTTTTACTTGCGAATATCTTGTTAAGATAATCAGCCCAATGTGTGATATAATGTATAACGTGGGTAGGCGTACCTTGTAAATTATCTTTGAAACAGTGTTAAAACTAGCAGGTACTCAACATAGTGATTGATGCCTTTCACTCAATTTAAGAACATTTTCACACAATTCTAAGAGGAATCAACTTGAGGTATTTAAGGCAAAGTAAGGCAGCAACTTCTGACATGGCATAGACTACAAAGTGCTCCGAATTCACTAATATTTTACCTGTTACTGTTTCCGCTCCAATGTGGGAGAAAACTGTCCATGGAGGTGATGCAGCATGCAATATAAGAAACCAATGTACTCACATATAACTTTCCTCTATTCCTCTTATCCGCCAAAATATACCTCTAAAATCGGACTATTGGGGGCGGGTGGGTAGTTAAAATATTTGATTTTTGGACTGCGACTGCAATCCGGCTCCAACGTGCCCACTTCCGGGTTTAACGGAGGTGCATTTGGAGGCTTGCGAGTAACCTACTCGCCGGAGGCGGGTCCCTAATTAATGCAGTCGGGTGGGTAGTTATTGCAGCAATTAACGTCATTATGAGACGTTAATTAGGTCTTTTTATATTGAATTTCATAAACGTTAAAATGTAATGCCTCCAGCGGGGGTTTCCCAGGGCTTGTGAATCTCCCCAGTGAAAAGGAGGTGAGACGAGTGGATCATGAGGGAAGCGCCTTTATTGCACTGCTTGTGGACCAGGAGGAGCAGGAGTTCTTCCTCCAGGCCCGACAAGTTTACCTGCTGCGATCGGACCCCTGCGAGCGGCCAACCGCCCCCTCCTCTCTCCCTTCCTCACCCCCCCTCCCCCAACGATGGTTGAGACCATACTTCCCCCGATGGCCAAAACTCCTCCAATGATGTCCAACTTTCCCATCCCATCCCAACCCACCCCGCCCCCGGGATCGTTTCCCCCATCAAAACCCCGCTCTCACCCCAATTACCCCCACTTCCTCCCCTGTCCAAACCCCAAACATCCCCCCCCCCCACCCCCGCCGCCATCCAAACTCCGACTTATCTTCCATCCGCTCTTGGGCTGTTTTCCCGCCCGACAGGTAGCCAGTCTGTCAATCAAACTGGCTATCGGGCGGGAAACCTTTTGAAAAATTTGAGAACAGGTCCTAGTGTTAAATTCAGCAGGACCTGCAGGAAACCCTTACTACTGGGTGTCCCATCCGCAAACCCCTCCCCCCTCACTGAAGGTCTGTTGACCACTTTTATAATTGGGTCCATGCTGTCAAATTTTGTTCAGCCTAGTATAAGCACATCACTACGGAAAGGCTGTTGGAACCATGTACCCCCAAGAAAGGATTCAAAGGGCCTGAAATTCCAGTGGAGTGGCAGAGCGGTATTCCAACCTCGCCTTAAATACCGGAGACGGGATCAATCGCATGTTTGGGGCAGGTGCATTAGCAATGCCAAGGCCAATTTGCCAGCAGGAAGGGGGAACGCAATACAGAGGCCCTTCAAGCAGAAGTGGTTTCAAGGGGTCTTCAGCTCCAGCGGGAGCCATAACTCAAGTACTGTAAGGTAATTGATCGCCTCCAGATGCAATCTGGTTGCACCCTACTTTCCAGCCTTTTGTCCAGAGACCCACCCCAATTGTGCCTTGATCCTGATCAGAATTTCTGGCCCAAAATATCTAGATGCCATTGTGTGCAGATGGTACTGTGGGAGTATTAGTCGTAGCAAGGAATATACCAATTATGCAGGAAAAGCTTTGTTATGTCAGGTAGACAAAGAAAAACATTTGTGGTTTTTGTGGGCACCTAGAAAATATAATGCCCCACTGCAATTCTGAAGTGCTAATCGATCTTGGATATACAGTTGTGTCTCATTATTGAGGTAGTAATTCTCCAGGTGGGTGTCTGAGCATAGATCTGTGATGTAGTTCACAGCATACAGAGCAAAATGATTAAGTTCTCTTTTGATGAATCACGCCTGTTATAGACACAATCTTAGTTGGCTACTATATCCAAAGGACGACAAAAAGCCTTCTCATTAGGCTTCCAGTAAGAACATAAGAATTGTGGCAGGAGATGGCCTCAAGCCTGCTCCACCATTCAATAAGATCGTGGCTGATCTTCCACCTCAACTCCACTTTCCTGCCCAATCCCCATATCTCTTGATTCCCCTAGAGTCCAAAAATCTATCGATCTCCGTCTTGAATATACCCAATGACTAAGCATCCACAGCCCTCTGGGGTAGAGAATTCCAAATATTCACGACCTTCTGAGTGAAGAAATTCCTCCTCATCTCAGTCCGAAATGTCCGACCCCTTATCCTGTGACTACGTTTCCTAGTTCTGGACTCTCCAGCCAGGGGAAACATCCTTTCAGCATCTACTCTGTCAAGACCTCTCAGAATTCTATATGTTTCAGTGAGCTCACCGCTCACCTCTCACCCTTCTAAACTCCAGAGAGTATAGGCTCAATCCTCATAGGACAACCCTCTCATCCCAGGAATCTAAGGCAAGTATATCCTTCCTTAGGTACTACCATTCTGAAACAATGCAATTCAGGCTAGAGATCAGTGAGCAGTCACATTATAACAGCAGCTACTCTCCAACATCCCACCAGTCGAACGACCAGCAGGAAAGCACTTGTAAAGATTCATGAGTAAGTCAGTAATCGTGATCCAATGGATGGCTGCTTGAAAGAATTAACCAGGGATACTCTCTTCACTCAGAGTATATGTGTAAAGTTTCTAGGTGTTGTGCTATCACTGAACCTTCAAGCAAGACATATTATTAAATGAGGTAGACACTTAATTATACTTCCAAATGGGAGAACATAGCTTCAAGCCAGGAGGGGCTATTGGCTTGTGATGTTCTGTAATGCACAGAAAATAATGGGTACTGTTATGGATTTGAGAATTCTGAGCTTTGTGACCCACTATTTTGTATCAGTACCGTCCTAAATTTTGACATTGAAGATGGATAGTGTTTTTTTCATTAGCACAGTTTTAAAAATGGCACTGCTTTACTGTAACTACTGAAGGCAAACCTCCAGAATGGTTAATTATTAAATAGGACAGAAATTCTTACCTCTGCAATTAGTTTGTTTTGTACCTGTTCTTTAATTGCTTCCCAAGTGTTTGGAAATTATTTTTTGCACAGTAGTTTCTTTTCAAAAACAAAACCGACAATGAGAAGTAAAACTAACTTTCACATTGCTTACTGACCTACTTGCACAGCATACCCTGAATCACAGCATGATTCTGTTCAAACTAGTCTACAAATGGATCAAGGTAATGACTGACTTGAAAATTCATACTTTTCGCTGTGTTCTGAGAATAATTCTTTTGCCCTTTGTGACTCTGGCTGACTATCATGAATTATGTGTCTGAGGGATCGGTTATGAAACATACACCTCAAAAACGCACATTTTCACCTAATGGAGAAACTCGCAGATTCCAAATTGTGATAATTGATCTAATTGTTAGCTTCAGCATGCAAGAATTATACCAACTGCCCACCTGTGTCTGGACTTCATATTCTGGCATTGCTATTTTGACTGCTGGTACATTAGTGAGAATTCGAGTTCATGATTAACCTGGGAACCCTCCCAGCACATCAGATTCAGAGAAGCCAGGTTCCACGCTATACAGAGATGCTCTCCCTCCAAGAAGAAACAGATGGCTTTCTTTGCTGTAGGGAACCTGATTACAATAAAAGCCAACCTTAGAGCTCCAGAACAGATTTCTGGTGGAGGTGGACAATGTATGCATGCAAGTACCTCAGTAAAAGTTGTTAGCAGGTATTCGGTTCAACAATCATTGCCTTTTCTCTTACTGACTATCGGTAGTACCATGACCAGATGAGGGGCACATCTGAGCAACTCGGCCCAGTTCAAAATCCCTCAAATTTAAAAAAAAAACATGGAGTAAACCAACCCATATTTGCAATATAGTTTTTCATTGAAAATTCTTGTGTACTTTTATCATGGATATTTTGCAATAATGCTAAGCAACAATTTGCTTTCAAATTCATAATGAGAATACTACAGAACATAATATCACAGGTTAGCAGCAACCAGAATTTGCATTTTGCTGACTTTTTAAAATGTTGTTTTCCATGTAATAGTCCCTTATTATGAAACTTAAATTGACCCGAAGCCAGAAATTTACAAGCACCTTCCAATCGGCAAACCTCCCGCGCAGGGCAGCAGTTAAATTTTAATCTCAAGTAGCTTTCACTTGCAGCAGCTAGATTTTTGTGGCCTTAAAAGGACAAGCCATCTAAAACACAGCTCCATCTTAGCAATAGGATAATACAGCATGGCATCTGACTTGCCACAAGCAGTGCCGTTGGAGATCAGTATTGTGGAAGGGAAGGGAACCCCCAGCCACCATCCTTGTACGTTAACATTGAATGGAAGCTGACACTGTCGCTGTTACTGCCAATAATAAAATAAAACTCGCTGGATTATGTGCAGCAGACTCTTCCCCTTTCAACTATTTTATATTTTGAAGTGGTATGCTTACTGAATTATTGGAGAGACTATCCACTGCACTCTTGGGTTCTCATGGAAGACATCGAAGTATCCACTTTGAAATTAACGTATTGAAATTTTAAGACTGAAACCAATACTATCACCATTAGTAAAAGTGTTAAAGTCCACCGGTGGGTTCATCGTGCCAGAATGTTCAGTATTTTGCAAGCAATGAAAATATAAGACAGTAATGTTATGTTTATGAGCTGGAGCACAATATAGCACACCTGTGTTTCTGTGCCATGCCCTCAGTGGCCATGTGCACCACAAAGATGTATCTCTATCCCAGATTTTAAAGCAGCTCTCTTCCACCCCTCCCATTTTGTAAGTGATTTTATCTTTTTTTAGGCTGCACATCCCCCAGCCAACTTCCACTATTGCAGAAAGATCCCATAGCTCGATGGTGTCCAAAGACATTTTCTGTCACTGTCACTGTTTAACTGACTGCTGAAATGTGTACGAGGATGACTCAGCTTTTCTAACTTGAAGATACACAAAGAGAGAAATATATGCAACCACCCCGAGAACTTGTTAGAAAAAGTAGTTTGTGATGCCTGGTAATGTTTTCATTAGCATTCCTTAGTTGAGTTGGTTGAGGGATGTGAAATTGCAGTTTTAATGTCTAAAAATGTTCATGTAGAGCAACTGCAAAAGAAAAAAAGTCACGTAGCCCAGCAAAAGGTGCCAATAACACTAAAATCTAGGGCACCAGCAAGAGAGCA
This sequence comes from Heptranchias perlo, assembly GCF_035084215.1. NCBI lineage: Eukaryota > Metazoa > Chordata > Chondrichthyes > Hexanchiformes > Hexanchidae > Heptranchias > Heptranchias perlo. The sequence continues at coordinate 83,841,181 of NC_090332.1, forward strand.
GACATATAGAAAGGAGCACAATCCGAGAGACTGTTTGGCAAACCTTTACTGGGGTAGTTGGGAGATCCAGAAAAGTCTCGGTCCATTTTCGTCTAAATTATGTGACTTGAAAGTGACAATGGGGGTAATTTTAACCCCCTCAGATGGGTGGGGTCAAAATTTCAAAAGTGGGTTTGGGTGTGGCCAAGTAACCCGCTCTCGAGAGGCGGGTCTGTCATTATGATATGTTAATGAAGATTTTAGCAGCAATTTGAAATTAATGCCTGCAGCACAGGTTTCCCAGGAAACTCGCCAGTAAAATGGAGGCACGATTGCGGCACGTCATGGGGATGGTTAGAGATCGGGTGTCCCGATATGAATAAAGGCTCAGTGCTCACAGCTGCTTTCTCAGAACCCTCTGATGAACAGTTTGCTGAGGGCCCTTGTGGTGACAGACGTATTGGAGAACTTGGGAGGTTTTCAAACAGAGAACATCAGGATGGGTTGCGCTATGGCTGCTTTGGACTGGACTTCGGAGGAGGAAAACCATCAGCATCAACAGCAGCAAGGTCATGCTGAGGTGGGAGCTGCAGGTGGACAACGGAGAGGGGAGCAACAGAGAGGCCAAGTTCGCAGGAGACACTACCCACCTAACAGGGTGTACAGACAGAGGCTCAACTTCCTTGACCTATCTGAGGAGCAATACTTCTGGAGGCTCAGAGTGACATGACAGATGGTCACAGACACCTGCAGCCTCCTAGAAGAAGAGCTGCTCCCTGCTGGTCCTGGTGGCCACGCATTGCCAGTCACTGTGGAAGTCACCACTGCCCTCAATTTCTTTGCCTCTGACTCCTTCCAGGGTGCCACTGGAGACATATCGAGGGTCTCCGAGTCGGCTGCGGATGAATGCATAAGGCAGGTGACGGATGGGTTGTTTGCCAGGGCGTCCACTTATGTCAACTTCCCGTGCGACGACAATAGCCAGAATGAGCGAGCACTCGGATTCGCATCTCTGACTGGCTTCCCACAGGTACAGGGTGCCATCGATTGCACACACGTGACAATCCGAGGACTATCAGATCAACCAGGAACATTCATCAACCGCAAGGGATTTCATTCCATCAATGTTCAGCTGGTGTGCAACCACAAGGAAAGGGTTCAAGCAGGTCTGCTCCAGATTCCCTGGGAGCTGCCACGATGCTTTCATGCTGCGGCAGTCTAACATCCCCGACCTGGAACCAGACTTAACTGGTGGCTGTTCGGAGACAAAGGCTACCCCCTTCAAACTTGGCTAATGAAACCCAAGTGGAAACCCAACAATGAAGCCCAGGAGCGGTACGACGAGGGCCATCTCACCACCAGATGTGTCATCGAGCAAGCCTTCGGCATGCTGAAGATGCATTTCAGGTGCCTGGACAGGTCTGGAGTCGCCCTTCAGTACTTGCCAGCGAGGGTCTCCAAAATGATTGTGATGTGTTGCGTCCTGCACAATATTGCGCAGCAGCGAGGATTAGAGGTGGAGGACGAGGAAGCCGTTCATCAATCATCATGGACAATTCCGATGAAGGTTAGGAGGAGGATGAAGATGGGGCAACCAACGCCAGACCAGACGCTCACATTGTCGCCAGGGATGCCCTAATAGCTCAAAGGTTCAATTAGTCATTCATACTGGACCAAATTAACTATCACATTCCCCGTAACCGTCCTACCCCCCCCTCCCCCCAACTCTCTCAAATCAGTCCTGCAGGTGACTATCCACCCATTGCACATGCCCCAATTGGCCTCATCAATTCATGTCTTTCCATTCATCACCAAGCAACTGAAAAGGCGACGCATGAATGGTGAACACGGGAAAGTGGTGCAAATTAATAAATTTTATGTGAGGTAATAGCAAAATGAAACTTTATAACGTAACATTTTCACGAACACCCATGTGTATATCCTTCGTGAATTAAAGTTTATTTTTCTTACATTGCTTACTGGTCTTACATGGTGCAACACTTGTGGCTTCAGCAGAGGTAGTGGCAGGCAGCTCTGATCCCTGCTCTGACTGCTGAGATGCTCTTGGCCGACGACCTCTGGGTGTCAGAGCCCGTGAAGGCCCCGCTAAAAATTGCTCCACCTGTACCTTTGCAGGGCAGACTCGACCATCGGGAGATGAGGCAGCATGTCGGGTACTAGCTGGGGGTCGGGGTGGGGTTGCAATGTGTGAGATGTGGGATTGCTTTGAGTGGAGTTCCCACTTCCATGTTCTCTTTTGCCATTATCCCTTTCTTGGGGCAGTGGCACATCACTCCTACCACCCTGCAGGAGAGCAGCATGGTGGAGATCAGGGATGCCTTGTGAGGCCATGGATAAGGTCTGTCATTCTGTTTAAGGCGGCAGACAAACTGGCATCCAAAGTCTGCACGGCCGTGGTCATGGCCTGCATGGATTGGTTTGATAGCCGTGCTTGAAGTTCCACGGAGGTGGCCACTCTCCATGGAAGACTTTCTCGCAGTGGCCTGTGACATCAATCCACAAATGTTCGAGCTGGCCTCCTCCATCCTCTCTGCTGTTGTGAACATTGTGCATGGCATGACTGCCAGTACCTCGCAAATTTGCTGCTGTCCCTCTATGATTCTCCTTTCCATCAATGGTCTCCGGGATTCAGCATCTGTGTCCAACTGAGCAGAGCTTGGAGAGGATTGCGTCCTCCGACACGGACTCTCCACAGCAGTCCCTGCTACCAGTGTCTGCTCATGCTCGCTTGTGAACTGTGAATCACCAGGTGACAACTGAACTTGCTGTCCAGCTGGACCCGCTGAAGTGCGAGTATTTGTGCTGGTGCCTGGTAGTACGTCCTGTAATGGTTCTCCTTCAGAAGGAATCAGGTCCTCTGAGGAACTGTCGTTAGGAACGTTGACAGATTGCTGCGACTTCTGCCCTATGCGTGGAGGCCCTAGAGGAGAGAAGAAACGGATATGAATTAGCACTGGCAACGTAGCAATGTTGCCACTCAACATAATTATGCTTATCATATTTCACTCGTTGCTAAAATCAAGTCAATATGACGGAGTCTTGTTTAAGATGTGGGTCAGAGATATTTAATTCTGTCACCAGGCAGCTCCGAAGTCCCATTCTCTCCATCTCTGATGGTCAGGGACGCAGAGATGCCAATGATTTCTATTGCCTCTTCCTCTGCATCTGTCAGCTGCACAATCTGTGGTGGGCCACTTCCAGTCCCCTCCCTTCTGTTTTGTGCTCTCTTCTTCTGTAGTGGGGGAAAAGAACAAACCTATGAGTGACTGTAAGGCACGTATTCACCCGATGGGTGCATGTGCATTCAGTGAGGGCGACTATCAGGCAGATGCATCACATTGCATAAGGATTGGGGTGAGTGGCAGTGGTGGATGGTTAAATAGGTAAGTGAGGAAGTGCGTAGAAAGTGAACGATGGGTGCTCTTGAAACTTAAGTAGGTGTGAGGAGTGATGTGATGGAGTAGGCTTGACAAGACAGAGTGAAAGTGGTGGGGGTGGGGGGTGGCGTTGGGTGTTGTACACCAAAGGATGTAGGTGAATCTGCAACTGTACTCACCTTTCCTGACCTGGTCAAGTCATTGAAGTGCTTCCTGCACTGGATCCAGGAACGGGTCACAATGCTCCTGCTGCTCGCCACCTCCAACCACCCCTTCTTTGTGACAGCGGCAGGTTTCTTCCTTTCGTTACTGGGGAAGATTATTTCCTCCTTGCTCCTCACTGCACCGAGCAGTATATCAAGTGACGCGTCGTTAAACCGGGCCGCAACCCTTGACCATTTAGAATCCATGTTTAAACTTTGCCATCTTTTCGCACAAAGTCCTAATTCCTCCAAATGTCATCTTTGAATTGGCCCTTTAAATAGTCAAGTTGAGGTCACGTTATGCTGGTGCACATCACCCCTGCTGTCGTACGTTGGAGACGTCAAACCCGGAAGTAAAATTATAATTAGGCAGCCATGTTGAAATCGGATATTCCGACGCGCTAAAACTTCTTCCGGGTTTAGCGCCCGCTATCCCCCCACTCAGAACCCACCTCTGCGTTATTATCGGGCCCAATGATGCGTTTTCAAACAGTTTAAAGAAAGAAAAAGCTCACATTCATATGGCACTTCTCATGACCTCGGGACATCCCAAAGCGCTTTGCAGCCAATGAAGTACTTTTGAAGTGTAGTCGCTATTGTAAAGTAGGGAAATACAGCAGCAAGTTTGCACTACTTCGAAAAGTGCCATGGTATCTTTTACGTCCACCTGACAGGACAGTTTAACATCCGAAAGACGGCACTCACGACAGTGCGGCACTTCCTCCGTACTGCACTGAGATGTCAGCTAGATTATGTGCTCTCAAGTCTCTGGAATGGGATTTAAACCCACATCCTTCTGATTTAGAGACAAGTGTGCTGCTACTGTGGCCAAGGCTGGCTCCGTATATCATCACTTTGCGTATTTGGAAATCAAAAGGTTAGTCCAACACTTATTGATAAAGACACTGTTATTTTTATTGAAATAAATGAATATATTTTTTTATTCGTTCATGGGATGTGGGCGTCGCTGGCGAGGCCGGCATTTATTGCCCTTGAGAAGGTGGTGGTGAGCCACCTTCTTGAACCGCTGCAGTCCATGTGGTGAAGGTTCTCCCACAGTGCTGTTAGGAAGGGAGTTCCAGGATTTCGACCCAGCGATGATGAAGGAACGGTGATATATTTCCAAGTCGGGATGGTGTGTGACTTGGAGGGGAACGTGCAGGTGGTGTTGTTCCCATGTGCCTGCTGCTCTTGTCCTTCTAGGTGGTAGAGGTCGCGGGTTTGGGAGGTGCTGTCGAAGAAGCCTTGGCGAGTTGCTGCAGTGCGTCCTGTGGATGGTACACGCTGCAGCCACTGTGCGCCGGTGGTGAAGGGAATGAATGTTTAGGGTGGTAGATGGGGTGCCAATCAAGCGGGCTGCTTTGTCCTGGATGGTGTCGAGCTTCTTGAGTGTTGTTGGAGCTGCACTCATCCAGGCAAGTGGAGAGTATTCCATCACACTCCTGACTTGTGCCTTGTAGATGGTGGACAGGCTTTGGGGAGTCAGGAGGTGAGTCACTTGCCGCAGAATACCCAGCCTCTGACCTGCTCTTATAGCCACAGTATTTTTATGGCTGGTCAATGGTGACCCCCAGGAGGTTGATGGTGGGGGATTCAGCGATGGTAATGCCGTTGAATGTCAAAGGGAGGTGGTTAGACTCTCTTGTTGGAGATGGTCATTGCCTGGCACTTGTCTGGCACGAATGTTACTTGCCACTTATGAGCCCAAGCCTGGATGTTGTCCAGGTCTTGCTGCATGCGGGCACGGACTGCTTCATTATTTGAGGGGTTGCGAATGGAACTGAACACTGTGCAATCATCAGCGAACATCCCCATTTCTGACCTTATGCTGGAGGGAAGGTCATTGATGAAGCAGCTGAAGATGCTTGGGCCTAGGACACTGCCCTGAGGAACTGCTACAGCAATGCCCTGGGACTGAGATGATTGGCCTCCAACAACCACTACCATCTTCCTTTGTGCTCGGTATGACTCCAGCCACTGGAGAGTTTTCCCCCTGATTCCCATTGACTTCAATTTTACTAGGGCTCCTTGGTGCCACACTCGGTCAAATGCTGCCTTGATGTCAAGGGCAGTCACTCTCACCTCACCTCTGGAATTCAGCTCTTTTGTCCATGTTTGGACCAAGGCTGTAATGAGGTCTGGAGCCGAGCGGTCCTGGCGGAACCCAAACAGCATCGGTGAGCAGGTTATTGGTGAGTAAGTGCCGCTTGATAGCAGTGTCGACGACACCTTCCATCACTTTGCTGATGATTGAGAGTGGACTGATGGGGTGGTAATTGGCCGGATTGGATTTGTCCTGCTTTTTGTGGACAGGACATACCTGGGCAATTTTCCACATTGTCGGGTAGTTGCCAGTGTTGTAGCTGTATTGGAACAGTTTGGCTAGAGGCGCAGCTGGTTCAGGAGCACAAGTCTTCAGCACTACAGCCAGGATGTTGTTAGGGCCCATAGCCTTTGCTGTATCCAGTGCACTCAGCCGTTCCTTGATATCACGTGGAGTGAATCGAATTGGCTGACGACTGGTTTCTGTGATGGTGGGGATATCGGGAGGAGGCAGAGATGGATCGCCCACTCGGCACTTCTGGCTGAAGATGGTTGCAAACGCTTCAGCCTTGTTTTTTGCACTCACGTGCTGGACTCCGCCATCATTGAGGATGGGGATGTTTGTCGAGCCTTCTCCTCCTCCCGTTAGTTGTTTAATTGTCCACCACCATTCACAACTGGATGTGGCAGGACTGCAGAGCTTTGATCTGATCCGTTGGTTGTGGAATCGCTTAGCTCTCTCTATAGCATGTTGCTTCCGCTGTTTCGCATGCATGTCGTCCTGAGTTGTAGCTTCACCAGGTTGGCACCTCCTTTTTAGGTCGGCCTGGTGCTGCAATATATGTAAGTAAGTCTATAACTTTGTAATTTGACAGTTTTAAAACCAATCTAGCACTTAAGCATGAGAAAAAAAAAGTTTGAATGTCATCACTTGGTTAGGCTTCTTATTGTGAGAGAGATAAACCTTGGCAATTGAAGCTTTGGGTTGTTGAGCTTGACATTTACTGCAGACATTTGATCTGCAAGTGGGAACTGCTGATCAAGCTTCAACCTTCAGTTCATGTTGAGATCATTTATCAGGGGGACACTGCATGGTGAGGCTATCATGACAGATGGGTAGTATGAAGCAGATTTTATTGAGGTTAGCAGTCCCTCCCTAGAAGTGGCTATTAATTCTGATGACGTGTCAACCAGTAGATAATGAAGCATAGTGAGACAATTGCATGCAACTGTGGCTGACCACTTTTTTTAAGTAGCTGTTGTGAATGTAAGTTCACCATGGTAATTATCTTTAGAGCTCCTGCAGCTTCACTGAATTCTATATTGCCTATGCTAGGTGTTTTTCAGATTTCAGCTCATCTACTACAACACTGAAGTCAGCTAATGTTACAGTAACAATGCTGCTCATGTGTTAATAGTTTTGTTAATGTAACATTGTATTCCTAAAATACAGACTTTATCTACTTTTAGAATAAAAATAGTTTTATAAAGTTCCATTTTTCTTTTTATCTCTTTTTCACTATAATCTCAACCTTTCCAGTTGTGTGTGTCTCACTGTTCAAACTTTTATTTTGTATTATTATTTCTCAAACCTATATAGTTGATTTCAACTCCTGTTTTAAAACTTGCAAACTTATTTTACTTTTAAACAATAAACCTACCTTTTCTCCTCTGCTTCCATGTATATGCTTTGGATGGATTTTCCAAAGCAGCAAGCTTAGTGTTCACTGATGCCATGCTCGGCTAACGTCCCAGGATTTTCCAAGGTCAACCCTAATTACTTATTCACAACAAATCATCCCATATTGGGCCTGCTGCTGGCAGCTCACCAAAGTGGGGTGGGGGCAGGAAATTGCAAATATGGGCAGCCCTCGAAGGGTGGCAGCCAAAATTTAAGCCATGCCAAAAGCTGCAAATATTTTAAATTTCAGCTTTCCCTAAAAAGCTGTGTGGGGTGAAAGAGATGGCTGGCAAAACCAAAGAGAAGGGAAAATGAATTGAGAAAGGAAACAGAATGTAGCAAAATGATGAAACGGCACAGCACATGAACAACCTGCTTGATGGCTGGTGAAGTGATGTTGTTGCTGCACGAGGTAACTATGAGGAAAATTGACTTATTTGGTACTCCAGGGCACCTTCCCCAGAGTGAAGGATGCCGAGCAAGAGGTGAAAGCAAGAAAAAAAGACTTGCATTTAGATAGTGCCTTTCACAACCTCAGGACATCCCAAAGCACTTCACAGCCAATGAAGTACTTTTGAAGCGTAGTCACTGCTGTAATGTAGGAAATGTGGCAGCCAATTTGCGCACAGCAAGGTCCCATAAACAGCAATGTGATAATGACCAGATAATCTGTTTTTTTAGTGATGTTGGTTGAGGGATAAATATTGGCTCGGATGCCAGGGAGAACTCCCCTGCTGCTTTTGGAATTAGTGCCGTGGGATTTTCTGCATCCACCTGAGAGGACAGACTGGGCCTCGATTTAACTTCTCATCCGAAAGACGGCACCTCCGACAGTGCGGCATTCCCTCAGTACTGCACTGGGAGCGTCAGCCTAGATTTTTATGCTCAAGTCTCTGGAGTGGGTCTTGGACCCACGCCTTCTGACTCCGAGGCAAGAGTGTTACCCGCTGAGCCACGGTTGATGGGTGGTGGCCTATGTCAGCATTGTGTGCAGTACCTGCACATCTTGGGAACAGATGTGGAAGAAGATAGAAAACCTTAAAGGAGCTGCTACGGTAAGACTATCATTTGCTCGGTAGATGGCCCAAATATGTACGCCTCAGGGTGTTGCCTTTCAATCTGTTCCACATTTACTGTTTGCTCCTGAGCCCTACCAAGACCTTAGAACGCTCATTGTTTGCCATGTATCCCTATACTTTAAGAGGGCACTTACTCAAGCTGCACTTAACTGATTTTGTTAGCACACGCAGTTAAAATCATAGTAATGCAATCTACCTGCATGATGCATACTAACATACAGGATGGGCTAGAGTTTGGCTACATTGGCTGCCATCAGTGACCCCTCTACTTTATGAAATGCAGCAATGTGATATTGAACAGCCATTGTTATTCAGTGGGAAATCAGATGAGGGTCTGGCCGATGTATCATTCCCCTGTTTGATACATATGCGGGCAGTACATTGACTGTTGGTGTCTAGCCTGGGAAGAGGTGGAGACAAAAGGATTGAGGGAGGAGGTGACCTTAACAGCCATTGTTGGTGCTGTCTCTGGTGCCGATTGGCTGAAAGTGTCCTTGGAACTTGTGGCACAGATCCTAAACTGATTCTGCACTAGCCGAGAGCCTGCAGAACTGCTGTCAGGCCACGTACTGTGTGCCAAGGCCTGCAGTTATGGTTGGCGAAGGCTGTCCAGCTCTGGCGCTTGATTTACTCTCTGATGTGCCTCATTTCATCTTGTACCTGCTGAATTCCCATTGTTAATTTTAACTTGACTCGGCGACTGCCACCAGACTTTTCATTTAGATGCCTTCCCAGTCCCTGAGCGGTCTTGAACATTCACATCGTAAGGGCTCCTTTTTCATGTCTCCCGCCCTTTTCAGCTTTTGTTGTTCTGCTGAGATCTTGTGAATGTTTCAATTACAGTTGGATTTCTGACAAATTGGCTATTTTACCGTTGAACATTACATACTGTTAGGAAAAGAAAAAAAACACATGACAAAAAATGTCATAGATCTAGAGGCAGTGGCCAAATCAAGCTAAAATTAACAATGGGAGTTGGCACTAAAGTGCCCCAAATGCAGTGTTTCATAGTTGATGTGATACGAGATGAAAGAAGGCAAGACAGGGAATTCAGCAGGTGGAAGATGATCTGATTGAAAGGCGGTGCAGGCTCGAGGGGCCTACTCCTGGTCCTACTTCTTATGTTCTAATAAATAGCTGTTTTTCGCACATTCAGCCATATCCATTTCCAGATCGTGCCCTGAATCCCCGCTGCTATTAGCTTGAATAATAGAGGTTAATTTTAACCTAACCCACCCAGCGGGAAGCTGACTGGATTGGGGCGACCTCCAATTTTTGCTCTCCATTGAACAGGAAGCCAACCCAATCCCCTCAGCTTCCCGCTGGACGGGTTAGGTTAAAATGACACCCGTAGTTTTTTATGCAGAACTTTGTCCAAGTGCTCTTTGGAAGGCAAGGCAGAGTACCATTTATCAGTCAGATAGGACTTCCACAGTAAACTTGGGAGGTCACTTCCTCATAAAAGTCAAGAATGTTGGTCGGACCAAGACCTTTCCCTTCTGAATCCATGGCCAACGTTTCCTTGGAGCTGCTTCATGTCTCATACCGTGACTTTGCCAGAAATGCTGCAGTAACACCATTTTCACTTGTAAACGGGGTCTCCGCTGTACTTCCAGCTAGGTTACAGTGGTGGAGCGGGAGCAGCTCCAAGGAAATTCTTGGCACATGTTAACTGCTGGTTCTCAGATTATTATCGTGCAGGTAATTGTTAAATTTATTCCAGACAATTGGTTCCATTACTTTTGTAGAATCATAGAAATTTAAGCACAGAAAAAGGCAATTTCGGTCCATTATGCCTTTGCTACTGCTAGTTCCACACCAGAGAGATGTGCTCTAGTCTAATTTCCTGCTCATTCCCTGGACCCTTCAGTACTTTTCTTTGTCAATCTAACTCCCTCTTAAACAACTGCAGTAATGTGTTCCAGATTTTAATAACGCTTCAAGTCAAAATGTTCTTTCTAATCTCTCCCTTTTATGCTTTTAGCATTAAAAGGCACATAAAACTGCAAAAATGACCCAATCAATGCCTTTCACAGATTCACCATCACTTCTTGCTTTTGTATTCAGCGCCATGTATAATCACTCAGTTTTATTTGTGACGTGAAGTCAATTTGAAGGAGAATAGTAAGGTAGTGCTGGGTTCAAGAATCATTCTCCACTTCAGATTATTATCCAGGAGAATGTGGGATACAGCTGGTTAATTGTTTGGGCTGGTGATTTTATATGTATTTTGGCCTAAGTCCCAATGTAAAGCAAGTATTTGTATTCATAATTCACCAAAGCATCTGGTAGGTTTGAGAATAAGAGAGAGGGAGAGAGAGAGAGAGAGACCATTACTGGCCCAACGAGGAAGGAGGCATTGCTGGACTTGGTTCTAGGGAATGAGATGGGCCAAGTGGACCAAGTGTCAGTGGGAGAACATTTAGGGAGCAGCGATCATAGTATCATAAGGTTTAGAATAGCTATGGAAAAGGACACGGACCACTCTAAAGTAAAAATACCCAATTGGAGGAGGGCCAATTTCAATGGGATGAGAACAGATCTGGCCCGGGTAAATTGGAATCAAAAATTGGCAGGCAAAACTGTAATCGAACAGTGGGCAGCCTTTAAGGAGGAGATGGTTCGGGTGCAGTCTAGGCACATTCCCAAAGGTCGGGCAACTAGAGCCAGAGCTCCCTGGATGATAGATCGTGAGCAAGATGAAACGGAAAAAAAGGCTGTATGATAGATGTCAGGTTGATCACACAAGTGAGAACCAGGCAGAATATAGAAAGTTCGGAGGGGAAATTAAAAAGGAAATAAGAGGGGTAAAGAGAGAATATGAGAATAGACTGGTGGCCAACATAAAAGGGAATCTAAAAGTCTTCTACAGGCATATAAACAGTAAACGGGTAGTAAGAGGAAGGTTGGGGCAGATTTGGGACCATAAAGGAGATCTACTCATGGAGGCAGAGGGGATGGCTGAGGTACTAAATAAGTACTTTGCATCTGTCTTCACGAAGGAAGAAGATGCTGCCACAGTCTCAGTAAAGGAAGATATAGTTGAGATACTGGATGGGCTAAAAATTGATAAAGAAGAGGTACTTGAAAGGCTAGCTATACTTGACGTAGATAAGTCACCCAGTCCGCTTGGGATGCATCCTCGGTTGCTGAGGGAAGTAAGGGTGGAAATTGCGGAGGTACTGGCCACAATCTTCCAAACATCCTCAGATATGGGGGTGGTGCTAGAGGACTGGAGAATTGCAAACATTACACCCTTGTTCAAAAAAGGGTGTAAGGTTAAACCCAGCAACTATAGGCCAGTCAGTTTAACCTCAGTGGTGGGGAAACTTTTAGAAACGATAATCCAGGACCGAATTAAGTCACTTGGACGAGTGCGGATTGATTAGGGAAAGCCAGCACGGATTTGTTTTTTGATGAGGTAACGGAGAGGGTAGATGAGGGCAATGCAGTTGATGTGGTGTATATGGACTTTCAAAAGGCTTTTGATAAAGTGCTGCAAGGTAGGCTTATCATCAAGATTGCGGCCCATGGAATAAAAGGGGCAGTACCATCGTGGATACAGAATTGCCTAAGGGACAGGAAACAGAGAGTCATGGTGACCGGTTGTTTTTCAGACTGGAGGGATGTGTACAGTAGTGTTCCCCAGGGGTCGGTGCTGGGACCACTGCTTTTCTTGATATATATTAATGACTTGGACTTGGGTGTACAGGGCACAATTTCAAAATTTGCAGATGACACAAAATTTGTAAGGGTAGTAAACAGTGAGGAGCATAGTGATAGACTTCAAGAAAATATAGGCAGGCTGGTGGCATGGGCGGATATGTGGCAGATGAAATTTAATGCAGAAAAATGCAAAGTGATACATTTTGGTAGGAAGAACAAGAAGGGGCAATATAAACTAGAGGGCACAACTCTAAAAAGAGTACAGGAACAGAGAGATCTGGGGGTATATGTGCACAAATCGTTGAAGGTGGCAGGGCAGGTTCAGAAAGTGGTTAAAACAGCATGCGGGATCCTGTGCTTTATAAATAGAGCTACACGTAACCCCACCAGCAAAAAGGGGGAAAAAAATTGTTTTTTAATATTCTCTCTCTCTCTCTCTCTCTCTCTGCCATTTTGGGTTTCTTTCTGCCTGTCTGTGTAATTGACACAATGTATATCCAGTGTACTGGGACGTGCTGTTCTCCGTGACTGGCCTGTTTGAATAACAACGACACCTTTTGATTGGTGTGATGCTGTCCCAGCATAGTATAAGATATGCGATTTGAGAACCTTTTCACTCATTCATCTGACGAAGGGGATAATCTCCGAAAGCTTGTGATTTTAAAATAAATTTGTTGGACTATAACCTGGTGTTGTAAGATTCCTTACATTTATAAATAGAGGCATAGAGTACAAAAGCAAAGAAGTCATGATGAACCTTTATAAAATACTGGTTCGGCCACAACTGGACTATTGTGTCCATTTCTGGGCACTGCACTTTAGGAAAGATGTGAAGGCCTTAGAAAGGGTGCAGAAGAAATTTACTTGAACGATTTCAGAGATGAAGGACTTTAGTTACGTAGATTGACTGGAGAAGCTGGGATTGTTCTCCTTCGAACAGAGAGGTTGTGAGGAGATTTGATGGAGGTATTCAAAATCATGAAGGGTCTAGACAGAGTAGATAGAGAGAAACTGTTCCATTGACAGAAGGGTGAAGGACCAGAGGACACAGATTTAAGGTGATTGGCAAAAGAACCAAAGCTGGCATGAGGAAAAACTTTTTTACACAGCGAGCGGTTAGGATCTGGAAAGTACTGCCCGAAGGGATGATGGAGGCAGATTTAATCATGGCCTTCAAAAGGGAATTGGATAAGTACTTGAAAGGAAATAATTTACAGGGCTACGGGGAAAGGACGGGGGAGTGGGACTAGCTGGATTGCTCTTGCATAGAGCCAGCACGGACTCGATGGGCCAAATGGCCTCCTTCCGTGCAGTAACCTGTCTATGATTCTATGATTTAGCTGCAGTAAAAGATTATCCTGGTACCTGCATTTTCTTTCTACTTGCAAATGTAGTTCACCAGATGTTTGTTTCACTACTGAATTTTTGACTTAGTGCCCACTGCCTAATGTACGAAGCCCAGTAGATAACATTGAAAATCGAGGTGAAAGTGGCAACACAAGTTGGATTTCTCCATTGGTTCCAAACTTAAGCTAAAATTATTGGTGAGTACTTTTTTTATTGCGCGTATCAAGCTTGTTATGACCAATTAAAACTTGTTTGTTTGACTGCTGGTTCCACTTGCACAGTCTTCTGCTGAGTTCTACTTAAATGCCGTAGTTGCTGTCTACCCTTGGAGGGCAATTTTAACCTAACCCGCCCATCGGGAAACTGATGGGATCGGGTTCAATGCTGGTTTTACACCCTAATTTTACTCTCCACTGAATTCAACGGTGAATAATATTGGGCAGGGGTAAATCCAGCATTCCACCCGATCCCACCTGACAGGTTAGTTTAAAATCACCCCCTTACTTTGAAACAGAGTTGATATAACATAATAAGCAGCATTGCAATGTGTTTCATATATTGGCACACACAGCAGAGGTTTGAAAGGCAGTGCACAGAACCCTCAAAGCTACTGACATCAGACATGCACATAAACAAATCTACCATCTCGGTACCAGCTATTTGGATATGACTACAGACCAGTGCATACAATGCTTGCAGTCACCCTGGGAGGTGGTTACTGACTTGTGCCATTTTATGGCACCTCAACTAGAGATGTAATCTGCTGTGAGCACAGTTCTGCCTGTGGCTCTTAATGTGACCACAATCCTAAATTTAATGCTTCAGAGTCCTTCCAAGCTGCCACATGGGATTTGACTGGAATGAGGTGTTTCTTAGTACACCAATGGATCCGAAATGTCACCGAGACTGTGCTAAGCCGTGCAGCTGTTATATGCACCTAGGCACTGGGCTGCGGTGGCAGAGATCCAGGCAGCAAAGCTTCTTTGAAATTGCTGGTTCTTCAATGGTTCAGGGCATCATTAATTGCGCGCATGTGCCCATTCAGGTTCCATTAAGCTAAGCCATGTCCCACAAAAATTGAAAAGTGTGTTACTCTCTCAATGTGCAGGTAATGTGTAATATCAACCTGGGCATCCTCCATGTTAATGCCAGGTAATGTGGGAACTGCCATAATTCTTGTATACCATGACAAAACAACATTCAAGATCTGTTCCACAAAGATGTCAGACTAGATGAATGGCTTTCAAGGGGTGTCTCGCTATCCTCCTTTACCTTGACGCATGACACTATTTGCTTTGCCAATCAACTGCATGAGGGCCGTGCTAAAAGCGAAATGCGTGGTGAGCAGTGTTTGGAAATCTTGAGCAATCGTTGTGTAGCATGTATCAGTGTAGTCTGTCCCAGAGGAGACAGTGCTGGCTTTGACCGCTTTTTTGCATTCTGACACCCCAAAAAGCAACAACGACATTGCATTTATATAGCACCTTTCTCAGCCAATGACTTACTTTTGAAGTGCAGTCACTGTTATAATGTAAACAAAAACATACCAGTCAATTTGTGTGCAGCAAGATCCCATAAAAATAATGAGATAAGTAACCAGATAATCTGTTATAGTGATGTTGGTTGAGGGATAAATGTTGGCCAGCACACCAAAAGACTTCTGCTCTTTTTCAAATGATGTCATGGGATCAGCTGGTATCTAGATTTCCACTCAAATAATGCTTCATAGAGGCAAGTAACACTTCACCCATGATATATTCGAACATCTTCTATTCCAAGGAATCTGAACAGCAGTCTCCAACCCTAGGCAACATAACAGTGGCAGCGGGTGATATGGAATGCCACAAATGTCCTGCTTACCCTCCCTGAAGACTGCCCAAGATCCATCTGTCACCGTGTGCGGTATGACTGAGTGAAATGTACTCTTGCTGAGAAAGTGAGCTGCTCGTGCTCCTAGGACTAGGGGAAGTTTCCATAAGAATGTGATTGGGGGTGACTGGTGTGAATATGTCCGCCTCTTCACTCGAGCCTCCTGTGGCACCAAGGTACTACCTTCAGCTGCTTGAGGAGGACCAGGGGAACAACACGCTGCAGTGTACCTGGTGCATTGAACTTGGGATCACAGTAATACATTGGATATAGAACAGAGACCTGCTGCTTCTGAAGGCTGAATAGACTACTGTCCTCTTATTAAACACCATAGCTATGCAAACATATAACTCCTTGTGGTCGACAATTCCTATCTTTGGGAATTAACTTCAATTAGTGTTGTAAGCTCAAGCATGCTCTCTCTTCTCGGGCTTCTTGCATTAATGACAAATACCAGTTTCTGCCTATGTTCTTCGGCAATGAGAAGAATGATAGTAGTGAATATTGTGGCACACACATCACACCTAACATTTCTTTACATTTCTGTTGCTTTGGCTGACCATCTTGCAGTTTTTCATAAGGTTCTAATTTGCCACTTATAATATTGCATAATATATACAGGAATAAAAACCTTAGCTGCCCTTCCAATTTTATTATTACATTGCTCTATTTATGCTCTTTCATGGAGCATATTTCCTTAGCTGACATGCTGATCCATTCATAAAATGCTGAACCCATCTGCTTTTATGGTATGCCTTTTGAGCTTCATTCATTTTTTTTGCCTTAGTGAATTAGTTGGCTGTGGCTTTGGCAACAGGACTTTTCTAACCTTGTTAGTTGAACAAAAAATTCTGCTGTAGAGTGCAGAGTATAGTTTCCATTGGAATCTCTTACCTTGGTTACTTATTATTGAGTTTGTGCTGCATTTCCCTTATTGTTCATTTCAGACACAGCATTGACACACTGGGGCAGATATGCTATGGCAAGTGCCTCCTGCATTATGGAGAGCTGAGGCACCCAGCATGCCCCAATGTGGCTGACCAGCAACTGGCGTGCTGAGAGCCTGTGCACAAGATGGGAGTAAGACTCATTCGGGCTGCGAAAAATGTTATAACTGGAGACCTCCCTTTAATGTGACTGGAGAGCCTGTGCAGCACTTGGTTTGTACAACGACCATTTGGAACAGGCACTTCTATGCACACCCCCCCCCCCCCCCACCACTTCTCTTTTTCTACCGTTCCCTCCCTGCTATCGCCTCCCCTCCAGGAAAAGCCGCTCGCACTCTACGAGCAGCCAACAGCCCTTTGCTTGAATGCTAACGCCCCAGGTTGCGGGCCATGCCCACCCCTCCCCAGCTCTCCTGGCAGATAACGAGCAATACATTGGGAATGCCAGAAAAAAATATACCAATGAGATGACCTTGTATTGTAAGGCGAGGTCTGCTCATTTGCACGCAGGTGTATGGATTGTTTGAATAAGACCAGAACTTGCAGTACTGCGTCGGGACCATATTATCAGCCCCGCTGTGTCATTTCCTTCCGTGAACAAAGTCATGGTCGTGCTGGCTGTTCACCTTGCCGACTGGAAATCTTGTGCTGGTGAGCCAGCACTTCATTCATAAGCATAGAGAGAGACACAGTCAGTGATACGTGCTTTTAGTGCTATTCTTTATGATTCCTCTACTTTACACAGCAGTTTCAGTGGCCACAGCCCTCCCATACTGATTGGTTTCTTTGTTTCAGCCCATCAGAGAGCTCAGCCTGAATTAGGAGCATGCTGGCGACTGCTAATTATTTGTTTAATTAGTGGCGTTTCTGGCAGACACTCCAAAAGTGGAGGAATTTGTTCCAAATTACAAAATATGTGTTAAAAGTCAGATTCTTCAGCTTTAGAGTCAACATAATGTAGGTTGATACTTCAGTGCAGTGTTGAGGAAATGCTGCATTGGGGAAGGAGGAGTGAAGGATAAACAAATGAAGAAAGCAATTGCATCTTAGTGCAAATTCACTGTAGGAGATAGGACAACATTTTATAATAGAAATAACTAAGAATAAGGTGGTTTGGAGAGGAAAGAACAAAATTATTTGTCTCTGTTGCAAGCTTTGTAAGTGATTGGTAAGTACATGTTATATTTAACTTTTGCTGCGGTGTTGCGCAGATAGTCCAGAACTAGGAGTATAGTTTCTGATGTTTGTTGCAATCACACTGCAGTCTTAACTCAATAGTGGTTTGCCCATTGCTGTAATACAGCAAATTTATTGCAACAATATATCATCACTGGAGTGATTAATATAATGCACCTTATGGATGCTGAAAGATACAGGCCTCATAGTTATAGTAATGCTAATAGTATTTACCTGCCATTTTACAAAAGTTGCTTCAGATATTAATTTTGTTTAACCTTCCCTAATCCACCACCACCTCAATTATTTTCATGGAGTGTATATATATCTTCCACAGTGGATTTGCAATATTTGCTTAAGATGCAGTTGCTTTGTTTATTAAAAGTAATAATTTATCACTATTACTGGGTTCCACTTTTGGTTATATTTATTAAATATTATTGCGTTTGGCCTGCCTTATGGTAACGTTTATTATTGATGACGTTTATTATTGATAAAGTTTATGTACATTTATTGATGCTACATTCTAATCTCGTTAATGATTGTTGCAATCAGGAGGGGCAGTGCCTGTGACCTGGCATGGGTCTGCATCAGCCTTAGGCTGGGAAGTCAAGAGCAGTACAGGGCTACAAGGTGGGAGGTAGAAAATTCACTGCTGAAATAAAGTTGGGAATTTGTTCTAATTAGAAATAGATAACTCACTTGAGCAGAAAAAAAATCATCGTTTATTCAGCGCAGTCACAAATGCAATCCCTTGCAATCTCCATTAAAATTACTACTTGAAATGCCCCAAAAAGATCCATTCAAGCAGGATTTACGTTAGCAGGCTAAACACTGCCCACTAGTTGATTTTACAGGAGTGCAGACTGACTTTATTTCGACAGTGGAGATTTCAGAAATGAAGTCCTGCTGCACAAACTCCCAAGTTCAGTTCTCTTGTTTGTTTATTTATTACATCATCGAAGAATGAGATTTTGCCAAGCATAAAAATGACAGCTTCTAATTGTCCCAAACTGAAGTGAAGTATGTTCAGAGTAAGGGACAAATCAAGAAAGTCCTAGTAAGCACTGCTGGTACTGAGAATCTCATAGTATCCCCGCTGAAAGCCCAAATATAGAGGCAGACTTGTACAAGGGAAGGATTTTACAGGATTTCTAAAAGTAACTAAGTTGACTTATGGGTAACTTGAGTGACTCCTTGGAGAATCTTTCAACATGTTTATTCTGTTCTAAACTTAATTTTCAAATGTATACATTCAGTGGCTCAAAAAGCTGAAAGAAATTAAAGCAAATGTTTTGAGCGAGTTAATTGGTTAAAGTTTGTTTTGTAACACTAGTTAGTGTATGGTAGCTTTCAAAAATGTTGAGCGATTTGATTGCTTAGCTTTGATCTTGACTACCCATAGCTAATTGACAGCTTTTTCTATCTGTCTACTGAATAAAGCTGCCTTTGTCTGGTTCAGGTTTAGTCAGTGCTTTATTTGAGCTGGTTTAACAATGGTATTGGAGCCAATCACTATTTCAAAGAAAGAACTTGCATTTTATATAGCATCTTTTGCATCCTCAGGATGTTCCAAAGCACTTCAAAAGTACTTTTGAAGTTACTTGTAACTTGTTGTAATAAAATTAATTTATTTTATTGCTCGAAGGCCACATCTTGCTTTTGAGGTGTGACGCTGTTGAAATTTGTGATGCTATGGACTCCCGCTAGATGCAAGACTTTTAATTACATGGATTTTTTAATAATCCTTACATTTGACATGTTAGATTGTCAGCAAATCTTTTATTGATTTTTATTCTCTTACAGAAAAAAGCAACCTATGACGCATTTGGCAAACTAGAACACATTCATCCAGGCATACAGTCATTGTTCGGTAAGCAATTTTTAAAAATAGATTATCATAAGAGGTAACAGTTGCTAAGCAATATTGAACTGGAGTGTTCCTTTTTAACCATGTGTCCTTAACAGACTGACCAACTTATTTTTTTGACAGGCCTATCATAGATGAAATATTTTGTTATATTTGTGTGTCAAATCATGATAATTATTTTCCTTTAAATCATCCACAGCCTTATTTCTTAGCATTAATAACTTTTGTTTTCTTAGCAATCACCACTAGCAACAACACTTGTAAACAATTTTACAACACCAAGTTATAGTCCAGCAATTTTATTTTAAATTCACAAGCTTTCGGAGGCTTCCCCCTTCCTCAGGTGAACGATGTGAAATGAAGTCCTCGAAATGAAATCGCATTTATAATTCACAGAACAATGCTTGGTGAGTACAGACAGTTTTTTCAACTGCCCGTTGCCAAGGCAATCAGTGTGCAGACAGACAGGTGTTACCTGCCAGGTCTCACAGAATATACAAATCACCAAAAAAAAACAAAAAACCAACAAACAAAAAAAAACAGAGATAGAGAGGTAGAAACATAGAAAAGACAGCAACTGACCCGTTATATTAAAAACAGATAACATTTGTTCGCTGGTGGGGTAACGTGTAGCGTGACATGAACCCAAGATCCCGGTTGAGGCCGTCCTCATGGGTGCGGAACTTGGCTATCAATTTCTGCTCGACGATTTTGCGTTGTCGTGTGTCTCGAAGGCCGCCTTGGAGAACGCTTACCCGAAGGTCGGTGGATGAATGTCCATGACTGCTGAAGTGTTCCCCGACTGGGAGGGAACCCTCCTGTTTGGCGATTGTTGCGCGGTGTCCGTTCATCCGTTGTCGCAGCGTCTGCATGGTCTCGCCAATGTACCATGCTCTGGGGCATCCTTTCCTGCAACGTATGAGGTAGACAACGTTGGCCGAGTCACAGGAGTATGAACCATGCACCTGGTGGGTGGTGTCCTCTCGTGTGATGGTGGTATCTGTGTCGATGATCTGGCATGTCTTGCAGAGGTTACCGTGGCAGGGTTGTGTGGTGTCGTGGACGCTGTTCTCTTGAAAGCTAGGTAATTTGCTGCGAACGATGGTCTGTTTGAGGTTGGGTGGCTGTTTAAAGGCGAGTAGTGGAGGTGTGGGGATGGCCATAGCGAGGTGTTTGTCCTCATTGATGACATGTTGAAGGCTGCGGAGAACATGGCGTAGTTTCTCCGCTCCGGGGAAGTACTGGACGACAAAGGGTACTCTGTTGGTTGCATCCCGTGTTAGTCTCCTGAGGAGGTCTATGCGATTTTTTGCTGTGGCCCGTCGGAACTGTCGATCGATGAGTCGAGCGTCATATCCCGTTCTTACTAGGGCGTCTTTCAGCGTCTGTAGGTGTCCATCGCGTTCCTCCTCGTCTGAGCAGACCCTGTGTATTCGCAGGGCCTGTCCATAGGGGATGGCCTCTTTGACGTGGTAAGGGTGGAAGCTGGAAAAGTGGAGCATCGTGAGGTTGTCCGTGGGCTTGCGGTAGAGTGAGGTGCTGAGGTGCCCGTCTTTGATGGAGATTCGTGTGTCCAAGAAAGAAACTGATTCTGAGGAGTAGTCCATGGTGAGCTTGATGGTGGGATGGAACTTGTTGATGTTATCGTGTAGTCTCTTTAGTGATTCCTTGCCGTGGGTCCATAGAAAGAAAATATCGTCGATGTATCTGGTGTATAGTGTTGGTTGGAGGTCTTGTGCAGTGAAGAAGTCCTGCTCGAACTTGTGCATGAAAATGTTGGCGTATTGGGGTGCGAATTTGGTCCCCATGGCTGTTCCGTGTGTTTGGGTAAAGAACTGGTTATCGAAGGTGAAGACATTGTGATCCAGGATGAAACGGATGAGTTGTAGGATGGCGTCTGGAGATTGGCTGTTGTTGGTGTTGAGTATTGATGCTGTCGCAGCGATGCCGTCATCGTGGGGGATACTGGTGTAGAGTGCCGAGACGTCCATCGTGGTGAGAAGTGTTCCTGGTTCAACTGGTCCGTGGGTACTGAGTTTTTGTAGGAAGTCTGTAGTGTCGCGACAGAAGCTGGGGGTTCCCTGTACGATGGGTTTCAGGATGCCCTCGATGTATCCAGAGAGGTTCTCACACAGGGTTCCGTTGCCTGATACGATAGGACGTCCGGGTGTGTTGGCTTTGTGTATCTTTGGGAGGCAGTAGAAGTCTCCCACGCGGGGAGTACGTGGGATGAGAGTGCGTAGGATGTTTTGAAGGTCTGGATCGAAGGTCTTGATCAGTTTGTTGAGCTGGTGGGTGTGTTCTTTGGTCGGGTCTGCGGGTAACCGTCTGTAGTGTTCCTGGTTGTTCAGTTGTCGGTATGCTTCTTTGCAATAGTCCGTTCTGTTCTGTATGACAATGGCTCCTCCTTTGTCCGCTGGTTTGATGACGATGTTGCGGTTGGTCTTGAGAGCGTTGATGGCGTTGCGTTGTGCTCGGGTGACATTCTGGACTGTCTTCTGAGTGCGGCTGATGAATCTGGCATTGACGCATTTCCTGATAGCTTGAGCATACATGTCAAGCTGAGGGCAGCGACCCTCCGGAGGAGTCCAGTTTGACTCTTTCCTCTTCGGTTGCTGTACCGCGGATCCCTCTGTCTGCTGTTCCGGATCGTTGATTGTCTCATTGGGTTCGCTGCTGAAATCTTGGGGTTTGTGGTAGAATTCCCGGAGCCTCATTCTCCTGATGAATTCCTCTGTGTCCGCCGCGAGACTAGTGGGGTCCATTTTGGTAGTGGGGCAGAAATTGAGCCCTCGGCTGAGAACTTCGATTTCGTCTGGTTGAAGGGTGTGGTCGGACAAATTGACAATAGACTTCCCTGTGGTTGCAACCGTGGTACCGGGGGAAGCTTGGTCGATGCTGGTGGTGATGCCGAGTTTCTCAAGCTTCCTGCTCTTGGTTTTCATGTAGGCAGCGTAGTTCCGTTGCCTCGTCTGTTTGGCGGTATAACGTAGCTGGTCTGCTGTGTCCTGAGTACAGGTTGAGAGTATGGACTCTATCTTGGTTTCGAGGTTGTGGCGTCTGCTGTAGAGTTGGTGTATGAGATGGTTGCGGAGTGTGCGAGAGGTACGGCGGCAGAGTCTCTCAGCGTAATCCGAGTTGTATGTGGACCTGAGTGGGTTCGTGATCTGGAGTCCTTTCGGGATCTTGTCTGCTTTCTTGCAGCTCTGTAAAAACTTGATGTCTGTGTCTAAATGCGCGATCTTCTTGGATATCCTTTCCACTGTGAGCCGGCAGTTTGTGGTGTCGATGGTAGTCATGATGTGGAGATGCCGGTGATGGACTGGGGTTGACAATTGTAAACAATTTTACAACACCAAGTTATAGTCCAGCAATTTTATTTTAAATTCACAAGCTTTCGGAGGCTTCCCCCTTCCTCAGGTGAACGATGTGAAATGAAGTCCTCGAAATGAAATCGCATTTATAATTCACAGAACAATGCTTGGTGAGTACAGACAGTTTTTTCAACTGCCCGTTGCCAAGGCAATCAGTGTGCAGACAGACAGGTGTTACCTGCCAGGTCTCACAGAATATACAAATCACCAAAAAAAAACAAAAAACCAACAAACAAAAAAAAAACAGAGATAGAGAGGTAGAAACATAGAAAAGACAGCAACTGACCCGTTATATTAAAAACAGATAACATTTGTTCGCTGGTGGGGTAACGTGTAGCGTGACATGAACCCAAGATCCCGGTTGAGGCCGTCCTCATGGGTGCGGAACTTGGCTATCAATTTCTGCTTGACGATTTTGCGTTGTCGTGTGTCTCGAAGGCCGCCTTGGAGAACGCTTACCCGAAGGTCGGTGGATGAATGTCCATGACTGCTGAAGTGTTCCCCGACTGGGAGGGAACCCTCCTGTTTGGCGATTGTTGCGCGGTGTCCGTTCATCCGTTGTCGCAGCGTCTGCATGGTCTCGCCAATGTACCATGCTCTGGGGCATCCTTTCCTGCAACGTATGAGGTAGACAACGTTGGCCGAGTCACAGGAGTATGAACCATGCACCTGGTGGGTGTGAATTTAAAATAAAATTGCTGGACTATAACTTGGTGTTGTAAAATTGTTTACAATTGTCAACCCCAGTCCATCACCGGCATCTCCACATCATAACAACACTTGTAGTTGAGGATGACAGAAAACAGAAGCAATTTTTTTGTTTGTCCTCTTAAAAGGGGGCTTGAATACTCCGGTGGTGGAGGAACCTTCCCAGAAGGTTTCATGGCATTAGAATACAGGTAATGAGGTTTAATTACAAACAGCCGATCATATGTAAACCACCATCGATGTTGTGTACTTTACAAGTCATTGCAGTATTTTTGCTTAGAAACACATTCTGGTGACTGCACTCTTAGTCATTTTTTCATATAATACTTGGCCTCCATGCGTTTGAAGCCCAGGTTGAAAATTGAGAATGAAAAATGATTGAGAGTACATTCAAAGCTGGGTAATGTATTTGAGAGGGTGGGTGGTGTAAATAATGATGGTGATGTTAGAGTAGTTTACAGGTATCTGCTCACTCAGAGTGTGTTTAGAATAAGAACCCCATCCTTCTTGGTTTGCCCTTGCAACACATCCCTAGACCATTGTTAATTTTTTTGAAGCATGTATGAATGAATTATTTTACTACTTTTGAGCTTATCATTGCCGTTTTAGTATTTGAAGCTAATACCTTCTGCAACAGACACTGCATTTTCATATGGCTCTGCATGACATGATAGCAAGTTTTCCAAAATTATAGTGCTTAATTAAAGTGCTCAATTTTAAATGGTTTCCTTTCCCCAGGTGCCATATTTCTCCCTTTCAAAACTGCCAGCATCAATCACTCCTCAAAAAACCCACCTTTCTGCAAACTCCCTTTCCTCTCAAGTTCTTGAACACGTTGTCCCAACTCAGTGTTTGAATCTCTCCTTTCAGGTTTCCATCCCTGCCACAGCACCAAAAGATCCCGAACCAAAGCCACAAATTAAATCCTCTGTGACTGTGACTGAGACTGTGACCGTGGTCCATGATCACTCCTCGTCTGCCTTGACCTCTCTACAGCCTTTGACAGAGTTCACCACATCATCCTCTTCATGTGCCGGGCTGAACCAGACTGTTCCCAATCTCGGCATCCTGTTCTACTCAAAGCTGAGCTTCTGACCCCACATTCTCTCCATCACAAAGACCTTCATAACATCCCCATTTGATGCTGAAACCCTCATCCATGCTTTGTCATCTCCAGACTCAACTATTCCAATGCTGTCCTGCCTGGCTTCCCATCTTCCACCCTCTGCAAGCTCCAGCTTATTAACAACTCTACTGCATGAATCCTATCCTACATCAGGTCCCACTCGCTTAGAATCCCTGTCCTTGCTGACCTACTTTGGCTCCCAGTACCCCAACACCTCCAATTTAAAATTTTCATTCTCATGCTTAAATTCCTCTTGGCCTTGTCTAATTCTGTAATCTCATTGAGCCCTACAGCCCTCCCAGAATTATCCGTTCCTCCGACTCTAGCCTACGAACATACAAAATGATGGACAGGAGGTTGGTTCATCGAGCCTATCCAAAGCCTCATGACACAACTAAGCATCAGGAGCCCCGGTATTCCCTCCAACATCAGTCATGTAATCTTCTGAAACATAAGAAAAAATCTAGGCCAATTAATGGGAAAACAAATCTGGGAAATTTCTCTCTGACCCCTTAAGTCTATCCAAACGAGTTCAGGCGATCACAGTGATCATCTACGTTTTATACACAGTGATATTAGACACAGCAAGGAACTCGTCTGGCTCCTTTTTGAACTGTTGCAGCAAATCCGCGCTCACCACAGGAACTGGTAACATATTCCAAGTGTCAATAACCCTCTGCGTTAAGAAAATCCTCTAACCTAGTTCTATGCTTACATAGCTTATATGCATGACTCTGTATTTTCCTTAACCTATCTAATTCATATAGCCTGTATGCACAGACACAGTTGAGTCTCTTCATCATTTTAAATATTTCAATCAAATAAACCTGAAGTCTATGCTGTTCCAGTGTAAAAAGATCCAGCACTCGAAGCCTATTGTATAACTAAGGGCTTTAAAAAGTAACTATCATTCTAGTGGCTTTTCTTTGAACCTTTTCCAAGCCATCTATAACTCACAACATGTGAGGGGGCCAAAACTGGACACAACATCTTGGTTCTTTTTGTTTCATGCTAGATCGTCCTCACTATACATCCCAGTACTCGATTTACCTTCGCAACAGCCTTTCGACACTGGTTGTGCACCTTCTAAGAATCATATACCATAACACCCAGGTCCCTTTCCTGCTCAGCAGACCTTAATTCTGTAACAAAACATGTTATCTACATGCTTAGCATTAGCCCTTCCCACGTGCATGACATTACATTTATCTACATTAACTGACATCTGCCAGATGCGGGCCCATTCCCTCATCGCATCCAGAAGGTTCAAATATGTCAGAAATCTTCGTGTCATCCGCAAATCCAGAACACTTTCTTGTAGATTGTAAATATTGATCGTTGGGAGCAACGGGACTCCACTAGTAACCGGTCTCCATGCAGAACCACTTCCATTACTAACAACCCTCTGCCTGTGAGAACTCAACCACTTCCCTATCCAATCCAGGCTCTGCCCTTCTGTCCCACAGGAGTCTATTTTGTGAAGCGATCAGTTGTGCGGCACCTTGTCAAAAGCTTTCTGAAAATCCAAATATATAACATTGACAGGGCTACCTTCATCCACCAAACTATTTATCTTCTCAAAAAATTCAACCAGATTGGTGAGTCATGACTTTCTTTTCCAGAAGCCATGTTGTGAGTCTCTAATAACCCCTACTCTGTCCAGGTGGTCTTACAGGGTATCTCTAATGATCCCTTCTAACATTCCAATAACTGAAGTTATGCTAATGGATCTATAATTTCCCAGTTATTGACTTGTTGCCCTTTTTAAATATTAGTACTACATTCGCATCCCTCCAATCCATGGGAACAATCGCTGTCTCTAGTGAGCTTTTAAATACACAAGCCAGGGGCTCACTTAACACATCTTTAAGCACCCTGGAGTTAATGCAGTCAGGCCCAGCAGCCCTATCAGATCTGAGGCCCCGTATTCTTTCCTGGATTTCATCTTCATCCACTTAGACATTTGTTAACTTTAGTGCTAACCGTGCATTGTATTAATGGTTATTATTTGCGAATGCACAAGTGGCGCAATAAAGACGGGAAAAAAATCCAAAATATAAAGTAGGGAGATAAACTATAAGTCCAAAAGCATCAAGGGCCTTAAGTAGATATCATACATGCTTTAGCCATTCAATAGCCCCCAGGTCAGCATTGTGGAGTCTGCAAAGTCCCCCTGGTTGACCAGCTTGAAATGAGCAGCCATTCAGTAGATATGCGGCGTCCTCAAAAGCACCACAGCTGCACCGAAAGCTGTTCCTGAGTCCCCAGGTGTGGCCATGCACGCTCTGCACAGTTTCACCTGACAGTCCAGCTGAAGAAGAGCCCAGCAGGTAAGTTTTAATTTATTTTTCTGGGACCGGGAGGAGCCTCTCGCTTTATCTTGTGAAGATTCTGCTGGGTGCCTGCCTGGAATGAAGATTGCCCATGTAATCTCACTGTTGGACGTTGCTACGTTGCACTGAGAGATTGGAGGATCCTCAAAGGGCAGCCAGGATATTTCAGATAGGTTGGGCAGTGGGGGGTCTCCAAGTTACAAAATCTTCGGTGCAGCAGGCCTGTGGTTTGAGGGCTTTTGGTGCTTTTGAAAAAGCAGACCTGGTACTACACTCAACTCACTTTTGGGATGCTGAGATTCATGTCCAACACACAATTTCCAGCCGCTTACTGTGAGTTAGCTCTGAATCTAAGGTAGTTAGTTCTGCTTGGCAGTCATCCGCCTGTTGCATTTAAATGAGTTGATCCCTGAAAAGCAGCCAAGTTCACTGGAGGTTAATTTGGGCCAATGTGAATTGTGCACCACTTGACTTACACTGAGGAATTTTGATGCCATGTTGTAAAGCATGACCAAAATTGTGTTTTCAAGCTCTGCTATTTGAAGGTTGTTTGAGAATGCTGGTGAATTGTGATAATTTTCACACTTTTTTAATGTAGGAGTCAAGTAGGCAATTAAAAACTATAATGAAACTCTTCGACACAGCAGTTTTAAAATTAAGTGAATGTTATAGCTTCTGCTCTCGTAAGTGGCAACAAGCACCCTTTTATTGCAATCTCAGACATGAAAATGTCAGGAAACAACCAGTCATGGTAATTTTGCTGAAATGGCCTCGAAACTAGAAGTTTCCGAAGCAATAATGCTGCACTAAAACAAACATACCAACAGTAATATAGCAGTCCAGCAATCAAGCATGGAATTGTGGAAGTTTGTAGCCCTTGCAAATCCACACAGGAGGAAAGTACTAATGAAAAGAAATTGAAATCCTAGAATGTTGGGTTAATAGTTGTTATGTACTCTCAGTGTACAGAAAGAAGTTTCTCCATATCTATGATTAAAAGATTATTTTGTACAACTGTTTTCTTTTTAATACATTATTAAAGACTTTATTACATCAAAATATCTCAAAGCACTTCACAATTTGAATTGACCTTTCTTATGTCAGCAATCACAGTGCCATCTTCCCTCAAAGCATCAACCAATATCTCAGAATGTGTGTGAGAGCCATCAGAACAGTTTGGGGAATATACAGAAAGGAGAGTAGATTCAGTGAGAGGTTTACGCAAACAGTAACGATAAAAGTAAGATAAATATTCAGAGACAAATAGACAGTGAAACATCAGAGTGAGAAAAGTGGTTGTTTCTCCTTTGTGGAGGAATGGCACTCTCCCTCTCCCACTCCTAAGTTCTCATTCTCACTAGTGCTCAGTGGTTCACCTAGAAACAGCTGTTCTGATTCACTAACTAATCCTCCTGTCTGTTTGCCCATGGCTTGCAGTGCTGGCTCTTCATGTGCGCTCAGGGTTTTCAACACTACTGCTGCTCCTCTTGTGTTTCTTTATAGCTGGTTGTGGCCCAGCCTTTCCTTTGGAGAGAAAGAGACAAGACATGAGAGCACATGAATGGCATGGACACTTTCCCTCGATGTGAGTGCATGCATCGCATGATAATGAGATGTGGCGGTGCATTGTGCCTTTTAATCAAGTGACCTTGAAGATTGGAATAGCCCTTGTGGCAAACTACGTGAGTTGCCAGTGTGATTTGGAGTTTTAAAAAAAATGTTTGAGTGTTTGCAGAAGTTGCCTTTTGCAGAATCGAGTTCCTCTGACACCCAGATACTGATAGAGCGTGAGAGGTAAGGAGGTGAATGAAGACTGTCTGAGTGGTGGAAGGCTTTTCTTGGCAAGAGTGCTTAGATTTACTTTCGCTACCTTTTGTGAGGTTATTAAATCTTTTCTGCACTGTGTGGCAGTTTGTGGGGTGTTGGTAATAGCACTGACTGCCTCTGCCACCTCCCTCCAGTCTGCCTGCATCCCTCTCATATGGGGCTTCCTGCCCTCGGTGCCCAGTAATCTTGCTCTTCCGACATTGACATCTGGCAAAAGGACCTCCAAGGATCAGTCAGAGAATCTGGGAGCCCTTACAGCTACAGACATCTCCGAGGGTGACGCAGCTTCAGCCATCCTTGCAAAAAAGTGATGCTGCCCTTTAACAGACCGCAGAACTGTATTCTCTTCCCTCTCCGTGGCGGTAAATTTATCAGGAGGTGGTATTATTGATCCAAACCGCCTTGTGTAGCAAATGAGGGTCCTGGGAGGAAATTGCGGCAGGTCAGCAGTGGATTCTCATTAGTGGGTGGTATTCCCGCTCCACCACTAACTTACCAATGGGAGGGAAATTCAGGCCAGCAAGTTTTGTGAGGTTTGTTCTTGTGTTCTATACTATCACCAAGTAAAACAGTTGAAACTTGTGAGAAATGTATTAGTTTTTTTAAAAAGAAAAAGTTAATCTCCCCATTGAAGTTCAGTATTTTTGCCATTTATTGTTGCAGTCTTTTTTAAAAAAAAGTTTTGTTGGGAATTATGCGTTATGACAGTGGGCTGTTTCAGAGAAAATGAAAGATTCTCTGTTCTGATTAAATGTCATTTTAATGAATATACGACTGTCTTTTAATATGGAGGGCAGAAGGTGAGCAGAACATCTTGCTATTATACCATACCAAAGAAGCAAGTAGTTAACTTTTGAAGTTATGGGGTTATTTAAAAAAATATGTTGCTTTGACTGCTGACCGGTCAAGAGAAATTCCTGTCTCTATGGGCTGGCAGATTTTCTGTTTTCAGCTCCTGCACTAGATGCTGGGACTCAGGGTTATTAGAAATGCACCAAGGGAATACTGTGGATAGACGGGATAGGTGGATTGAAGGTATTTTCCTGTCTGACACTGTGGTACTGTACTACTATAGTAAGAATATATTTTGGTCTGGCGTGCGTGGAAATTCATGCTTATGAGCCTCCAAACCAAAGTACTGAAAAATCTACATAGCTGGAGTTTATGTTTGTCTAACTCACTGTCTCCTCATAAGGTCACACCTCACCTATCTAAGTTCATAGAACTTAGGTGCAGGTTGGTAAGAGCCAAGGCTTAGAGACCTCGAAGTGTGTGCAGAAGTATTGCTGGATTTCAAACAGCAAAAATTGCACAGAATATAAGCTTTCTGCTGCTTGTCCAGCCAGGACCACCCTACTTATTAGGGCATTGGCTTGCAGGGTTATCTGCAGCCGAATGACTGTCCTCCCCTCCAGCTTCCACTAGTGCACTAGGCTGGCTGGCCAATCATCTGGAGTACTGGCTCAGGTATTGGATTAATGAGTTTGCTACAGAGGGTTGGATTCCATTGCCAGGCTTGTTGTTATGAACCTCTGCACCAAGGAAACCCTGCTTATCTCCTCCCTCTGCTCTCTCCTTCCCCCAAGAGCATTGGTCATCACATACCAGGCAATGACCATCTCCAACAAGAGAGAGTCTAACCACCTCCCCTTGACATTCAATGGCATCGCCATCGCCGAATCCCCCACCATCAACATCCTGGGGGTCACCATTGACCAGAAACTTAACTGGACCAGCCACATAAATACTGTGTCTGCAAGAGCAGGTCAGAGGCTGGGTATTCTGCGGCGAGTGACTCACCTCCTCACTCCCCAAAGCCTTTCTACCATTTACAAGGCACAAGTCAGGAATGTGATGGAATACTCTCCACTTGCCTGGATGAGTGCAGCTCCAACAACACTCAAGAAGCTCGACACCATCCAGGACAAAGCAGCCCGCTTGATTGGTACCCCATCCACCACCCTAAACATTCACTCCCTTCACCACCTGTGCACCGTGGCTGCAGCGTGTACCATCCACAGGATGCACTGCAGCAATTCGCCAAGGCTTCTTCGACAGCATCTCCCAAACCCGCGACCTCTACCACCTAGAAGGACAAGGGCAGCGGGCATATGGGAACACCACCACCTGCACGTTCCCCTCCAAGTCACACACCATCCCGACTTGGAAATATATCACCGTTCCTTCATCGTCGCTGGGTCAAAATCCTGGAACTCCCTACCTAACAGCACTGTGGGAGAACCTTCACCCATGGACTGCAGCGGTTTAAGAAGGCGGCTCACCACCACCTTCTCGAGGGCAATTAGGGATGGGCAATAAATGCTGGCCTTGACAGCGACGCCCACATCTCATGAACGAAAGATAAAGATAACTCACAACTAAGGGTTTGAGCTTTTGTCATGGGGACAACAGATACCAGGAGCTCCTCACGTGGTAGTTCCAACAGTTGGAGGTGCAGAGCTTCAAAAGCATTTGCTTGACTCTCTGCAACACAATCACAGCAGGCACCGAATTCTGGATAAAGGAGTTTGGGGTATTTGTCTTCAGTTAATGTCTTCCATCAAAATTGCCTTTCCAAATCTGAGTTTCCTCATCATTTATACGATGGAAATTTGCCATTAGCTTGCAATGTGCCAGCAACCATATCATGCTTACTCATTGCCAACAGCTTCATGCAGGTGTTCATGAGGAGATTTTGGTAAAAAGATGAGCCTGCTGTCGGGCTGATTCCCCTCCAGGGTGCTCAAGGACAGGCCCACCATGTAAGGCAGAGCTTCCTGGCAATCATTTGTTCATTTTGGTCCTGGATCCATGCATAGGCTAAAGGAAGCCTTTACTTTGTATGACTAGGAAATTTGAACTTGTGAATGTGAACAAGCTTCTCAAACGATTAAATCCATTAACTGCCTCTTTGTGACAGGAATACGCATACCTGATTCTTAACTTTTATAATAACTTTTATCTATTGTTCTTCCCCCTCGCTCTTTGTTTTGTTCAGCATATCTTCCGGTTTCCAGTTCTGACAAAAGGTCCACACCTGGAATATTATTGCCTTTTTCCATTTCCATTCCCTTTGGTCGTGCTGTATACGTCCAGCATTTCTATTTTTTTTTCTCTGCTGAATGTTATCCCTGTTTTACATCAGAGAACTTTCAAGTACATTTTCAGGGAGCAGTGGATTTTATTGTTTTCATCTTGTGATCTTCTTGGATGCAACAGGGAATTCTGTGGCAAAGATATTGCAGATAAGAGGTGCTCTTATACTAAAATAAGATAACCACTTGAGGGAATGAAGAGGATTTGAGAAGTTGCATCAGAAGGTCTTTTCCCCAGTTTCTCAGGATATGATATGGGCTATTACAGACCAGCAGTCACTCGAAGAAGGTTGCCAGGACAATCAGTGATGTCAGACAAGTGCAACATCTGCGTGCTATTTATCTATGAGAAAGGTCAGACTATTTTCTATGGAAACAGAAAACCTTTACTGTGTCAAAATTTGAATAGAGGGTAGTTCCATTCTGCATTAGGATGAGTTCAAGAATGATGTTTAGTTTGTCCGTTTATTTTGTACTTGCAGTAGTTGTGTTTTTGCACATGTAATTGACATTGTCACATTATGTAAACTATATTGCAGCAGTGAAGAAAAACTCTCAAAATAATGAGTAGTCAATGATTCAGATATATTTGCACAAACTGAATATTAATTTTGACAATGATCAGACTCTTCAAAAATATATTCTGAACAGTTAACAGATGATCTTGGTTTTATTGTCTGAGCAGTCATTGAGATGGCAGACTGCCCAGTGAAAGCTTAGATTGTCTCCATGTTATTATACATCAGTTCAAGGGCTCATCATATCTAATTGGGCATTCAGTGGATTTAGAGGGGGCTCAGTTATCCTGACATATACTTTCCTTTTTTCATCCAGAGATATTGGGGGTAATTTTAACCCCCAAGAACAGATGGGCTAGGGCGGGCGGGTACTAAAAATTGTTGAATTCTTAAGCGGGACTGCATCCTGGCACCAATGTGTCCACTTCCGGTTTTAACCCAGGCGCATTAGGATGCACATGCGCAACAGAAACCCAGATGCCCCCACTTAAAGCCAGCGGGCCGATACTTAAAGGTGTACCTCATTCGATAGTTGAGGCGCTTAATTTTTTGTGTATTAGAAATGTAAATTTAACCTTACCTGTTTGGGTTTCTCATCGCTTCTGATTCACATCAGGTGACAGCAGGCGGGAAGGGCCGGATCCATGAGGTGAGTGCCTTTATTGCACTACTTGTGGACCCGGAGCAGCAGGAATGCTTCATCCAGGTCCAACGAGCTCACCTGGTATGACAGAACCCCTGCAATCGGCTGACTTCCCCCACCCCCCTGATTTCTTCCACAGCCCATGATCCGATTTGTGGCTCCTTTCCCTCATGACTGACAGCCAGCCAGCCGGTCAATCTGGCAGCCTGGCGCATGGGAAACCCAGAAGCACAAATACATAGCTTCAGTTGAGTTGTGATCGCAGAATGCGCCGCACTCACTTGACTTCCGGGTTCCCCACGTGGATATCTACGCACGCACTGGGTTCCCGGCTCCGAGCTAAAATCATGCCCATTGAATGGACTCAACTTTTTAAATCTAGCTGGGCTTAGAAATTGATCCTAACCCAAAGTCACGAATGACAGACTCTGTGCAGAGCGTGTCTAGCAATGGCTTCTCTTCGCACTCCAGGGCTGTCACCTCTGCTCTTGCCAAGGATCCCTCTTCGGCCCCCTCCTCTTCCACATTTGCCTCTTGGCAACATCATCCGCAGACACGGGGTCACCTTCCACATGTACGCTGATGACGCCCAGCGCTACTTCTCCATCACTTTTCTCGACCCCCTCCACTGTATTGTCAGACTGCTTGTCCCACCTGCAGCCTTGGATGAGCCACAATTTCCTTTTTGTTAAACACTGGGAAGACTGAAGCTACAAACTCCGTATCCATGCCAACTCTGATCAATATCCAGTGACCCTGGGATAGAGAAGGGGAGTATCAGCCAGGGTTCCTGCTCCTGATCACGATCCAGTGACCCCTGCTAGAAACTCAGTGAATGTTGCCTGAGGAGAGTATCAGGATCAGCTGTTACGTCTATTGAGGCGCACACATGGATACTGACTAATGGGTAAGAGATGGAGGGAGCAAAGAACCAGATGGGGAGAACATAAAGGAGAAACACAGAGTGGGGAGCAGAAAGGCGGAGATAATAATTATGGCATCTTTGGTCATTTATTTTGGGTCACTCGTGAATCTTACTATGGTTATTTGCCTACCTCAGAAAGTTAACTAAGTTGCACAGAGTTCATGCTGCAAATTGTAGGTGATCTGTTGGAAGGTACAGACTTAATGGACTAAATGGCCTTTTCACTTTCAGTGGAATTGCTTTTAAAAGATGAGTGAATAAAGAACATGGAGAAATGTAATAGATAACAGAAATGAAAGGATGAAAAAAGATTAAAAGGACAGAGGAAAAAATGAAATGGATAAGATCAAAATTGAGACAACTGAAAATGTAAAAGATAAAGGAGGTTGCCCATTTAAATCATCATGCTACATGTAATGTTTTCAGCTGTTGTTTGATGCCAATGACAGAGAAGACTGACTTTAAAACTACCTGATACGGTGAAACCACCGTTTTCTTTTACCTTTTCTGGGCTACTCCATGTTTTCCAGCCAGAGCAAAAGGAGTGTGAAGTTGGTAATTGCTTTTTATGACCTTCTTAATGGACTTTCAAAGAAAGATGCAGCAATTTTCTGTCGGGGAAAATTAAAATGACCAGGTAAGAGATAGACAACCAGCTCATCTGGAGTTCATTCACTGATGGAGAGACAGAACTCTTTGGCAGAGTATTTGTTTGACGTAGATTTTTGCTGCAGTTATTACATTAATTTGTTCTGTGTTGCTGTTGGTGGGAGAAGGTTACCCAAGAATGTAGCCTCTGCAGGAGACAAAACACTCACCCCACCAACTATCACTGAGCTTTTGAAATGGCTTACTGCACTGCTCTCACTAGCATTTGAATCAGCTGAGCAATGTTTGGCTCGGGGGCGCATTAAACAGATGAGCATTAAACTGTTGAAAAGTGCCATTATACTGCTCGGCTGCATATTACATATTTTTGTACAGGAAACTGAAAATCTGAAGGCCTCCAATGTTTAAATGAATCTTTGCAAGTGTAAAAAGACCACAACAAGCCAAGAAATGAATTGAAATATAACTTTAAATACAAATTATACAAATAGATCGTGTACACAGTTTTAAAACTTGGATTGTAGTTTATTCATTTCTGATTTCAGAACTTAGAGGTTGATTGTAGACATAAAAGAAAATACTTTGATTCTACAAATTAAGTCTTTCAAAATCCAAAAATGGCTGTGTCAGTGAATTGGAATGTACAAATTCAGTGCTCTGCTTAATTTCCTACTGTTTTCCCATTATCTTGAGTCGTATTAATGGCCTTGGCCATTATTTATTTAAAGTAGCTGTTTTGTCAATTCAGAGGTACGAAATGAGCATTAACATCTTGGTTTTTGTAAGTTGAAAACATCAAGTTTATCTGGCATGGGTGGAGGATTGGTTATCTAACAGGAAGCAGAGAGTTGGGATAAATGGTTCATTCTCGGACTGGCAACCAGTAGTCAGTGGTGTTCCGCAGGAGTCGGTGCTGGGTCCCCAACTCTTTACAATCTATATTAACGATTTGGAGGAGGGGACCGAGTGTAACATATCCAAGTTTGCAGATGATACAAAGATGGGAGGGAAAGTAGAGAGTGAGGAGGACATAAAAAACCTACAAGGGGATAGAGACAGGCTGGGTGAGTGGGTGGAGATTTGGCAGATGCAATACAATATTGGAAAATGTGAGGTTATGCACTTTGGCAGGAAAAATCAGAGAGCAAGTTATTATCTTAATGGCGAGAAAGTGGAAAGTACTGCAGTTCAAAGGGATCTGGGGGTCCTAGTGCAAGAAGATCAAAAGGTTAGTATGCAGGTGCAGCAGGTGATCAAGAAGGCCAACGGAATGTTGGCTTTTATTGCTAGGGGGATAGAATATAAAAACAGGGAGGTATTGCTGCAGTTATATAAGGTATTGGTGAGACCGCACCTGGAATACTGCATACAGTTTTGGTCTCCATACTTAAGAAAAGACATACTTGCTCTCGAGGCAGTACAAAGAAGGTTCACTCGGTTAATCCTGGGGATGAGGGGGCGGACGTATGAGGAGAGGTTGAGTAGATTGGGACTCTACTCATTGGAGTTCAGAAGAATGAGAGGCGATCTTATTGAAACATATAAGATTGTGAAGGGGCTTGATCGGGTGGATGCAGTAAGGATGTTCCCAAGGATGGGTGAAACTAGAACTAGGGGGCACAATCTTAGAATAAGGGGCTGCTCTTTCAAAACTGAGATGAGGAGAAACTTCTTCACTCAGAGGGAAGTAGGTCTGTGGAATTTGCTGCCCCAGGAAGCTGTGGAAGCTACATCATTAAATAAATTTAAAACAGAAATAGACAGTTTCCTAGAAGTAAAGGGAATTAGGGGTTACGGGGAGTGGGCAGGAAATTGGACATGAATTTAGATTTGAGGTTAGGATCAGATCAGCCATGATCTTATTGAATGGCGGAGCAGGCTCGAGGGGCCGATTGGCCTACTCCTGCTCCTATTTTTTATGTTCTTATCTCCACTGATATCCTTAAGCCTGTTAATGTAAATTACAGAGGTATAGTGATCTGTAAGTTTTATTCACATGCACCCAGTTTGTGTCAGTTTTGCCAGTGGCATTGTCAGCTGTGGCTGTTAAACAGCATACGATGCTGCACATTGAACAGTCACTTTGAAACAGCATTGGGACCAGGCACTCAGCTGTCACTTCAGTACACTATCAGAAATGATGGTCCATTGATTGTAACCATGGAAATGTGCACAGAGTGGCCTGTTCTGCTCTTCTGACCAGAGAGCATCGATGCAGGAAAATCATTTATAGGGTGCGGGGAAAAACATGGAAAAAATACAAACTGTAAATCAGAAGATTTTGAACTCCTTATGATCCCTTTTTACCTTTTATCTTAATATGTTTAGATTGTGCATGGATAGATTTGGAGTGAGAGTCACGCACTCCATTGGCACTTCCTGATTTCCAATTTGGCTGTGGTTGCAGGAAGTGATTCCATGTTCACAACAGTTTTTGCATACAATCTATTAAAGATTTAAAGATAGTCAGGGTAGTTCAATCTTCCTCACTATCTGGTACCACCTAAATTTACACTGCTGGAGAGTCATTTTTGTAAATCAGACAGAACAATTAAGGTCCTTGGGGTCTTGCTTGATAATGATTTGTTATTTTCCAAAGATACGAGATAAAGGGGAATTATTTCTATTGGCTTCTTTTCTAGACAATCTTTCCTGCAGGATGTGAGACTCCAGTGTTATTAGTAGCACGCAAGTACAGCAACAAGTTTTAATTGTTCCCTGCTTGTTCTTGGTGGTGTAGAGGTTTTGTGTTGTGCCTTTTAGAGGGATTCTTTAATCTGATTCTAAAAGTGATTCCATTGATGCTTTAATATTTTTTCAATGCTGCATAGATCTTAAATCATTAGTGACAAGATTGTTCCCCAGCATACAGTGTAGAATAGTGCTACATTGCTATTTACATGTCCTGCTGGCTAATAAGGGTCCCAAATGGTGTCATTGCAAGTTTTGAAGTGTTGGCATGATGCAAATTTTTCTTTATTTTTCATTAGCTAGTGGGAGAGTTGCTCTTAATTACTACATTTTTTACATGGCATTCAAGCATGATAATAGCAACTGTACAAAAGTGTGCCAGAAGTGCATTTAAACTAAAATAGAAATACTCATCTAGAAGCATGTAATTATGCATTGTGTCGCTAAATAAAATATATTTTCAGAACCATGATGCTACAGTGGTCTATTAGTATCACAATAAGCACTGATGCAAATAGTGTCAATAAAACCTTGTCCAAATGTATTATAGTAGGTAATAGTTTTTGACAAGTTAGTTATTCGTAAGTGTGTAGTATTATTAAGTTGTGAATAACAAAGCACGCAGTGAGGTTTGACAGCCTTTCATGCAAGTGAGTTAACATGATTTAGTTGCCTGCGAGCAGCCACCAAAGCCTTTTTTGCAGATACAGTAGAACACTGCAGTAACCACTCAGCTATCAAAAGAATCAGAAATTATGATGTTACCATCAATCACGCAATAAATGCAATGATGTAAAACATGCTTGGGACACTGCCAACCCAGTGCATCCAAACCCCACAACCTATCAAATGACGATATTGCTGTGCTCACCTCACTTTGCCACTGCGCAGGCGCTCGCGCTCTCTCTCTCTCTCTCTCTCTCAGTTCTGCTTCAGTCCTCAGGAATTCGTTTTATGCTGGATAAAGCAATTAAGGTAAAGGTGAAGCCCGTCATAAAAGACCTGCTGTACTTTTGGTCCACTGCTTTAGAGGATTTTTCTCCTTCATTTTCTGTGAACTTTCTCCCTTCCTTTTCTCCTGTAGATGCTGCCTTTTTTCTGGGATTTGGTTTCACAGGCACTGGTCGTCTTCTGGTACCTTGTCTAACTGACCATTTTTCGTGTGCCACCGTAAACAGTAAGCATCATCATTAATTCTGATGACAGATAATGATTCCTTCTGGATCGACCTGTAGTTATGTGGACATGGGATGGGATTGGACTGCTAATGAATAAAGACACATGCAATATGCGTTTATATCCAGCTCCTACAATTAAAGATTCCCAGTCGGCTTTATATGACCTCAAATAGGTTGAAGGGTATGAGCACATAGATTTATTTCTCATTTTGTTGGAACTGCAAAGTATTGTGATATTCTGGAGCATGAGAGATAAGTAATAAGCATCCTTAATGATTCTCTCCAGGTGTACAATTTCTCTGTATATTACTATTGTGGGAAGGCTGCCAGCGCTATTAACGATGTCTGTTAGTAGACTGCCTTGGTGGTTGGGGGGAGGAGGGAAATTACATGTTGCAGCAGCTTACTAGCCTAGAGCAGCCATTCAGATCCAAGTACAAATTCCAGGAAATGTCAAGCGTCAGGTTCCACGGGCCAGAAACCTCCAATTTTATATGACTATGTGACCTTGCCAGCTGAGCCAGGGTAAGAGGAGACAGGACTTACTTCAAACCAGACTTTCTTTGTAGCATGGTTCGCCTTTAGCACCCTTCTTGCCTCTGTGTGCCACTCAGTGTTGTTCATTTCTTCATACCCCTTGTCCTATCCTGCAACTGTTCCTTGCTCACGTCCTCACATTCCCTGAGGAATTGAAGAATCTTGTAACGTCGTCCCACTTTGCTGCACCTCTCTGCGCACCCAGAATGGAATGCTCACTCACACCAAGGCAGTTAATCTAAATATGTCCTTCTTATAGGTGCAGATGTCTTTTAATGGCAGACAGAAAAGTGCTACCAGGGGCAGAGCCCAAAGACTCCATTATTTTACTCCACTCAAGAAGGAGGCCTGAAATTGCTCGGAATGAACAAAGGAGCAGCAATCAAAGATTAGGAAGGGAGATGCCACGTGTAGGTTGGTCAGGGCTAAACTGTATACTCTCCTATTGCAGCTATATAAATACTGTCTGACAGCCCAAAATCTTCAGAAGACTGAAGCTTCCAAGTTGCTCTGTGAAGTGTTCTCGTCACTGGGCATCTGTGCAACTCCTGTTAACCAGTTTTTTTTTTTGTGAACCATAGGGGAATCCCAGCAAAATGCAGAGGATAATAAGGTTGAAGAAGTGGGGCCCTCATCTTCGCTGGTTCCCATCACTACATCACCCGTTCCATCATTGCCTTACATACGTGCAAGCACTAGCATATAGACACTCACCTGGAAGGGCCTAGACAGTAAGAGTGAGGGATGATCACACAATAGAGTACTGACTGCAAGTGATAAGGAAGAATTGGGGGTGACATCTCCTTACCAGAAGGTGACTCAGTTGGAGGAGCCCATTAGCTACATCTGTAGTACCAGGACGGACATTTGCAAAGCAATGTAGTCAACTTTGCAACTTGTGGCAACAAATGGATCTTATTGAATGGTGGAGCAGGCTCGAGGGGCTGTATGGTCGTCTACTGCTCCTATTTGTTATGTTCTTAAAAGCTGCATCAGTGGCCCCACCAGCAGATGATCTAAGTTCAATGATATGTTCCATAATGGGAGCAATGTCTGTTGTCTTGGAAACCTTGAGAGCTAGAGTGGAGTGGAGTGGACAGTCTCAGGGCTTCCAAGATTTAAATACTACCATTTGGGCCACTTTCTCACCAAGTGGTGGGCAAGCCAATTCAGAGCCCATCACTTGTGGCCTGGCAAGTATCAGCAGGCAGCATGATGCTGTTTCTCAGGATATTGCAGCAAATGTGTCTTCCTGCCAACCCCCTCAGGGGCTTTGGCACAGGAAACACAGCCAGCAGTTTGTCCTTAAGGATTCATAGCTGTCCTGAGAAAAGGGCCAGCTCAGTCCCAGGAGAATCCCACTGCACCCTTTCAGCCCACCACTCTGAAACTGGTGACACAGAGGGAGCACTGTGGAGAAGGAAGAGGTTGGGCATTAAAGGATACTGTAGTTTAGTCACCAAAGGGAGGCACAGTGAAAATAAGAAATGGATCTTCTGACTGCATTTGTTGTATGAAAGTATTATTTCTCCTGACAGCAGCCATCAGGACGGGGTCTGTCCTTTGGTGAACAGTGTGAGAATGGTGGACTGTCTTAACACCAAAGCATTATGGCAGTTTCCTGAATTCACATGCATTATGATGTTCCTAGCGTCACACACCTGCAACGTGTTGAGGGAATGAAGCCTTTCCTTGTTCAGAAAGTTCGGAGCATTCCCCAAGGAGGTGCAAATGGTGATGTGGGTCCCGTTGATTGCACTCTCTATCTGAGATGCACCCAGTCATAAAAACTATATAGCTTCTTGTAGGTGTGAGTTCGATGAACTGTGCTGATCTCACAAAGAAGACCTCTGTAACTTACTGGATGCAGTGGTGAATAGCTGATTGGCTGAAATGTCACCTGAAGCTGCCTGAAAGGAACCTGTTGCATAAAAACGTGGTGCTGCTGTAACCTTTACTGCCACTGACTTTGCAGTGCTCTGGTGGAGGTTGGCTTCGGAACTGCAGCAAGCAGCTGGTAGAACTGCCTTTTGTCTCTGATGAGAAACACAGCCTGCACATGCATTGGTAAGTAGTTGCGCCCAGGGTCTGTGGACACAGTGGACAAAGGTACCTGCCGGTGGGTGCCATGTGACATCAATGGCATCTTAGCAATCTGGCCTCCCTCAATTGTCCTCCTCCTCGTCATAATAGACAAAGAGGATTTTCCAAAGAAAACTGGGCTTTAATGACTGCCGCTCTTTAAAACGATCACAGAACCATCCCTGCAGATTTGGCTCCACTTACCTCCTTGCGGCTGTGCCCAACTGCAGCTATCAGCAGCCACTTTAAAACAAATTCTTTGCAAATTCCTCTCATTTGGAGCCAGTCAAAGAAATAGTGTCCGGCTGGGGCTCTGACTGGGACTTCCCAACAGCCTGCAACACCTGTTAAATAGTGGTGTTTATTGGAGCTGGTACTGTGGCGTTGGGGGAGGGAAATGCAGGATTGTGAGTTGCTCGAGGATTATGATATCATCACTAAGCCGCTGGACAATTTTGAATTTGTGGGGGTGGGGGGCAGTGGCGATATGGAAAGGAAAACAGCAGTGGGAGCCACTGTGACACAAACCTGGCTGTAGCCCTGAACACTCTATTTCCCTCCACTCAAGTGCCAGAAATATGTCACTAAACGGGTGTTAAAAATGTGGAAAACCTATCCCGAAATGTACAAAGGTTTGTATAAGAAAACTCACAGCAAAAGTTGGGCTAACTGATTGGTAAAGTTCCTCTTTTAACTCCAGAAATTTAGCTGAGGTGAGACAACCTTAAAAATTGTGGCTTTTTGTCAGGGAGGCCTTTAATTCTTGGAAGTTCTACGTTTGAATAAGTTTCCTCTTACGCTTTGTTGAATAAGTTTCCGTTTTATCTTTGTTCTGTAAAACCTCAAAACAGTATATATTGCCCCTAGAAATAATGTAATATGGTAATGTAATGAGAGAGATTTTGGAGTCTCCGTGTTGACCTCAGCAAATTTACCAACACTTTCTAGGCTAATCAGAACTAATTTGCATACAAAATGCAGTTGGGGTTCATTGACTCTCTCCTGTAGACCTGTCTTCATGAAACTTGGAGGGTGTACTTATTATGCTATTAGAGATAACATTGTAATAAAGTATAGTAATTAGACCAGAACTACGTATTCAAATTATGTTAATTACAGAGCAGACTTTCCTTAACAGTTCAAAAATATTGTTATCACAATCTCCTTCAGCCCTATATTTCTGTACCCACCCACTGCTTTTCCGATTCTTGTCTCCTTTGAATCCCTGCTTCCTTCCATTCCACTTTTAGCTGCTGTCAGATAGTTACAACCGTTGCAACCATGTAAAGCAGTCCCTGGAGCTTGACAATAAAGGAGAGTTGATGGAACAGGATGGTGTGATAAATCGTATCAGATGCTGCAGAGTGGTTGTGGATGGCAAAGGGGGATGATGCATCACAGTTGTGGTCACAAATCATGTAATTCATGACTTTGGCCAGGGCGGTATCATTCAGAAGCCAGATTGGAGTGATTAGAACAAGAAGTTGTTGAGAGGTGACAAATTAGAGAGGAAAAGGAGATTAGAGTTTAGCATTAGTTGGAGAGCATGGATGGGTCAGGGATTAGGTTTTTTTTTTAGAGGGGTAAAATAACAGGGATGGTGTCTGAAGAATCAAATCCATTAACTGTCAGCTCGCATGGAGGCTAAGATAGGAAGTTGAGTCATGAGTTAAGTAGGGAGGGGGGGTCAAGAGAACAGAAGATGTATTTCCGGGAGAGATGAGCATGAAGTTTTGGGTTTATGGCTGAATGATTGGGGGTCAGGGCTGAAATGGGTGGGGAGCCAGGGGGAGGTTGGCAATAGGGGAAGGGAAAAGATAGAAAGCAGCAGAAGCAGTTGCATGGATGGTCTTAATCTCAGAGATGAAAAACTCCACGAGTTCCTTGCACTTGGCATTGCAGAGCCTAGCCCAGAAATTGCACAAATTGGGTGTGGGGGGTGTTGGGGGGGGGGGAGGACAATCCACCCCCACCCCCTCCTTAACATGTCCAGCAAATTGTGCTCTGGGGTGGCCCTTTCTTCCACTGGTTCAGTTATGTTGCATAAGCAGTTTGGGGGGGCTTTCGTTCTAGGACTTTCTGGTAGATCCAGCGATACGTATGTCTGTTGAGAACAGGTGTAGGACCGTTTTGGGCCTGGTGAAGACCCTAAGGTTTACAAACGCAATGGCAATCGATCTCAGAGGAACCAATTACCTTAACTCTGTGTCGTTCTCTCCAAGCTGAGATAAAGAAATTTGTACCTTTTGTGATGGGCTATATCTAGGCTTTGGTTTCCTTCTTTTGGAGCAGCAGGGTCATTGGGAGGTCAGAGCAGCAGGGGGAAATCCCACCCATAGCACTTCTGGCAGAGCAACAGTGTCATGGAATCTCTACCCTCTATCTAACCGAGGTTTTCTAGTTGCATTTCCACCATTGCAAATGTAAGTGCCCTTGCATAATGAGAATATAAGACAAAAAATTCTTCCAAATGAACAGGTTCTAGATCAGATTTCTAAATTAGTTAAATTAAAGGAAAATCTTATCACTGTACAGCTGACTCAAGATTATGTCTCACAAAAGCTGTTTTTTCCTGTGTGATTGGAAATTTCAATGGTTATTATAATCCATGAAATGAACAATACCAATAATCTGATTAAAGACTGATCGATTGCTATTCTTTCCATTGTCTTTAAATGCATAAAATAATTTGACCATAAGCATGTATGTATGAGTTCAGACTTGCACTTTCTTTACCCACTACTGTTTGGTGATTAGGTGACTATTTCAC
Source organism: Heptranchias perlo (assembly GCF_035084215.1). Classification (NCBI taxonomy): domain Eukaryota; kingdom Metazoa; phylum Chordata; class Chondrichthyes; order Hexanchiformes; family Hexanchidae; genus Heptranchias; species Heptranchias perlo. The sequence goes on from NC_090332.1 coordinate 83,884,855, forward strand.
CTCCATCTTTTCCTTAAGTGGAACCTTGAAGCTTCCTATCACCTGCAACTTGAATTCCCCATTCCACTTCCACTCTGACCACTGTGTCTTTGGCCTTCTAAGCTGTTCCAGTGAAACTTAGCACGAGCTTGAGGAACAGCACTTTACCTCTCTAGTGGGTACTTTGCAGCCCTCTGGCCTCAATACTGACTTTAATAACGTCATGCCTTAACTATAGCACTCACTTTGTTTTTGGCAGGAGATGCTAGCAGTGTGGGATGAATGTGTTAGCATTTTGGGAGGGGCAGGGACAGCCCATTGGAGTACTGTGCTGTCGGGGCAGTCTGCACGCTTGGTGCTGTCCTATTTTTTTTCTCGGAGCGTCTATTGACACCACCGTGTCAGCCAATGAGTTGGAGGTGGGGGCAGCAAACAGCAAAGCAAATAAAAGACTGTTTACTCTGCAAACAAAGTCGATTTACAGAGTCTATTTAAAAAGTGTCTGCAACAAACAGCGCTCATGATTGAAACTGCAGCAACTTCTCCCGATAAAAGCAGGCTGATTTCTCCAGCAAAATGCAGTGAGTGGAGCATAGTTATATAAAAATTACATGTGTAAAATCAATCCCAGTCACTTATAGCAGTGCGGTCTCCAGGCGTGATTGACGGGGGAATTGCCCAATCATCTCCATTCTGACCGGGAATAGTGGTATCACCACATGCAGCCTTTTTCCTTCTCCCAGGCTCCGGGAGCCTGTTTTTTCAGGTTTTCCTGCTTCCATTTCTACATACTTTACTGCCCACTACTTCAGCTATTCACATACTCTCTGTGCCTCATAAATGTCTTCAACTTGTCTCCTTGTACTTCCTATTGTCTGATGATAATCACCTCAGCATTTAACAATCTCCTACTTTCCATTTAAGCACTTTGCAGGTTATTCTACTGCTCCTGTGTAATTGTGCTCTTCCCCCCCCCCCTCCTTCCCTTTGTTCTGTTCCTTTTTAAATGCAGTTCATCTGTAGTTTCTTCCAGGGTCTACAATTCAGTATGTCACCTCAGATGTTCTCTGCATAGATGCTGACTGACCTGCTGACTGTTTCCAGCATTTTCTGTTCTTTGTTTCAGATTTCCAGCATCTATAGTTTTTTCTTTTACTTGTCGTTTATATAATTAACTCAGTTACTCTGCTTAGTGATTACCCCTATTTGTAGTTGATAGGAACCCAGGGGATCTGTATAAAAGTGTATAGTTGGTCTAGAAACAATGGATCTGCTTCTCAAATTAAACACCAACATAGTGATTGCCAAACTAATTGTCTTTGCACTCAACTGTTCTTCAAAGCATAATTATCAATAAAGTACAAAGAAACATGATGTGAATTAAAATAATATTCAGCTAAGTAATTCTTGCTGTACTTAATGAAGATCTTGTGAACTGCAAAAGAAAACAAACATTAGACATGGCGGAGAGCAGTGTATGTGCCAAATTAGTAATTGAATCCAACACTGCAAGGGCTGCCTCTCAAATATTTATTGCTGCCAGCACTACAGTTTGAATGTAAAATACTTAAACTGATTCAGAAAGAGAATTGAATTGTAAACATCATGCAGGTTTTCTATTCAGACAAGCACATTTGTCATGGGAGACATTAAATTGCGCAAGTATGATGAGCCAGAATGCACAAAGGGAATTTTTTAAAAATCTGTGTCAGAAAATTACTGACCACTCTTCAATAACAATACTGAAGTCTCAGTAATACTGTGGAATCCTGAAGGGACAGAGACAATTGTTAAAAAAAATACTTCGCTAGTTTGAAATTGTGTTCATTTACATATGTAAGGAGTCTTACAACACCAGGTTATAGTCCAACAGCTTTATTTAAAACCACAAGCTTTCGGAGGCTTCCTCCGAAAGCTTGTGGTTTCAAATAAAGCTGTTGGACTATAACCTGGTGTTGTAAGACTCCTTACATTTGTCCACCCCAGTCCATCACCGGCATCTCCACTTCATTTACATACTGTAACCTGTTTCTTCTTCTTCTTATACTGGAAGAAAGACCAGTCCTTCAATGGTGTCCTTCAGTGTGCCAATAATTAGATAGCTGGTCTCTAGAAATTTTGGCATTAATTCCAGTATTCACTGATTAATTTTTCAAATAGGCTGTTGGTTTAATCGTTGAACATTTGGATGTCAAGGAAGGGAGAGGAAAAAAAACTATAAAAGAAACAGAATGGGTATATTACCTAAAAAAAAAAGAAAAATTGAGAAAAGTTAGAGAAGAAAATGAGAAGAAAAAAAGAAAAATCGTAAAAGGGGAACAAACAATTCATTAAAAGATAATCAAATAGAAAACAAAAAGAAATACTGCAGATAAATAACTCAGGGCAAGTTGGGTTCAGAGAATCTTTTTCCTTCCCCCAAGGCTGTAATGCCTTATTGCCATGCATTGTTTTCTCTAGCAGTCCAACTGGGAACTAATAAATATCCATCCTAAGTAAGCAAGTTGGAGTATCTGCTGTCCATTTTGTTCCCAGTATTTCGTTTTGTTTTCTATTTGATTATCTTTCTTTTAATGAATTGTTTGTTCCTTCTTTATTATTTTTTCTTTTTTCCCCCCTCATTTTCTTCTCTAACTTTTCTCAATTTATTTTTTTAGGTAATAGACCCATTCTGTTTCTTTTATAGTTCTTTTTTCTCCCTTCCTCGATCTACTTATGCTTCCTCACCTCCTGTGCATGATAGGCGCCCAAACGACGTAGAATTCAGATTAAACAATCAGAAATAAGAAGTAGGTACAGACCATAACATCACTTCATCTACCATCTCTTAACCTTTTCCAGAAATGCATTTTATTTCAATAATTGTCGAATTTTTACAGTCCTGTCAGAAATTTATTTTTGAGGCATCTTTACTTAGCAAGCTAAAATATTCTCTGACATTTTGTTTGGGGTGTAAGAGTTAGATCAGCAGATATTCCAGTGAGTAACTCATAAATTGAGGTTCCAAAGCTAGACATTTTTCTCAGACCTCAAATCTAGAGTTCTTAAGGATTTGCAAAAAAACTTGTTTTTTTTGATTGGCTTTCCCATATTCCGTCTCATAAAATTTCTTTTACATGAGTCCAATTCTACATTCTAATGTATTTAATGTCATATGAAGGCATTAAGGAGATGTCAGCAATAATTTCTAGACTACAAAAACAGGGAAAATGAGAGAGATTAAATGCAAGACAAGTTTTAACTTCCAGCTGGCAGCATGGCTTCTGAAAGAGAGGACCCAGTAGTTTCTGGGTAATTATGTTCGTGGCACAGCTGGCATTTTCTTTACGAAGGATTCCGCTTCCACCTACTACTGCGGAAACTGGAACACATTTAGTGCACCAATACATTGTACACTGGAGTGATAGGAAATGGATTGACATTCACAGTTTCCATGTGTATGTTCCTTGTAAGGAGTCGCACAACACCAGGTTATAGTCCAACAGCTTTATTGGAAATCACAAGCTTTCGGAGCTTTGCTCCAAAAGCTTGTGATTTCAAATAAAGCTGTTGGACTATAACCTGGTGTTGTGCGACTCCTTACATTTGTCCACCCCAGTCCATCATCGGCATCTCCACATCATATGTGCCTTGTGTCAGCTACGTCGTCAGGGGAGCTGGTCTTGCACTCAGCAAACACTCCATTTGATTCTACTCTCTAGCTAGTAAGTGGAGCATTTGCCAACTGTTGGACTAATTGGTTACTGTACCAGCTGTAAATTTTCCTTACAGTTGGGTGGATGGAGAGAGGCAAAATTAAGTAATTTTAAAGCTGCTTGAACCCATTGCGCTGTAAGGTGCAGATTTATCGCTGCTATTATGTTGCAACAAATCTCCTGCCCAATCTTCATGCAACACTCTCTCTCTTCCCCTGAATTGAATATCATGGACTATAAATTGGGCCACGTAGCGCCTCCTTTGTAGGTGCGACGTGACCTCCTAAGGACCCAAAATAGTGTCTGGAATGCGCGCGCAGGCTTCTAGCATGACATGTGCCGGTCGCCATCTTGGTAAAGACGTTTGCACCCGTGCAGGTATTGAACACTGGCAGCATGTAAACTAAGGAGAATATGCATTCGATCAGTGTGCAATGGTGATTAAAAGAGACAGATACGATTTTGGAACTCAATGCTCCAGCCAACACTCTGTGAACCTCGCACAGCTGAACAAGTGGTAAATAGCATGGAGGGTCCCCCACCAGGGCTACTTGAAGGGATAATGCAAGATTTTCAGGTTCGTTGCTAGATTATTGCTTCTGGCTGCTGATGCATTTGTATCTTTTTTGGAGGCCTCCTATACTTGAATACTAGAACTAGAGGACATAGCCTAAAAATTAGAGCCAGGACTTGCAGGAGTGAAGTTAGGAAACGTAAAGGATGGTAGAAGTTTGGAACGCTCTTCTGCAAATGGTAGTTGATGCTAGCTCAATTGTTAAATTTAAATCTGCGATTGATAGATTTTTGTTAACCAAAGGTATTAAGTGATATGGGGCTAAGGCGGGGATATGGAGCTAGGTCACAGATCAACCATGATCTCACTGAATGGCGGAACAGGCTCGAGGGGATAAATGGCCTACTCCTGTTCCTATCTTCCTATGTTCCTATGATAAAGTTTCAATACTCTACAGGGAGTGGGCTGGCCGGCTGACAGGCAACATCAAGGGCACTGGTGGAGTGGCAGGAGTGGGGCAGGAATGCTGTCATCCTGAGAGAGGACAACAGGTTCATGTTCCATTGGACCACTGTCACTTGCTGCCTCCTGTTATGCACCGTCTTCTCCCGCAAGAAAGCGAGACGTGTGTCGGTGAGTGTCATGGTTGAGTAGCTGCCAGTGTGCGTGGCCTGTGTGTTGTGGGTGTGCGGCTTGCAACAGTGGTTATGTGTGAGGGTGAGAGGAAGCATTTGATTGGAAGAGTTGAGTACTGATTGAAATAATTTGTCAGAATGTGGGTGATGATGGATGTAGTGCGTGGAGCAGTGGATGCGGCTGGTGGTGCAGTTTGTAGGAGACGCCATTTGACAGTTGACCTTACTCACCTTGACCACTCATGTCAAATTATTGAACGTCTTCCTGCACTGCATCCATGTTTGTGGTGCTATGCGCCTGGCATTAACTTCGTCCCCTGCTGCCTTCAACTGCCTCTTGAGTATATGGCTGGAGGGCCTCTTGCCCCCCCTCCTGCGGATATAGGATGTCCCTCCTTCTGTCCACCTCTTGCACCAAGGCTTCTAGTGCATCATCGGAGAACCTTGGTGCATGCTCTCTCGCAGGCCTGGTACAAACTCAGATCAGCAGATTGGTGAGGTCTGGCGTGCAGATTGGAGGTTGTGGGATTTTGTATTGCGGAACCTTGAGTTATGTTAAAACATTGAATAAACAGTTTGTAAACATAGGGACGGGACCTGCATCTGTGTTTTATGTGTGAGATGTTTGATCTCTGTGCAGACTCCAAGCGGACCTGTATCTTATATTTTGTAAGTAAGAGGTGCAGGCTGCCTTTAAGTGGTGCGAGCCACTCGTGATATCTGGGTCTCCTGCTGGTGAGCAGCCACTCAACAGCACATCCACGCCTGGCTGCTCGCAGATATCAGGTAAATGACCAGGCAGCACAGATCTCACATGCTGTCTGCATCTCGACGACCAGGCATGGGTTAATCGTGCACCGCAACCTCCGCGCCCAGATTCGGGGGTTATCGAATTTAATCCCCCATGTTTGTCTCGACTTACTGAAAAAACCCTTTTCCATGAACATGCTATGCACTTTTTGTGGGACCTCAGTTTGGTTCAACATTGATTACTAGATGTACAGTTTCCTAGCTGTCATAATGCTTACCACTGTTCTACTGGGATCTCTCTTCTCCAACAATGCTCATAGTTCTTGAAAAATGTTTATGCTAGTCAGTAGATTTCTTTCCAGAGACTGTCATTTTGTTCCATTTTAGAAAATCCCTGGTACTTCCTATACTACACATTAATCTAATAATCTGATGGATCATTGCCTTCTCAAGCTTGATGATAAAGATTTTGAAATGTTGGAATTATGCAGGATTGAGTGCTGCAATTGGTTAACGTACTGATACATAGGTTTGAATCTAACCTTAACAGATGGGGTGAAAGTCTCTTCTGTGCTGGGTGTACGGATCCAATGTAAAATAAATGTCGGTCTCACACAATTCCTAGTAGATGTGCATTGCTAATTTGGTCCTAAATCAGTAATTTCACTCAGGTGCTACAAGAGTGGTTAATATGGGAAATTGAAATGTTCAGCAGGTGTGTTGTTCTGAGTTGGGGCTGAGGCACATTGGACTGAGACAAAATGGATGGATTACTCTGAATACACCCGCTGCTATTCTTGACTTAGAACTGCTTGTTGCTGACACTGGGTGCCCAAATTGAGAAGGGATTCTATTTTCTAATGCTAACATCCATCACTATTAAGATAATAAAAATAAAACAAAGAAGAAAATCAATGTTATAAATGTAATCAAAATGTTTCAGTGGTCTGTATGTTCATTTGAGTTTTAAAATTGTTGGAAACTGTTTTAAGTCTGGTGCTGAATTAAATATCTAAGTATCCCAATGTAAGAATGTTAATCATAACTTGATCATGACATGGAGATATGTTTGATAAGTCAATATATGTTCATGGCGTATTTCATTTTGCATTTTTATATTTACAATGTTATTAACAAATGCAAACTCCCTGCTATTCAAAATAATAAATAGAGGAGCAAACAGAAGGCAATGGATGGATGCAGTACTTGATGTATTATGAATGCGTAATGAAAGGCCGCATTAACTGGATGAATGCATGCGAAAACATCCATTAGTGTCAGAGTATAGACTGGATAGTCTGCATTGCATTCAGGAATTACGTATTGTATCATGTAACTATGACTGGAAAAGCTTAATTTTATGCACCTCCGGATCAGCAGAGAAATTGTGATTTAATCCCTGAAGAGGAACATCTAAGTAATTCTCCTTCAATGTCTGAATACAGAATTGGTAGTCTGGGTGACCATTTAGGAGTTAAGAACTGTATCCGGTGATTGTCACAGGAAAAAGTAATTACTAGGCATCTAAAAGAACTATCTATAGAATAGAATGTGACTGGGATTATTTCTGAATGATCCTAAGTATGAGACACCCACGAGTGTAGCACATGACAATTAGTCACACACTTGCACCTACCACCCTCCCACATCCTTCTTTATGTCTAATCTTCTCAAACAAAAATTACAATAGCTTAAAAAAAACTGCAGCTAACTGAAATAGACAAGAATGAAATTAAGAACATATCTATCTCTCAAGACATCTCTTCCCACAATCCAGCTCTTTTTTTTAGTGGGAGCTTGAGTGTGGAAGTTCCCTACATCCAAGTTTCTCATAGAAGGCATTTTTCGAGAGTTCATACAGGGACTCTGCTGAGTTCATCCACAGCATTACCTACTGTGAGATGATCCGCTTTCAACAACAGACATTAGACTGAAACGCAGGATTGCACTGTAGTAATCCACTGAATATCACTTTGTTATTCATGGAACAAAATTCACAAAAAAAATTATTCAAAAAAACCCTTCAAAAGTATTGAAAAAAACATTTTGAAAATATTAAACAAGGCCACAAATTAAACATGTTCTGCTTATATAATCAAGACTTACTTTGCCACTCATTGATTTTGTGGTCAGTTTAATTTGTGTTACAGAAATTGTGTATCTTCTGTATCTGAGGTTCCCATAGCTCAATGGGTGAATGCAAAACCTGGTGTACTGAGCCAAAGAGTTCAGGAAGGTTCCAGTTGTAATCGTTCTTGGCTGGGTTAGCTGATCACAGGCATGGCAGTGGTAAGGACATTACAGTTAGCCTCAGGATCCTAAGGTAGGATTAGGTCCCCATAAGCGATCCTTGCTGGAAAATGTGCATGAGAGGACATCAGATGAGGACAGGGTTAGCCTTAGCAGTGATGTGTAACCCCTGCAGGAATAGCCTGTCAACACTGCTGTCCCTCTCTGCAGTGCTGCAAAAAACCACCGCATACCCACCGGGATATCATGTAATAAAAATACAACTTGACTTCTCCAGTCATTGTAAATCAGTGGCCCTTTGGTTACATGGCATAACACCCCTATTGTAAAACAACATATTCTTCAACCCACCGTGAGCAACACCACCAGAGTTTCACTGATATTTTATAATGCAAGGATAAGAGGTTTTGGAGATGGAAGAACAAAGTTACTTGCATCTTACACAAGTTTTGCCAAGTGCTAGACGAACAGTAATGCATACATTCAATGTGTGAAGCTCAGTTGATTTCCCGATCAGTTAGAATATCATCTTTTTATCTAAGGTCAGTCAGGCAAATTCAACGAGTCTAGCCTTGCTAGAATGGAGTACGAATCAGAGATATGACTGAGACCCTTGTTACAAATTTCAGGTCTGCACTAGATATTCTCCTGGGTTCGATGTCTCTGGTCTCTTCTGTAAATGGTAGCTGCATCCCTTATGATCAGGAGTTTACCTTTACTACCCAGTATCAAGTCACATGATAGAGCCACCTGAGGCTTGTAATTATGAAAACTTTCTGCTTTATGATCTGTGTACTGCAATCTCACGTGTGCCTCTATCTTCTAAAATGTGGACTGATAAACAGTGAGACAAGACCAATTATAAACCACTGGGCTGATTTATTTTACATATAATACATGAGCAAACAGAGTAACATTTACAATTAATTTTAATCTGTTTCATAATGCTTCTCATAACAGAAAATAATAAATACTAAGAACACAGTATACTATTCCTGTTACACATTTCTGACCAGAAACTTTTCTGAATCTAGTTGACACTAAACTTAAGCAGGGAGTCCTCACTGCCCTGCCTCTGACCCGCTTACTGGCTCTCTCCAATTGCCTCTGAATTTCTTTTGTCTGCTGGACAGGAAGCCAAAAGCTTAACCTTTATACCTCCCCCTGCTCCCTAAGTCCAGGGATTGGCTAGTTGTATGATATTCTGGCTGAGTATACAGTACATCAACATTTATACATTTCTGATATAACATTGTCAGGAGCAACTATTCAACAGCATATTAATATTGCAGATGGTTGCTTCCAAAAAAAGCTAAACAACATTCAATAATTTTTTTTAGAATGATGTTTGTAAAGTATATTCTAAGTGTTATAGAGCCGATACAACACCTAAAATATTCTCATTCAAAATTAATGCAGTTACCAGCAGAAAGAATACATTTTGCCATTATATCAGTTTAATTCACACTTTTTTTGTGTAGAAAATTATATTTCCAAATATGCTGTCTCAATGTTTTCGGTTGCTAGTTTTGTATATCCTATTTACATAAGTATAACACAGAGTAACTCTACGAGGTAAGCACTGGTTGCTCAGTAATTATTTTCCGGGCACAATTAACCTAAAGGAAAATATCATAGGCCGTTATAACCTCTACTCGATCTACCTCATAGGTAATTTGGGATCTGGAGTACATTTCTTGATGGTTACCACTGTCCCACACATGCCTAAATGCCACAATGGTTTGTCAGTTGCTGTTAATACAGCAATTTCTTTCAAGCACTATCAATGCTTCAGCAAGGCTGTGCATCTAGACTGGAGCCTGGCTAAATGGGAGTGCAGGTCAGAGAAAAGGGGTGCCACGTTTCGGGACTTTTGACTATTTTGCCAAGAAGGGTTTGAAACTATGATATATTTCTGATATAAATTCAGATTCAGGATTCTAAGGATTAATTTCCAAAGTCCAATATCTCTCTTTTCTAAAAAAAACTTTACAGAGAAAAAAGCCTGGAGCTGCTGAAACAAAGGACTAGGTGTTTTGGTGAATTCTCCCAAAAGGCAAGCCAGACTATCATACAAGCTCTCATCAGCCAGTAGATTCTGTCAAATACTTATTACTTGTTTTAAATGTAATTTTTGGTGGCTTTTTATGCACATGAAGATGAGGACTTTCAGTGCTGGCGTGTGGAACACATTTTCATTGGGCATGCAATGTCAGCATTGAGCGCTCCCAGTTCATGTGCAGCACAGCTAGATGTGGAATAAAGCTCCCTCCTCTACTCTAGAACAAGATTCCTTAAACCTAACCTCAGAACAGCATCCCTATTCCATCATCATGAGCTTTTCCAAGCTCCTATTAGTTTCAAACGCTCAGAACCTTGGTATAATTATCACGTCCAAGCTGCACAGGGCAAAACAGATTCTCGGGATGCTTGGAAAGCTGATGGAGAAATGAGAATTCTCAGGAAAACTTTGCTAATTTGGCATCTCGCTGCAGGGTTTTACTAAGTCTATAAACTGGTGAGTAATAGAATGTGGTAGAGAAAACTCATCTGTTCCTTCTGCACTCAGTACATTCCAAAGTCGTCCAGAGCAGTTAATTAGATAAGAAGGCAGATGATTTCATGTAGGAGTCCAACCTTTGGAAGACAAAGTACAGTCCCCACTGCTTATAGTGGGGGCGTTCATGTGAACACGATTTGCCCACTATACGTGCTAGCCAGCATAATGTACCTGACATCTGGGGACCCGGAATGCCAGAAAAAAAATTAGGATTTGCTTACTTTGTCAGCTGAGTGAGAGGTGCTCTTAATCAGGGGATCTTAGTTTTCATAGCCATGCCTAGCGTAAGATGCATGTTCTGCTAGTTTTTCTTAAAAGATTTTAGTAAATTCTCTACCTGTCCTCTGGAAATACTTGCCCTTAAAGGGTACTAGTAATATTTGTTGCTCCTTTTGGAATGATGCTAAACACAACCATCCGGTCTGTAAAGCAATAGAACAAAATTCCTGGAACCCACTGGCTGTTTCTGCCCGAAATAAATGGAGCACTTAAGACGCTAACGCAACTTTGAAATTGACGTTAATGCTAATCGTTATTGCTTTTTGGCTGATATGAGTGACTGCCCGTTTTAAACGTGGGTGTTTTAAGTGGTGGAGACTGTAATTATAACTATTAGTCCTCCATGAATTTATAATCAGAGCAGTGCCATAAGCATTGTTAACACTTAAGCCAGATCTTCACATTTATGCCAAGAGCTCCAAATTTTCAACATTCTGTAGCAATCTTAAAAAAAAAGTCAGCGCATAATACCAGTGCCAAAGCTTCACACAGTAATCTTCTTGTTTGTGAAAATCTGTTCCAGATGGTTATTGTTTGTAATTCCAGCGAGGGTTGTCACTTTCCGTAACGTAAAAAGTCGGTCCTAAAGCAGTGTTTTTAACCATTTTTTTGTGTGTGGTCCACCTGCAAATATTAACACAATCTGGGGAGACCCTTAAAATATTGACCATGCTGAACTTCAGGGATTTTTCGCATCCCCCTGCCCTGGATCTGTGTTAACATGGTTGCACAGCACATTGGACCACAAATCTGCTATGCCACACAATGGAAAGATGCAGGCACGAGGCCACTATTCCCCCATATGGTGAGTTGCCGATCTTAGCCGTACAACATCTACATTTATGTTCTGCTCCTCATGTTCTGAATGACATCTCGAAGCAATTTACTGAAAGGAGGGGAAAAAAAGTAATGAAGTTGCTGAGTGGAGGCCAGGTGCTTTGCAATAAGGAAAGCCCTGGGAAGTGATTTGTCAAAAAAAAAAGACAGAAAGGAAAAATTAACTAAGGGAAAGACATAAAAATAAAAGATAGGTTAAGCATTGAAAAAGACTATGGCCTAGAAATTTGTTGACATACAGGCGTAAAATGGGCGCTTAAGCATCTAATAAGGCGGCTGGCGTGCATGCACACATTCTGCGCTGGAAGTGTGCCGCCTGCCATATTGATAAACGCTCCAGTGTCGGCGTCCAGAGCCTGGGCCTGAAACAGGCCCTTCGCATAAGCAAATAGGGGGCATGGTAAATATGAGAAAATAGTGAACATGATACAGAAAGGAGCAGAAATCAGGAGGCGGGGGGGAATTGCCGTGTATATTGTGGACTATTATGAGATGTCACATAGGTAATTTTATTTTTCCTGCATGCAATATGATGTGTGGACTTGGAACGATCAACAGTGTTGATAAAGTGAAATGTTGCTGAAAATTTCTTTTATTATTCTCATGTTCGTTGTTAAGCTTTGCGCAAGGCATGCATTAAGTTGCCCCACAGTATTTTACAAGCCTTACTCTTGTCAACCCAAAAAATTGATGCATCTGATATTAAATAAATGAGAGTCACTTCCATTTCATTTTTGTCAGGCGTAGCTCTAGTGTCACAGCTCTTACGTAATATTTGTAAGGTCAGGGAGATCTATGGTTCTCTCTGACCTTGAACCATGTTTGTGAGGAGGTCAAGATAGCGCAAGTAGAATTGAAATTAAATCAGGAAAAAAATGTTCAAGAAAAATGTTTTTAAAAAAAATAATTTTGACTTCACTCCAATTTATTTGATTGGTAAATGGCAATGAGCCAGAACATGACATATGCAAAGCAGAAAGAACAACATCAGGATGGCTTTATTGTAGTCACAATAGAACACCTTTAACAAACTGAGCAACTGTGATATATCAAGGGAAGATCGAGAGGGAGAGACGTTGCAGGAGGAATCCTGCTACAATTCATGCTTTTCCTGAACAGGGATCTATACTGCAGTAAGAGCAGATGCATTGATATGTAGGATGTGTTTTGTTTTTAAATGTTTTATTTGACTAATGTGACTGGTTTTATAGTATTTCATGTAAGCTGTAATGTTTGAAAGTTGTTTTCGATGCAATAGAACTACTCAAGAAATTAGGGTGTGTTATAAGGGCAATTTGTTTTTCTTTATATTTACAGATCTGGTGTGCGATTCTAAACTTCAAAAAAAATGTCTAAAATGGACAACAAAATTTTCTGTTTTTGGGTTTTAAATGTATTGAAATATGAAACATTATTTGCAGTTGAGGATATTTTTTGATTTTTGACAGTCCTATTGTATTTATCTTCAATGATCAAACCTTGTAAACTTCTATGATTCTATAGGCAATTGGTGATTTGTAAGTGTCACGCAAATTTCCTCCCACTTGCCATTTTTCACAATAGCTTAAGAATCAAAAGTATTGGCTTTAGATGGAGCAATTACTCATGACCTGACACTAACAAAATATGTTTGAATATGGTAAATTCCTCAGCAAGTATATTGAAGGGGGTTAAAGATTTGAAAAGATAGTAGAAATCTTATAAAAGAGTTGAGAAACAATACACTCTATCATTTTTATGTGGGGGAATGACAGGGTCACTTAATTGTATTTTCATATTAAATTGTGGTCGGTTGCAGCAAGCTTTGACTTAGTGAAATTGTCTGATGTTAAACAAGCTCTTTTATGACCTAAAGCTGGATAGATCGCTTAGAAGCAAATGAGAAATCGATTATTGTTTTGAAATTTGATGATTATAAGCAGGCATGATTTCCTATAAAAGAATGGGAGCTGTTTCCCAGTGTGCCGTGTGACCTATTGCTCAGCAGCAGAATGCAAAGAAGTAATGAACAGTACATTAGCTGCATTTTTGTTTGTTTTGCTATAACTTGAACGGAATGGAGCACAGTTGAAGGAAATATTGCCAAGGATAGAGTAGTAAAGTTGTTTATAAACAGTGCAATTTGTCACCTTTCCTCTTGCACTATTGAATTACTCAGCTAATGCATCTTAATTCTGAAGTGCAAGTCTTGAGAAAACAAAATAAGTACAATCCCATTATAACATTTATAATAGAGATTTCATTGTGTTTTAGTATAACAGTTTTCAAACATCCAGATTTATTCACCACTTATTGATTATAAGTATTTCACAATAGTAAACAAATTGTCTTGAAGGGTTTTACCAAAAGGCTCCAGCTCAAAGGGATGTAGGTTACATTAGATCACATGAAATAAACATTGTGATAGGGTGTACAGTGGGCAAACATCTACAGGGTTAACCCTGATGGCAAGAGCAATGTCTGAGGTATCACTGTAAAATAAACAAAGTAATGCCAATGCTGTCAAAGACACCAAGACAATTGCCAATTAGGTCAGCCCACCCATGACCAAACCGACCTATTAGCTACCTAAACTGGCTAGCATTACACTTTTGCTAAGTTCACGTGTAGTTTTCTGTAGCTGCTGATTCTGCCCATAGTAAAAAAGATGCAGATTTGTCAGCAAGGCAGCTGGGTTAAATGGGGCATGCAGCTACATCCCCATCAACATTAGCGAATGGTACAGTCCCCATTGCTTATAGTGCCAATTTACTTTTCAACAAGACTGTAGCGAATCACTATTGAATAAACTAAATAAGACTATATACACTGTAACTAGCAGTCAGTCCTGAGTAGTGTAAACTGTAGCCCTATACCACTTTGTGGGGATTAAATACACAAAGTATTTGACCTTAATGAGGTGCTATTTACTTATTGAATATATTTTTATTGCAGTCAGATCCGAGTAGTGCAAGCTGTAACCCGACACCAGTTAGAGGTGATTACGTTTACAAGAGAAATGTACCGTAACGAGGTGCGACCTACTGAATAAACACCTGTTTCTGCCCGAAATACACAGAGCACTTAACACACTGTAAATGCCGAGTTTGTAATTGACTATAATGGAAGGATGGTTAGTGCTTTTTGGCTGATTTTTGCAATTGCCCGATTTAAACATGGATGATTTAAATGGTGGGCACCATATTTAAATAGCTACACAATCGTCTTACTTTAACCTCACAGCCAAAGAAAGCAGTATATTTATGATTAGTCTGTGTCTTTTCCTACATCTTGAATTAGATAATAGTTGTTAATATGTTGAAGAAAGAAATAACTTGCATTTATACAGCATCTTTCACAACCTCAGGACAGCCCAAAGCGTTTCACAGCCAATTAAGTATTTTGAAGTGTATTTACTGTTGTAATGTAGGGAAACATAGAGCCAATTTGCACACAGCAAGGTTCCACAAACAGCAGTGAGGTAAATGACTAGATAACCTGTTTTTGATGAGGGATAAATTTTGGCCAGGATACTGGGAGAAATTCCCTACTCTTAAAATAGTGCCATTAGGTCCTTTACGTCCACCTGAGAGGGCAGATGGGACCTCGGTTTAATATTTGTTATGCGCAAGGCTCTGGTGTCATACCCCTGGTCATACCTGATCAATGTAAAGTGAGTGCTTTGCACCTTGCCTGATTAGGAATACAGTAGCCTTTCTTTGAAGATCAAATACTCCCTCAGTGCAAGGAGGGACACACCAAGGCATGTTAAACTATAATCCCTTCGTTCAACAAGGAAGACATCAAGCTATATTCATAGTCACATGTTATGGTACATCAAGCTGATTGCAGGCACACTGTGATATCAACAGAGGTAAAGTTAGCTTATTATATGTTACGCCCATTGTATAATTGAACATGGTGATAATTTCACTAGAAATACTTCACTTGAGGTATAGCACCTGTAACGATAAAGCAGTCCCTTAGCACTGCATTGGAGTGTCGAGATAGATTATGCAGTCAAATCCTAGAGTGGGGTTGCATCAACACCCTTCCAACTCAGAGGCTAGAGTGCTACCAGCTGAACAGAGCTGATAGTGGAATGTGCAGTGTATGAATGAATATTACATAAGAGACTGAAACAAATATGCTGTTCTTGTATTTATTGTGGTCAAGTCATTAATGAAATGTTTTTCATATTCCACCCAGCACATATTTTCTTGACATTATCAAAATGTCAACAAATGGCAGCAGTTATGTAACCATAAATTGTATGGTTTAAAATGCAACAACCATAGTTTATGGTATTTTAAACTAAACTTGAATTTTTGGGTTGCGAGCAATGGGAGAATATATTTAGTGAAGTAATTATACACGCGGATTACAATGACATTGCTGGATTTCAAGTGGCCTCCGAAGCTGTTATTGCACAGTTACTCAGCTCCTAGACGTTTTAAAAGGCTGCCTTATCATGTAAAAGTGATCCAGCACATTTGAATTCTGGCACCACCACCACTTCGAGATACTGATTTTGGAAAGAAAGCACTATTTCTACTGGTACTAGTACAATACATTTACTGCTTTGAAGAAGGTTGCACCTACTCTCCATATCAATCTACATTCTATGCTCAATATGAAGTAAATACAAATAACTGGTAATATAATTTTGTAAGATTATTTTCAAAACATAAAGCTTTTAAAATTTTAAAATATTTTTGTATAATATAAAAAATGTGCTATCCGAATCGAACAGGAAACAATTTAAACCTTCTGTTTTCCACAAGAGCAACAGTCATTAACAGTTGTAGATAATGAATCACACAATGTGCTCAATTGTTACAAAATATATGAAGAGTGAGTTATGTGTAACTTTGTGACAATGCAGTTTGAAACATACCAATTAAAGCAAAACTGTTTAGCCTTTTCTGTTTACTCTGCATCAAAATGACAATGCTTCTCTGATAGCAATAGTTCAAAGTATAAAACCCTATTCAGTCTGAAGCTAAAATAAGATCCAAATAGGATGCATTTTTGTAAAATATAATTGCTCATAAAAATAACCCTCAGACACCTTTATTAAACACAACACTAATTGTGTGAAATACTTTTTATTACCAAAATAATAATCAGTTTACTATGAATAGTAAACTGAGGTGTATTCAGGATCCTCCAGAAGATTCCAATTCAGTCTCTTCATTCTCCAGTGTTTCTAGAGGGATAGAATTGAAAAGCAGAGAAGATATATTAAACTTATGTAAAGAACCTTGGTTAGAACACACACAGAGTAGTGTGCACAGTTCTAATCACCATATCACAAAAAGGATATAGAGGTACTGGAGAACGTGCAAAAAAGATTTAGATGATACCAGAACTAAGAGCTTAGAACTAACAGGAAAGATTGAACAGGCTCGGGCTCTTTTCTCTAGAAAAGAGAAGGCCAAGGGGTGACCTGATAAGGTCTTTAAAATTATGAAAGGATTCGATAGGGTAAACGTAGAAATTATGTTTTCACTCATGGGGGAGTTCAAAACTAAGGGTCATAAATATAAGATAGTCACTAATAAATCCAATGAAGAATTCAGGAGAAACTGCTTTACCCAGAGAGTGGTTAGAATGTAGAACTCACTGCCACGTGGAGTAGTTGAGGTGAACAGCATTGTTGAATTTAAGGGGGAGGAAGATAAGTACAAGTGAGAAAGGAATAGAAGGTTATGCTGATAGGATGAGATGAAGAGGGGTGGAAAGAGGCTCGTGTGGAGCATAAACAACAGCATGGACCATTTGGGCTGAATGGCTTGTTTCTGTGCTGTAATTTCTATGTAACTCCATGTAATAAATGCTGGAAATACAACTGGGCTCATTGAAAGGGAGAACAGATAACATTTTGAGTAGGGACCGTTTGGGAGAAAAATAGGTTTATAACTGAATTGTCCCACTTTCAATCAATAAGACAGACAATATAATTTTGTGTTTGCAATGGAACTAAATGCAGCAATTTTGCAACTGCAATGTTTAATGTATTCAAATTGCACAAACAGTTATGTTGAATTATACATGTGCATCTAGTTCTTCAAATCCTTCAGGGTGTATAATTTGATATACAATAGCACAGACACTATTAATAAATTATTTAAAACATACAGAAAAATCCCATTTGTTGTAAACAATGAATTAACTGTCACCAAGGATGCAGCAGATCAAATGTGATATCACAGAAATTGACGGCTCTTGATTTGCAAAATGTTATTCACATGCAAAAGTCATCGTAGAAATGCAGTTTTCTCCTCAAAATGTGCACTGAAAAAGTCTTTCTAAATTGCACCCTTACTAAAGAGACATTCCTTTCTGATTTTGTTCCAAGTGTGGAAAGATGCAATGAGTCCAATTTCATTTTCTGCCCAAACAATTTTATGGCAGTTCCAGAAGCAGCAACGGGTAATTTATTTTTCATGAAGTTTGTATACTGTAATGCAAATGAATTATTGCTGAATCCAATTATTCTGGAAAATTGTTGCCCTGGCTCAGACTGGAAGTGACATAGACCCATAACTGGAAGTATACAGTTTGGCCGTCCCTCTTCATTTTGTTGATAGCTGTTCTGTGTGCATCGCACCGGTTTTGTAATCTCTTGTGCTCCTCCCTGAATCATTTTCTTCCTGTTTTAGTTTCTCCCTTTATTCTCGGCTCTAAGCTCTGGAATTCCCTCCCATAATCTCTCCGCATTTTTACCTACCTCTCCTCCTTTAAGACTCTTCTTAAAACCTACCTCTCTGACTAAGCTTTTGGTCACCTGCCCTAATATCTCCTTAAGTGGCTCGGTGTGAAATTTTGTTTGACAACGCTCCTGTGAAGCACCTTGGGACGTTTTACCACGTTAAAGGCGCTATAGAAATGCAAGTTGTTGATGTGTTGCTGTACGTTCTGAGTACTTTGCTCCCTGTTTCTCTTTTGTTTCAACATCTCATCAAACCAGCAAGTCTGGAAGTTCTTCATATGATCAAAGAGATCTGGTGATGGATGGCTAAGCTAGTCGTTTGCCAGGTACACTCAAGTTTGTGCCCTTGGACTTGAGGGAACAAAGATGGGGGCCTACTGGGGGAACAAGAAGGATGGGAGATGGTGAAGATTTTGCTGAAGACTAGGGCATCAAAGGTGGAAAAGGAAATGGCTGGACAAATCAGCAATTGCAGAGGTATTGTGGCAAATGGAGGGCCAAAGACTAGGTAGGGCGGAGTTCAGGAGTGCAGTTGTAAGAGATTTTGGGGAAAGTTTTATCTCTGGACAAATTCAGAAGGATGCAGGTGATGAGGGATAGAGGGAAGTGGTTGGAGATAGCCTTGTCAGTGATTAAGAATGTGGGATTGGAGAGGCCACAGGAGATGGCAAGGTCAAAGGGATGGGTAAGACAGTTTATATGGAGGGAGAGATTAATTGAGGACAGTAAATTCAGAGCATAGGGAGCAGAGATGGAGCTTGAAATCATATTGGATTAAGAGTCACTCAGTGCAGAAGCTGAGGGAGGAAAGAAAGGAGGATATCCCCTGGAAAAACTCAGGGTGGAGCTCAGGGGCACAGTAAACAATGAGGATTTTAAAGGTGGGGTGAGGGGGTGGAACAGAGTGAGATGTTCAAAGGAGTAGGGGGAAAGCTAAGATGTGACTTGCTAATGAGGGCCATGCCACCACTGCGACGGTTTGGGTGGGTTGTTGGTGGAACGCATAGTCAGATGGGGAAGCTTTGGTAAGGAGCAAGGTGTTGCCACCGGTGGCCAGTTTCAGAAAAAAAGTACCTCTTAACATCTAACCTAGTTCTATGCTTACATAACTTATATTTATGTACCCTAGTCCTTCCTAGCCTATCTGACTCAAATAGCCTATCCACATGGACCAAGTCTTTAATCCTTTCATTATTTTAAAGATCTCAATCAAATTTCCTTGAAGTCTATGCTTTTCCAGACTAAAAAGCCCCAGCTATCTAAGCAATTTAGTGGCTCTGGTCTGAATCTTTTCAGGGCCTTTACATCACCCACCATATAAGGAGACCAAAAGTGGACACAATATTCTAGGTGAGGCCTGACCAAGAGACAGAATCGCATTTCTTGTTTTGATTTGACTTGTCCTGGCATTACATTCTAACACTATTTGCTTTTGCATTAACTTTACAGCACTGGTCATAGTGCACAAGTCATAGAAGGTCTATCATTCCTAGGTCCTTTTCCTGCTCAACAGCCTTGAACACACAGCCCTGCACGGTGTACACACGCTTAGCATTGCCCCTATGCAAGTGCATAATGCTACATTCATCTATATAAAAGAGACCTCTAAGATACGTGGCCATTCCCCCCATCATATCTAAATATGCTTGCAATCTACTTTTTTTATTCCTTCATGGGATGTGGGCATCGCTGGCGAGGCCAGCATTTATTGCCCATCCCTAATTGCCCTTGAGAAGGTGGTGGTGAGCCGCCTTCTTGAACCGCTGCAGTCCGTGTGGTGAAGGTTCTCCCACAGCGCTGTTAGGAAGGAAGTTCCAGGATTTTGACCCAGCAACGATGAAGGAACGGCGATATATTACCAAGTCGGGATGGTGT
The DNA here is from genome assembly GCF_035084215.1 of Heptranchias perlo. Classification (NCBI taxonomy): domain Eukaryota; kingdom Metazoa; phylum Chordata; class Chondrichthyes; order Hexanchiformes; family Hexanchidae; genus Heptranchias; species Heptranchias perlo. The sequence goes on from NC_090332.1 coordinate 83,904,923, forward strand.
GTGACTTGGAGGGGAACGTGCAGGTGGTGTTGTTCCCATGTGCCTGCTGCTCTTGTCCTTCTAGGTGGTAGAGGTCACGGGTTTGGGAGGTGCTGTCGAAGGAGCCTTGGCGAGTTGCTGCAGTGCATCTTGTGGATGGTACACACTGCAGCCACAGTTCGCTGGTGGTGAAGGGAGTGAATATTTAGGGTGGTGGATGGGGTGCCAATCAAGCGGACTACTTTGTCCTGGATGGTGAGTGTTGTTGGAGCTGCACTCATCCAGGCAAGTGGAGAGTATTCCATCACACTCCTGACTTGTGCCTTTTAGATGGTGGAAAGGCTTTGTGGAGTCAGGAGGTGAGTCACTCGCCGCAGAATACCCAGCCTCTGACCTGCTCTTGTAGCCACAGTATTTATATGGCTGGTCCAGTTAAGTTTCTGGTCAATGGTGACCCCCAGGATGTTGATGGGGGATTCGGCGATGGTAATGCAGTTGAATGTCAAGGGGAGGTGGTTAGACCCTCTCTTGTTGGAGATGGTCATTGTCTGGCGCGAATGTTACTTGCCACTTATGAGCCCAAGCCTGGATGTTGTCCAGGTCTTGTTGCATGCGGGCACGGACTGCTTCATTATTTGAGGGGTTGCGAATGGAACTGAACACTGTGCAATCATCAGCGAACATCCCCATTTCTGACCTTATGATGGAGGGAAGGTCATTGATGAAGCAGCTGAAGATGGTTGGGCCTGGGACACAGCCCTGAGGAACTCCTGATGCAATGCCCTGGGGCTGAGATGATTGGCCTCCAACAACCACTAACCATCGTCCTTTGTGCTAGGTATGACTCCAGCCACTGGAGAGTTTTCCCCCTGATTCCCATTGACTTCAATTTTACTAGGGCTCCTTGGTGCCACACTCGGTCAAATGCTGCCTTGATGTCAAGGGCAGTCACTCTCTCTTTCTCTCATCTAAGGTCTTTGCAGATGCTCATATGTTTGCATTGTGAACAGTTCCCCAACACCTTCATCCAGATCATTGATAAAGATGATGAAATGTAACAGCCCTTAAACTGATCCCTGTGAGACTCCACTCGTGATTAATCCCCATGCAGAACCATTACCATTAATAATTACATTGCATCTATGTGAATGCAACCAGTTCCCTATGCAAGCCAAAATCTGGCCCCTTGTCAAAGGCTTTTTGAAAATCAAGATATACATTATTGACCAGGCTTTCAATCAACCCAGAAACTTCCTCCACCCAGTTCCTTTCCAGAAGCCATTTTGAGATGTTCTAATAATCCCCATCTCTGTCAAAGTGGCCATACAGTGTAATCCAAGTCTCTGTGAACAAATGAGCATCCATAATGCAGCAAAGTTATTCCAGAATGATTTCCTTCTAATCTCTTAATATACCAGTATGCTAATGGATTCAGTTGTAAGTTGTAGTTTATTTGAGTGCCCTGTTGGAATTTCGCCATGCATGTAACCAATGAAAAACCTGTAAAATTGTATGAGGGATTTGCAAGGGCCAACGGCAAATACATAGCAAGTTAACAAGCAATATTTTGTATATGCATACCTGAACCATCTACCTGGGATATGGTACTGCTGGGTTGATGCACCTTTGCAGCTTTCTTAAGGTCTATTTTTAGGTCCTGCTGCTACTAATCACAGCATTTATTCCCAGGTTTTGCAAGTCCAGTACACAGCATTAACCCTCCTAACATAAGAACATAAGAAATAGGAGCCATATGGTCCCTCAAGCCTGCTCCGCCATTCAATAAGATCATGGCTGATCTTTAACCTTAACTCCATTTTCCTGCCCGATCCCCATATCCCTTGATTCCCCTAGACTCCAAAAATCTATCGATCTCAGCCTTGAATATACTGAATGACTGAGCATCCACAGCCCTCTGGGGTAGAGAATTCCAACGATTCACAACCCTCTGAGTGAAGAAGTTCCTCCTCATCTGAGTCTTAAATGGCCGACCCCTTATCCTGAGACGATGCCCCCTAGTACTAGACTCTCTGGCCAGGGAAAACAGCCTCACAGCAACTACCCTGTCAAGCCCCCTCATAATCTTATATGTTTCAATGAGATCACCTCTCATTCTTCTAAACTCATGAGAGTATAGCCCATTTTACTCAATCTCTCCTCATAGGACAACCCTCTCATCCCAGGAATCAATCTCGTAAACCTTTGTGGCACGGCCTCGAAGGCAAGTATGTCCTTCCTTATATAAGGAGACCAAAACTGTACAAAGTACTCCAGGTGTGGTCTCACCAAAGCTCTGTACAATTGTAGCAAGATTTCCTTACTCTTGTACTCCAACCCCTTTGCAGTAAAGGTCTGCTGTCAGCATGCTGCAATGCTTTCCTCGAGGGTTGGTGCCCTGGTGTGCCAATAAGGGCAACCCTCCTCAGTCACACCTCATGCAGCAACAACTCCACGTTGCCTTCCATCAAATGAGGGACTTGGTTCCTGTGGTGCTTCATTACTTGCCCAGAGATTCTATTTGCTGCCTTCGCATCTCCACTTTTTTTTTGTTGCCTTTGCTTTTATGTTACCCTCCTGTGGTTTTTCTCTCAATTTTTTGACCTTCACATTCAGCCATTTAGCTTTAAGTGTCTGCCTTCCTTTAAATAGCTGCAGCGGTGTTGGAAATCCTTCTCTGCACTGCGTGAGTTCCCAGTGGTAGGCGGATTCAGTGCTGGGAACTCGCGATGAGTGGCTAATTATCCCTGCGCCGAAAGTTTCAGCAGGGATGCCCCTACAGAGTGTAGGTGGTTGTATAGCTTGCTGTGCCTATTAATCTTTCCATTGTTTCACATGTGGAGACTGAGCAAACCTGTTTTTTTTTAACACCAACAATAATTCTTTTAAATCTGTATCTCTCTCTCTAAACTTCCAGGAGTCTACTTTACACAGCTTTGCAATCCTATTTGTTAAAGCATTGGAGTGGCCTGTATTATTTTAACACAATCATGATTTATACATTTCCTGAAAAAGCATTGAATTCAACCAAGATTAAAGCTTATAGATCCTTTAAATTTGAGCTGATAAGGTTATTTTTATATCTCCAAAAAACCTTGATGGCTGTCGGGTGCTTATTATTTCATTCATATGTTGTCTATTTTCAGCAATATACAGCTTTTTGCATTAAATTATACATTATTTTCTTTGAATTATCTTTCCAATATATAACGTACTGATGGAAATTAGTTAGGTAACGAGAAAGAATGGCATCTGTCTTCCTGCATAAGACATTGAATTTTGCCAATGTTGTATATTCAGTGCATAATACCAGTGCTTGATATGCAGAGGTATTCCTAAAAGATATATAAAGGCATGGATGATTTGGATATATGAGGCAATTGATGCAAAGTGATTCTATTTATTGTTGGATCCTCTCCAGAATATTTTTATGAAGAGTTATAAATTTGCTCAGTTTTTAACCTCCAGCCCCATTTTCAATTATTTTTTGCCGCTTTGCCACAATCATGCATTAATTTAATTCTCATTTAAAATTTTAAATTGATACTTGTAATCCGTTGTTAAAAGTTACGTACATGATGAGAAGTGAAGTACAGTCTCCATCCCACTGATGGTGCTTACTATAACTCACTCTCAACTATAAGATTCCATGGCTTCTCATCATGTGATAAACCCATCAACTACAAAAATAAATAGCCTGATTTTAGAACCCATGAGTGATAGTTCTTTATCGTGTAATTGGGATGATGGAATTTAGTTGTGCAGATACTAGGTGGCCATTGATAGCAATGGGTAGTAGGGTCATATTTGAATCTTTTAATGTGAATGCTGACCATCCTATTGAAGGACACCCTGGAATAAATTTTAGCTACCTGTATTATGGAGTCATGTTCGACTGCGATGTCAGTTGAAGTGTATGGAAGAAAAATTATTTTGTTTTCTTCAAGAACAAGGATATTTATTGTTCTTGTGCTGTCCTGGGATTGTCTAATCTGCCAAAAATCTTGTGGTTGTTGCCTGGCTCTGAGCAGGTTTGGGATCTGGATTTTAACATCAGTAACTTGACTCTGAAATTGGACCTCATTTCAGCCCATTTTTCGGGCGGAAGATTGAGGTTGGGAGAACAATTTCGGGTCGCAGTCTCCAGCGCACGATCTCTCCCAGAAGTGTGCCGGCTGCTAAATTGGAAACCGGAGACTTCCAAATGTGCGGGGAGCCTGCCTGGAACAAGCTAGGTGGCTTGAATATGCAAATCAGGGCCCCAACGCTGGTTTCTGGCTCTCAGCGGTCTTTAAAGTGATTGCTGGAGGCTGCCAGCAGAAAAAAAAAGTTACTTGCCTTGATTCTGTGTTGTGCTCCTCCTGGCTCCACAAAAATAATTTGGACCCAGGCTCGCCCCCTGCAGTTCACCTCCCCCCCCCCCCCCCCCCCCACCGGGATCTACTGTTCAAATTTCCGGCGATTCCAATTGGGGAATCATGAGGCCCATTTTGGGCTGGTTTCCGGCACTACTCCAATTTTTCTCCCATTGAACTCAAGCAGGGTTGAAATTCAACTTTGGCAGGGGCGCAAAACGGGGTGTCGTGGATCGGCCTCCTGTTATACATGCCGCCTGATCTTCTTTTCCATTGACAACAATTCTAAATGTGAAAGAAGACTGCAATTTGAATTAGCTATGTATTTATTTTGATTTTAGAAATGATATATTTTTGTTGTGAATTACATAAGAACATAAGAAATGGGAGCAGGAATAGGCCACATGGCCCCTCGAGCCTGCTCCGCCATTCAATCAGATCATGGCTGATTTTCGACCTCAACTCCACTTTCATAAGAACATAAGAAATAGGAGCAGGAGTAGGCCAATCGGCCCCTCGAGCCTGCTCCGCCATTCAGTAAGATCATGGCTGATCTGATCCTAACCTCAAATCTAAATTCATGTCCAATTTCCTGCCCGCTCCCCGTAACCCCTAATTCCCTTTACTTCTAGGAAACTGTCTATTTCTGTTTTAAATTTATTTAATGATGCAGCTCCCACAGCTTCCTGGGGCAGCAAATTCCACAGACCCACTACCCTCTGAGTGAAGAAGTTTCTCCTCATCTCAGTTTTGAAAGAGCAGCCCCTTATTCTGAGATTATGCCCCCTCGTTCTAGTTTCACCCATCCTTGGGAACATCCTTACCGCATCCACCCGATCAAGCCCCGATCCCCATCTCCCTTCATTCCCCTGGAGTCCAGAAATCTGTCTATCTCAGCCTTGAATGTATTGAACAACTCAGCATCCACAGCACTCTGGGGTAGAGAATTCCAAAGATTCGCAACCCTCTGAGTGAAGAAATTCCTCCTCATCTCAGTCTTAAATGACCGACCCCTTATCCTGCGACTATGCCCCCTAGTTTTAGACTCTCCAGCCAGGGGAAACAATCTCTCAGCTTCTATCCTGTCATTCCCCCTCATAATCTTATATGTTTCAATGAGCTCATCTCTCATTCTTCTAAACTCCAGAGAGTATAGGCCCATTCTACTCAACCTTGCCTCATAGGACAATCCCCTCATCCCAGGAATTAATCTCGTGAACCTTTGCTGCACCCACCTCTAAGGCAAGTATATTCTTCCTTAGATAAGGAAACCAAAACTGTACATAGATAATCTATTTTTTGGTGGTGTTCGTTGAGGGATAAATATTGGCCAGGGCATCAGGAATTACATCATTAGGTGGATTTTAATCTGTAATGTTTTTAGTAAGGCAGGATTTTGTTTTTTTGAAATCGTAGCTGCATTGCCACCTTACTTTAATGTTAAAGTATGCTGTGTGTAACAGCGTATTGTAGACAAGTTAGCTTTAATGTTTTTCAAAACTTTTTAGTCTGATAGTAGATTAAAGCTTAAGAGTGTACTGTTGTAGTCAGTCTATTGGAGACTTCACTGTCCTGTCTGGTTCACTATATTGTGTCTCACTATAAATTCCTGAATCCCGATAATTGAACTAGGCAGGCTACGCTGATAAGCCAATGATTTTTATCCAAAGTTCTTCCTCTCATAATGATTTGTGGGTTAAGATTGCGTTTCACATTGTTTAGAATAGCTTATCATTTGTTTCTGTCCAATGGTCAGGCGCTATCTGTACCAGGGTTGCCCTCGATTTCAGTTGTTACAAAGTAAAATAGGAATTTGTCCTCAGGCAAAGATTGCAGTCTGTTGCATATCTTGTACGTTGTTACTGTATCCGCTGATACCTTGGTGTGAATTTTCTCGTTTTGTGGCTTGGTTCTTGTTCTGGTTTTACGTTTGTGATATTGTATTGTAAGTATAATCAAATCTGCATCTATTCTCTTTCATGAGCAAATTCCTGGAAAAATACTATCATCGATAAATCTTGTTTGCTTTCAAATGTGCTTTCAACCTAGTCTGGTAAACTTCTCTTGTTATGTACGTGCATCCTTGTAAACAACATCTTTGCACAGACCTATTGTACAATCTACTCTCTCTTCAATGTTGACCTGATGTTAGTCTCGTATAGGCTTTGATATGAAGTTCCTGCACTCGATGCAATAACATTGGGGAGAGGGTGTTCCAACTAGCCAGTTTTGCATAATTCTGAATCAACATTTTGGCTGTGTACTTATCCATTACATTTATTTTCTGACCTTAAGCTGCTTTCGTTTGATGATTAGGAAATCTCTCTTATACAAATTTTATCCATGTGTTTGCACTGATTTTCCAAAATGTCCTTTCAACATTTCCCCATCTTTTTTGCTGATTTCTAAGATGTCACGAACAGTGCTAATATTTTATGGTGGTTTAATCTGCAGTCTTGAAGTTTTGTAAAGGAGTCTTTAAAATAGCACTAGAGTCGATTTATATTTTGGATTGTTTCCTGAAGTTTCAATTTTTAAAATCTTTTGAGTTTTTTGGGGCAGTGGAGAGGGTAGTTTGTGATCTCATTTCTTGTTCTATGGCTGCAGTGACACCGACTGCAAATGCCGTATCTTAGGGCAGGTTTTTACAGGTATGACGAGGGCAGTTTTAGCCCCTCAGAACGGGTGGGCTGGGGGACACGAGTGTAGTAAGAATTGTTGAATTCTTCAGCGGGACCACATCCCGGCTCCAACATGCCCACTTCTGGGTTTAACCCAGGCGCATTTGGATGCAACAGATACCTGGAAGTCCCGTCCTCACTTAAAGTCGACGGGCCGATTGTTAAAGGGGCAATGTACCCCATTGCAATAGTTGAGGCACTTAATTTTTTGTGTATTCGAAATGTAGAACGAATTTAATCTTACCTGTTTGGGTTTCCCATCGCTTCTGATTCATGTCGGGTGACAGCAAGCGAGAAGGACCGGATCCAGGAGGTGAGTGTCTTTTATTGCATTACTTGTGGGCCAGAATGAGCAGGAGCGCTTCAGCCAGGCCCGATCAGCTGACCCCCTCCGCTCCGCCACCGATCTTCTCCAAGGCCCACCCAATGTCGTCCACGGCCCCCTATCTCTTTCCCCGATTTCTTCCACGGCCCACGAACTCCCTCCCCCCTCTCCGATTTGCGGCTACTTTCCCTCCCGACAGGCAGCCAGCCTGTCAATCTGGCTGCCTGGCGCATGGGAAACCTAGAAGCACAAATACTTACCTTCAATTGAGTTATGATCGTAGAATGCGCCTCACTCACTTGACTTCCGGGTTCCCGACTCCAAGCTAAAATCATGCCCGATTTCTCCACTGCAGGGTGTAGAGATGACCTTTTTACTGTAATAGTTCTGTCATTGCAAGAGTTACATTGCTTGTTGCAATTTTCTAGATGTTCTGTGTGTTTTATGCGCTGTTATATGCCAAGTATACATTCATTATAAATCTTGCTCTGTGCGGTGACTGCATGCATGATCTAAGGTTTTGAAGTAGAGTAAATGGAAGTTTACATGATGAGAATTTTCTGAAACTTGTACTGCTGGCAAGGAGCCTTGTATGTCAAGAAATCGTGAGCACAGTGTCAACGGTTTCCCAATGTCTTCGACTGACAGTGTAAACTTGGGAAATTGGCCTTTTTATAGTTGTGCATTATCATCAGACATGGGGTGAAGTTTTCGTTCCCTGTGTTTGGGTGCAAAATTGTGTACCAGTCTATTTGTGATATCTGCCCTGTTCTAAGAATGATTAATGAACTGAATTATAAACCCAGCATCACCCCAATCTTGAGTTCATTTGATGAATTATCAGATATAACTCGATTCAGACACTTTGGTTTTGGAGCAGCCTATTCCTTTAAAAAAAAACTGGACCCACCCATATGCAGAGGGACAGGATATTCCTCACCGTGTATATGCTGTCATTTTACATATCCTGCTTTCCATGGTGTTTGGTGTGTGGCTGCTGTCTTTTGCTGCAACGCAGTGACAACGCCTCTAAATTTCCTCCGTATCAGTTACTCCATTGTTGGATCGCAATTGAGCTGGAAAGTTACGCCGCTCGACAGCAGAGGGAGTTACACGCAAATTTCCTGAGGTAAGTTCATTTAAATATTTTTGGTGCCGTTCTAGTGTAACTCGAGTGTAGAAACTGTGTAAGTTGCTGAAGCTCTCCTGCAGAATCTGTCCTCCGACGTCCCTTGCAGCGGCCTGTGAGGATATGGCCTGGTTCTCATCACCGGCGATCTGGATGCCCTGGGAAAGGAACACCATCCCAGTCACGTACGCCAGCAGCTGCTCGGTTGGCATCTTCAGTGCCATGTGCATGCCAGCATGGTACCTTGTACCTTGAAGAATCAAGTTATCGTGCAGATGTCTCTGGTTCTGTTTCTGTACTACTTGGGGGCAGTGCCCACTATGAAAGAGGGCACCCGCACAATACATGCCCTGACAGCTCCCTGTCGAATGTTGTACGGAAGCCCTGTAAAATAATGATCCATAAAAGTTGAGGGCTGCTGTCACTTTAACTGCCACGGACAAAGCAGTTGTGGCAGTGGAGCCAGTCGGCAAATCTCCACGATGAAGTTGGCAGAAGATGCCCATTGGCATCCTTGGAGGGACGCAGCTGTTGGATGCACAGCTCTTGGGAGAGGTTCTCGTGGGACCAATATGGTGTGTGCACGTATCGGAGAGGGTAGTACCTGGCGGGCTGCTGTCCTCAGCCACGCTGTCTAATTCTCCTGGCTTGGACCTGCTGTGGCAGCAACTCCTCCTCTATTGTGATGGAGTTGTTATTATTAAGAAGGATTAGTAACCCTTGGTAGTATTAATTATAACAGATGGCATAGAGTGGTATGCCCAGGGGGAAGGACATCCCTTGTCTGAGGTCAATCTGAGTGTGGTTTTGTGGGTGGGGAAAGTCGGGCGGTCCAAGAATATTTTTCTGGGAAGAGAGGAAATGCACTATGATAGAGTGGTGGAAGCAGATTCAATAGTAACTTTTTAAAGGGGATTGGCTATATACTTGAAAAGAAAAAAAAAATTTGCATGGCTGTAGGGAAAGAGTAGAGGAGTGTTGAACTAATTGGATAGCTCTTTCCCAGACCCAGCACAGGCAAGATGGGCCAAATGGCCTCCTTCTGTGCTGTACGATTCTATGAATATTCTATGATATAAATGAAGTGCAGGTATTAGTGATTTAAAAAATACGAAGGAAAGGACTTTTTAAAAAGTTCTTGGGAAGCCTGTAATCGGTAAGTAAAGTTGGTGCGCTCGACAGCTAACCAGCTCCTCACTTACGTAGAATTACGTAGAATTTATAGCACAGAAACAGGCCATTCGGCCCAACAGTTCTATGCTGGTGTTTATGCTCCTCCCACCCTACTTCATCTAACAAGGAATGTCTCTTGTCTGAAGTGCTAGGGGGAGCTGTTAGACTGTTTGGCCTGAAATTTCCCATATATATGCACCGTCCAGAGACACGGGTAATTGGGTGCAAAGCAAATATGCAGCCTAAAAAATTGCAGAAAAATGAGCGTAAGAGATTACGATATAGCCAAAGCTTCTCAATGTTTTACGATCGTCTTTCGATCCCTCTGCCCGATTGCATCGTGGCCCAGAATAATGGCCCCACTCCCAAGACTCCAGAGTCTTATACGCAAATTTCCTGCAATTGTGCTTGCTCAGAGGCTCTTTTTAAAATTACAACCAGATTTTCAGGCGCACAGGTACCTGTAGTCACCTGATGCAGGTGCAAATCAGAAGCTCCAGGAAACATTGAAACCATTCTCATCCTGTAAATCCAGCCAGCCATTTCCCAGTCCTTTTGAGAAATAAAAATGGCTCTTTCGCTGACTCTACCCCTGCTTGCTGTTATCATGGAGGAGGAGGAGGAGGAGGAGGAAGAGAACCAGACACAGGAGGCCCAGAGAGTGAAGCACAACCAGCGGAGGCAGCACCCCAAACGCAAGTACCCGGCCCAGAGAGTGTATGGGCCTCGACTGAAGTTCCAGGAGATGTCCAGGGTGATAACCGTGCAACAATTACACTTTACAAAGGAGGCCATCTGCCGATTCTACTCCACAATGACTCAAAGCTCCGGTCCACACGCAGCAGAGCCTTAACTGTAGAAATGAAGATCACCCTCAACTTTTATGGGTCTGGATCCTTTCAGGCACCCACCTGGGACCTGTGCAGGATTAGTCAAGGGGCAGTGAGGGCCTATGTTCGGCTGGTAACTGACTCCCTTTTCCCTTGGGGCTGGGGAGTTCATCAGATTTGGAATGCCCGCGACAGAGCCATTGAGTATCGACAGGATTTTCTGGCTTCCCCAGAATGCTGGGGTTGATCGATGGAACACATGTCGCAATAAAGGTTCCCCTTCGGAATCCACAAAGCCGCAAGAAGAGTAAGGACTTCAACTCCCTCAACGTTCAGATGGTCTGTGACACCAGACTGCACATCTTGCATGTGAACTCGCAGCCTGTCGTGGTGCATTCATTCTGCGCAACTCTGTCATTGCACGCGTGCTCGGGGATGGGGGCCAGTGGAAGAATGGATAATCAGTGACCAGGCTTACCCGTTGCTGCCGGGGCTGATGACGCCTTTTCAACTCCCACAGACTGAAGCGGAGGAGAGATGCAATCAGGTACACTCATCCACCAGGCAGGTGGTTAAGGGGATTATTGAATACTGAAGAGCTGCTTCAGGTGCTTGGACAGGTCCAGAGAGGGTAGAGAGGATAGTCGCCCTGTACAACTATGCCACGATGGAAGGGCTGGACCTTGACAAGCGGGGGGAGGAGCCAATGGAAACAAAAGATCTGAGGGACATGGTGTGTCCGCAGGAGGCATCGCTTGGAGAGGTCAGAGTGCGGCTTGTGGCACAGGCTCTTACCCAGTGTGCACCTCCACAGAGATTACAACCAGAAGAAGGGTTAGACTCAGCTCTTCATCTTCAAAGACTGTCCCTTTACAAAAAAAAGTTTCATTTGATTAGTAAACTTTAAATGCAAATTTTAGCAAATAACTACAAATCTTTCCTGAAAACAGTTAAACTATACTCAGACATTTGAACAAATTCTTACAAGAATTCCAATAAATCTAAACTGGACCCTGAGAAATATATTTTAACTACAAACAGTCTTTTATGGCAACATTAAACTTTTTAAAAAGAAATTTGAACAAACTATTTACAACAATAAAACTTTAATGAACATGTTAGGAACTGTTGGAAACCTGAGTTAAACGAATGTAAACATTAGGAATTGATGCAACTTTGGCAAACTTGGACAAATTCAAATAAAGATTTAGCCTCTTTTGAATCTGCTTTTTTTTTATACCTAGCAGCAATAACATTCAAAAATAAGGTAGACATCGAACAAGTGGGACATGACAGTGACAGTCACAGTCTTCCAGCCAGGAAGCTCCCCCCCCCCCCCTGCCAATCCCGCCGACAAAGTAGGAGAAAGACGAGGTACTAGAGACAGGAATTAAATTCCCCCAACTCACTCCAGACACCGGGCTGGGCCCAAGAGCCTAGACCAGCACTTTGAACAGCTGCTTTCCTGTGCCACCTCCCAGTAAACTCGGGACCGGAGAAATGGAGCGTGGTGGAAATGGAGCCCGGGCTGATGAGTCATGGGCCTGTGGTTAGTCCATGCTGATGGCCGTGTACTCCTTGACCAGGGCTGCTACTGTTGGCTGCATCCCAGGGAGGAGATCCAGAGCTTCCTCGTTCAGCCTGCTGTGTACAGGTGGCACTATGCCTGCTGTTGGAAGGCTGGAGCCCAGGCTGGTTCTGCCGTCCGGAGAGGTAGCAACAACAGGTACTTGGACCCCACCTGCCACTCTTTGATTTTTGGCTTGTTCTGCAGTCCCAGTCATCAGCGTGCTGGCGGGCATGATGGCAGCCGTCAGACGGCACAAGGCCTGAGTAAGAGACTGGAGGCCACGATTCATACTGCCCCTCCAGTCTGTCACCCAAAGCCTCGAGCAGAAGTCTGAGCTTCAATCCAGGTGGAAGCTCCTCATCGTCCCCTGCCGGGGAACCTACTGTGTGTCCCAATGCGGCCGCCACCTGCTTCTTGTAGCTCCAACACTGCCTGAGCAATGCTGGTGCTGAGCAGCACAGCAGACTCGGAGCCCATACCTGCGAGAAGCTCCATGTTACTGCTGATGGAGCCCAGAGTCCTCGTGTCCCCCTGATGCTCCACCAGCAGATGCATCTTCAGACCAACAGCCGTCAAATCTCACTCCTGTGACTCACCAGTCAATCGCTGCCTTCTAGCCGGTCTCTCCGAAGAGGTGCTGAGTTCCTCCACCTCCTCAGAGTCTCCCTGTTTCCCTGAAACTGGATTGTGATGCTGGAGCGGTCACCAGGCCTTGAGGCGCTCACTCGCCCTGTAGAATGTTCCGATTACTCGGTTGAGTAAAGCGGGGTGACTCTGACTCTGCTTGGAGATGGCTGGCGGGAGCGGGGGGTGTGGGGTGGTGCACTCCCTGGAAAGAAGGGAGTTGTGTGTGGTTCTGACTTTCCATCATCCCCCTCATTGGCAGCTCAATGGGGACAAATTCCACGACAAAGCCAGTTCTCCGGCAACTGCGCCCGCTCTCCCCGCATCCTCACCCACTTCTCCACCTTCTTGCTCCTCCTACTCCTCGTCCCCCTCCCCATCCACAATGACTGCCTTCTGCTGCCTTGAATGACCTGCGGGAAGAGAAAAAAACGAGGGTTAGAATGGTTCGCTTTGCCAGTGCTGAGATGCTGAAATGGTGCCTGGCAAAGTTAACTCTGGAGGGGGGGGGGGCGTTCCAGAGGCTATCGCTGGGGGGGGTGGGGGACATGGAAGACTGGAGGAGGGAAGCCCCTAGGTTTCCTTGAGGGGAGTGGAGGAACCCTCCTGCTCTTCTCGGCCCACAAGGAAACTTAAAAAAATATATATATATAAACGTAACCTTATTTGCCGCCTTCCGGGCTGCTTGCTGCTTCGCTTCCCGGCGTTGTTGGCAAAGCCATCACTGGATGCCGAACGCCGGGGCTGTGTGTTAAAATGGCATTGGGATCGTAATTACACCATTAGATCCGTATTTTTGCATGTCAATGGTGCCCTTACCTGCCTCCTGAGATCCGGGAGTCCAATGTTTGTTTGTTTTGCATTTCACTGATAAGGTAAGTAGGCAAAAACAATTTCCATTGGCTGGTGAGTCAGTAACTGGAGGACATAAATTTAAGATCATTACTAAAAGAACAGGGTGAGGTTAAGTGTGTATAGAGAGACATGTTGGCATACGCAGTACTCTATTTGAAACAATGGTGGAAGCAGAATCCATAATAATGACGTTTAAAAGGGAAGTGGATAAATAACTGGGAAAAGAAAAATTTAAAAGCAACTGGGGAAAGTGCAGCAGAATGGGGCTAAGTGAATCGTTCTTTCGAAGAGCTGGCATAATCTTTCTATTGGATGTTCATGTGTTTTACTTACTAGATCTTTGTTATGTTGCACTGGTAGAAATTGTGAAAGGATATTTAAAGGAGTGTATTGAACCCAAGCTGCTCTTGTATTTAGAATTGTATCTAGAATAGTCCTGTTTCGTCATGTTCAATGACTGTTTACCGCTCCTTAGAATTTTCACATTGGAATATAACTTTGCTATTTAGAGGTGAAATTCCTCTTGGTAATTTTAGCAAAAACAGTCAGCATATGTACAACACAGGAGTCCCTATTTTACACTCGCACTGACTTTTTGGTAAAATTATCAACAGGAGGAATTTCACCCACTTTGTCCTTATTTTTCACACATACATTATATTTTATACATTGTCCCTCATTTAAAAAAAAAATATGACTGGTAAATTACTCTGAGCTCCACTGTTCTGCCGGCATTACTTGTCAGAAGTGCAGTGGAAACCCCGTTTACGTTGTAGTTGTGGCAAAGTAACGCCAGCAGAGCAAGAGCAGCTGCCAGGAATTTCTGGCCTATATCTTGTGAAGTAAGAAAGAGAGATTTCTAACTAATGTGACTAATCGACAGTGCTGGTCAGTCAGAATATTCAAACAAAGTGAAGAAAACGACAATCAGTGGGTTGGCGTGAGACATTGTAAAGCTATATATGAGAGCAGAACGTGCACAGTGATTGTCCGTTTTACACCTGGGGCTAGATTTTCTCCCAATTCATGGCCAATGGATGGAAAATCTAGTCTCTAATGTGTGATACTTAACAGGGATACTATTTCAACCAATCAGATCAAAGCTGCAGATCCTGCCAATGAAGGCAGGTCAAAACAATAAATACCCAAAGTAAATAATTACATCAGGGACTCTATTCTAACAGTGGTTCAATGGTACTGTGTGATTTTTACCATCTAAATTGTGTGCATAATTTAGACACTGTTCAGTTAATGTCGTGAACAGAGAATTGTACTTTGAAAACAGACACCGGATGGACTCTCCTTAATCTAATCAATGTATGCATCTGTGCACACTGACAAAGATTGGGTCCCAGGATCCAATTAAAGAGTGATTCATTCTTGAAATTTAAAAGCAGTTTACAGAGGGTGATAGTATCTAAGCGTCAAATTGATTTCAGTCCCATAAATTGAAATTATTTTCCAACTATGGATATTGTGTACTTTTGTATAGATTATAAATACGTAGGATACTATTTTAACAAACCAGACTGGCACCAGTCTATTTTGTGAAGCTCACTGTGGGAACCATTTGCACTATCTGGTTCGCAATCTCTCTAATTTCACACTTTTTACAGTTCCAACTCTCATTTGTTCAAAAAGGTTTATCATTTTACTGGCTTACACAAATGCCTACACACTGATTATCACTCAGGTATGACCCCATAATGTCCGTCTTAAGTGATGTCTTACCCGCTCTATTTGATCTTACGAGGTGCTTCCCCAGTGACTTCAGTATGGGAGATGGAAGGCTGTGGCTCAGATAAGGGCTCTTGCAATGTTTGTGATTAGCGACCTCTAGAAGCTTGGGCCTGAGAGGCCCCACCTGCAGTCTGCAGCAGCTTGACAGCTGCCTGGGCAGTCTGGCCAGGCAGGTTTGTAATAACTGTCCCATTAGGGGCATGCTGCTAGGGAAGCTGGTATTACATCAAAATACACACTTGTGATATGGAAGACATCTTTTAGTAAAAAGGCCTCAGGATTGTAGCTGATCTTTAGTTTACTTAAAAACTGGATGTCCAAGTCTTCAGTAAGAAGGGACTCCATGGGCAGGATTTTCAGTAGAGTTAACGCTAATTTTTGGGCGATTTCTGGATGTGCAGGAATGGGAAATGTCTCTGGGGGCCATTTTGCTGATGCATGTTAGACTTAATCTTTGTAGAGGTTCAACATTTAGGAGAACTGATTATAGCGACATGTGATGTCAATTTTTGTCTCGCCATGGCCCAGAATTTCCTGGAAAGTGTTAGCATAACTATAGTGTAAGAGTAGCACTTTTTTTTCCTGTGGAAATTCACACGTAACAAATTTATAGCAGTTTTATACTGAAACATCAATTTGCGCGAATTTCCAGCATCGTTTGTGCTGCTTCCAAGGCATATCTGCAGAGGCCCTCTGTTATGCAGTTACATAGCTCTCACCCCATGCAAAAGACTAGCTCACATAAATTTCCTGGATTTACGGGAATAAAGAGCTGACGTAGATCTACACCCAAAAATGTGGGCACAGTATGGCCCAACGTCAGTTTAATAGTCAGTTTGGAGTTTGATACAAAAATAATCTCAAATAAATTTGCTATCTTTCTTACTGATGACCCAGTCAGCCTCAGTACACCTTAAAATTCTTCTAGGTTACCCCCCCGCCCCGCGAGCATTCAGAAGAACTCAGCAGCTGGAATGGCCTTGCCAATGGGCATATCCCTGTTCTGCATAGTAATGGCAGAAGAGGAGCAACAGAAGTAAGAGACTCTGAGAGTGAGGTGCCACGGCAGAAGGTACTGACAGAGTGAAATCATAGCCGGGAAATTCTTTGGAGCTGCTCCTACTCAGGCCACTATTTAACAATTAGAGTTTGGTTTAAATTTGGATAAAATGTAAGCAGACCATGATAAAGTGCTTAGAAGGGCCAGCTGGAAACTGGCTTCACTCTTAAAAAGATTGAGTGAAGCAGAACATTGGCCAACACCAATCTTCCCAAATCATGGGAACCCTTTCAGAGTGCTTCCAAATCCCAGGGCCCCACTTAGTGATTCTAGATCCTGGGATCTGCCTCAGTCAATCCAGAAACCTTCTCTGTGGTGCTCCAAGACCCCGAGATCCACTCCTAGTCCTCCCTGTCCTAGAAAGGAGACTCTATGTTACTTCTAGATCCTGAGACTTTTAGACCATCGCCTCTCTTCCCAGAGGTCACAGATCCCAGGGCTGTCACCAATGGTTATAAGCCAGTATCCCATTTTTGTTAATACTATTTGACATAGCATCTCCCTTTTTAAAAAAAAAATCTGATTTACCTTGAGCAATGCCACAGGGCATCAGCTAATACTGTATAAAAATATGTTAGAGTTAATTCAGAGCTGCTGCACTTGGACCTGTGGGTTGAACGTTGGACGACAACATGTACTCCTGATTTTACAACCTTCTCTCCCCTTGAGTGAGGTCTCCAGCTGGGAGCATAGGACTATTGAATTTATCCTTGAATTCCTTGTGGGGGGTACTTTTTTTTTACTGAAAGTATGTGGAACAGATTACTGGCACGGGTGGTGGAACAGGAAACCTTAATGGGTTTCAAGAAGGTGGGCTAAGTAGACGAAAGGTCTTTCTCTTGCCTGAAAAGATTGCTGTGTTACTATATCCGATGAATCACTGTGAATAAGCCAAGGGAAGTAATATATAGCGTAAAGAGCTGCATCACAAAATTTCATGCAGCTGTAGATTTTGACTCTGCTGCACTAAGAGCTTTACTGGACCGGGCTGTTCCAAGACCTGAACATACCCGAAAAAAAAATTCCCTGAAAGGGTGCCAATGCTTCCTTAAACACGTTACAACAACCACAGCCAGTTATCAGCACGTATACACAGACATTGTTCATCTTGCTACAAACAGTGCACATCCGCAGGAAATTTAATCTATTTGCTAAAGACGCATCATTTGTAAGCTCCTTAAATGAAGTGTACCAATGAAGCCAGCACACATCATGATTTGGGTTTTATTGGAATTCAGTAGGGTGACAAAGGAATAGAAATAGCTATAATTAGAAATCCAGTATCATAATTCAACATGTAAGGAATCTTACAACACCAGGTTATAGTCCAACTGTTTTATTTTAAAATCACAAGCTTTCGGAGGCTTTCTCCTTCGTCAGGTGAGTGTGGCATCTCACCTGACGAAGGAGAAAGCCTCCGAAAGCTTGTCATTTTAAAATAAAACAGTTGGACTATAACCTGGTGTTGTAAGATTCCTTACATTTGTCAACCCCAGTCCATCACCGGCACATCACAATTCAACATGTGTTTGCCCTGAACATTATTACTGAAATGCCAAAAGTGATTTTGCCTGCTTCATATGAGGCTGCCTGGTAAGAAAGGTGAATTAAAAGTATACACTTTGTACTTTGAATCTTTCATGTAAAAAATAGTAAACTATTTGTTGAAATTCAGTCAGCAATATTTGTTGCCTGACCCAACATCATAACATTATTGATGAAGTGCATAGCAGCGAAGGAGATGCTGATACCCCATGAGATCATCATTGTGAACGTGAAAGCTCATGCAAGGTGGATTCAATGGAAATTGGCTGTAAAGCTAATTTTTTTGCAGTGGTAGAAGAAAAAGACCCTTTGAGCCTTACTGGAGTCATTCTAATTTTTTTTAAACAGGCAATGTAAAATATTCACCTAAATAGTCCTCATTTTGTATTTCATTTTTTTAGTATTTTAATATCTGAAATCAAAGTGTAAGGTTGGAATTGTGGCAGACAGGAATTCATTTAGCAAGCGGCAAGAGCCTTACGTTATCTGGTGGTATGGGGAGTACTGAGTGGGGTGCCTCAGGGATTGGTGTTGAGACCACTACTGTTTCTTAGTTTACACCGATGACTTGGATTTAGAAATTCAATATAAAATTGGTAAAATTAGGAGAAGGTTTATTGGATTTTGAGGAGGCAGCTCAGAAATTGCAGAATGAGTTGGACTAAATACGTAAGTGAGCAGAAAATAGCAGATCACAATTAATGTAGTCAAGTGCAAAGTACTTGAGGTATTTTGTATTTTAAGAAATGGTGTATTGTGTGGTGCTGTTAGGCAATGGTTTCCATTTTTCACACATCCAGCCAGACATTTTTTGCATTTCAGTGAACATTACCATTGTAATCATAGAAAAGACTCCATTGTCTGCTATCCTCTTTTATGTGCTCTGCATTGGGCTAATTGATGAGACAGGTGCGAGTTAAAAGTTTTTTGTTGCTGCTTATTTCCAAATGGATATTGGCTATTAGTCGTAAAGCTACACTAGAATTTGGAAAAGAGCTGCACCCATCAAGATTTACACTGTTCTTGATGTCTGACTGTTGCAATGAGTTAAGAGGATTTGTTTATCAAGCCTATGCCAGTTATTCCCCTGCTGCAGCTAATGTCTGCACTCACCTTCTATGTCATTGACACCAATCAGACTCCTGGCGTCAGTCTATCAAAATGATTCAAAATCATTTATCAAGTCACTGCTGTGCAGTGCACATCACAAGAGCAAATTCCAATGTCTCTGCAACAATAAATGAGAACCAAACATACATTTCTTACTTCCCTATGCCTTGGACAGTGCGCTTGCCAGAAATGCATATCTTTATAGTGATAGGAAAGATTTCCATTCTATAAATGTATGGGACATAGTGACATCATGTTTGTTATTTTCAATGGCAGGGCCCATAATTCACTTACAGTATAACAACAACAACTTGCATTTATATAGCACCTTTAACGTAGTAAAACGTCCCAAAGGCGCTTCACAGGACCATTGTCAAACAAAATTTGGACAGATAACCAAAAGCTTGGTCAAAGAGGTAGGTTTTAAGGAGCGTCTTAAAGGAGGAGAGAGAAGTGGAGAGATTTAAGGAGGGAATTCCAGAGCTTAGGGCCCTAGGCAGCGGAAGGCACGGCCGCCAATGGTGGAGTGATTAAAATCGGGGATGCGCAAGAGGCAAGAATTGGAGGAGCGCAGAGATCTCTGAGGGTTGTAGGGCTGGAGGAGGTTAGAGATAGGGAGGAGTGAGGCCATGGAGGGATTTGAAAACGAGGATGAGAATTTTAAAATCGAGGCGTTCCCGGACTCTGAGCCAATGTAGGTCAGCGAGCACAGGGGTGATGGGAGAACGGGACTTGGTGGAGTTAGGATATGGGCAGCAGAGTTTTGGATGAGCTCAAGTTTATGGAGGGTGGAAGATGGAAAGTCAGCCAGGAGACCATTGGAATAGTCCAGTCTGGAGGTAACAAAGGCATGGATGAGGGTTTCAGCAGCAGATGAGCTGAGGCGGGGGCGGGCAGTGTTACGGAGGTGGAAGTATAACCCCGAAAAGGTCTATGAACATGTTGTCTGTTGAATCCTGTATAACATTGCAGTACTTGGGCGTTGAAATCACACTGTATGATATTAGTAATTAAAGTTTTAACATGTTATATGAAATTCCTCTCTCACTATTCAAACAGGATTAACAATGTTGTTGAAATAAGGAAAAAAGAATTATCACCGTTCATTAGAAACATCTCCCAGCCCAATTTCTAATCCTTCATGGTGTAACAGTTGATTCAGTAGCCAACGGGGAGGTTCATGATTCCATTCTCTGTCATCTGTTTTCCAGTGTTGACATCTGCTCTTACGTGGTAACTTGTAATGGATAGGGGCAATGGGTAAACGTGTTGGTTATTCTTTTGTAGCTCAGGTGAGCGTCTGTTGTGTTGGTTCAAATTGTTTCATTATGTCCTTAGTTTTCCCACCTTCCCTCTTCATTTCAGAGCAGCTGTTCACTAAAGTGGGCTTTCCTCCTTCTGTAGGGCCTGCTACTTTCTTCTTCCATTCTGTATTACATTTTGTATGCCCTAACTGAAGACTTAGTTTGCTGTGGATAATTTGAATACATTTCTGAGCTGATTCAAATTTTGTGTGCAAATGGCAAACATAAAAATGTCTTGGTGCAAATTGAGCTGATTTTTTTTTGAATAGAGTACCAAAAACAACTTTGTGGCATAGATGCAAACTGTGTCAATGCATAAATGTACACAGAATCATACATTCATTAACAGTCTCCATTTCACACTGGCATTAATATTTGAGGAGATTGACCAATAATTTAAGTCAAAAATCTGTTAATGCCCATCAGCTAAGATCAGTTTAAAAGTGATTGACATGATGCAACATTTTGAAATTTGGTTTAATCATATTTTTGTCTAGGTACACTAAAACTGTTCTGGTAAGCTCATGTAAATTTCCCTGGGTTTAAGTGGAAAGATCGTGTTGCACTGTAGTTATTGCTTTTAAAGTGATTTTCTAAATCAAACTAAGTAGGCATATGATTACACAACGTCTCCTTGTAGTTTTGTTCCAGCAAAACAAATTTAGAGCACTGTTTACAAATGAAGGCTGTGTTTAACAAAATTGAAGTGGTTACTGTTTACCAGATGCACTTTGAAAAGTCACTCTGCCAAGATCCAGAGGGCAGACCATATGGGGAATTGCTTTCATGATTGTCCCAACTTAACCTTGTGTGGGGTTCAAATTTCTCTGAAGATGTGCCACAATAGGAGGACTGAAGCTGAAACCTCTGGGACATGATCATTTCAAGTCAGATAAATAAATTAGAGCTCAATTTTTTGATCCTTGATTTGATTATTTTTGACTCGCCATTGTATATTACGCAGGGACATGTTGTTTGGGAAAACATGTAATCATGTATTTAGCATTAGAAACTCAAAGTATGGGTCTGCATATCTGTATCTTATCTCTCTTCCTTTTATTATAGTTTTCGTGTCGTTACCTATCTGAGACTACTTTGTATGTCCCAGATTTTGTGTGTTCACTATGTCCCTTGCACATATTGTTAATGGGAGCTTATCTGTATTTCTGATACTTTGCCAAAAAATACTTCTGAGTTTGAATGCTGTCCATCCCTGGGAAATGCTGTAGTTTGCTGATATTGTTCATGCCTCATGGGAAAGACACTTTGACTAAAAGATGCCTTTCTGTCTGGCAAACTTGGCACTCTGAAGAAGTTTTCTTTTGATCCCAAGTCATGTTTTTGTTTGACAGTTAACTAAATTAATTTCAATATTCATTAACATTTGTTGAAAACCCTTAAAAATTCTGAACATAGTTTAATCTGCAAATATGCTTGAGAGTTTTGCACTATAAACTTTCAACAGAATCAGCTTGATATCTGGCTTCAATTCAATTGATAGGTACTTCAGTTGCAACAAAGATGGTAACAATTTGGCCTCTTGGCTTTAAGATGATGTTGCTGATTATCAATCTCTCAGTTTCACTGAATATGGCTTTGAGTCACCCATTCACATGTTTTAGCCACTGTAAAAATCCAATTGTAAAACATGCATTCTGGATTATTTTCACATTTGAGTTTTTGGATCTAATATTAATCTGGCTCTGTAGCTTTCTAGGGTTCACTGAATGCCCATCTCTGGAGCATCGATGGACCTTATGAAGTAGCATGTGACATCTTGTAGACACAACGCATGACAGAAATAGGTGTGACAGTAAAGTGTTACAGGAAGTAAGTGTGACACAGGAAATGCCCACATACATGGAACTTTATCGAGCTATAAATACTCCACATTTCATGGGTGCCAATTTGGTTAAAACCCTATTCGTCTCATCAGTGCATAAGTTGCTCTCCTGTATTTAAAGAACACAAGAACATTTATGCACCTTTGCTTCCCTTCCCAATGCCTCTTGTCATATCTCACCTGCTCTCACTCTTCCAAACCATGCCTTCCCCCCCACCCCAACAGTTGACCAACTTCCTGAAAAAAAAACAAATGTTCTTAGTGACATCTCGCAACCCCCTCCCAGTACTCCCAAATCCAGCAACTCCTGTCCCCAGTTCTTCCCCACCCTGTCATTACCATCCCAAAGCTACCATGTCCAAGACCATCCTTCCACACTCTGCAAGTTACCCCTCCAGTGCTGCTGTACTCCAACACCTCTCTCTCTCACTCCTGCCAGTCCCTATTACTTCCTTCCCGCTTCTCCTAAACACAAAACCGTCACTCCATCCTACAAACTCCCCACATTGTTCTTCCAGACTCTCGCACCACCCCTGTTGTCCTAAACCCTAGGACTACTTTGCTAACACTACATGGTCCCCCAACTTGCCATCCACAGTTCTTACTTACATGCAACCTACCACAGCTTCCTTAACATTTTTCTCTGTACCCTGGGCTTTTTAAAAAAAAATAAAGACATAAAATTAACTGCATTGATAAACTATTAGTAATCAAGGCCTCTGATTTATAATTCCACACAAATATGCACTTAATCACAGAACTTGAGCTTCAAAATATCACAAACCCTCCTACAAGACTTTATAATAAAAATGTAATTTGACTTTTTTTAAATAGTGTAAATTAGTGGACCTGATAATATTTTACACATTACATAGCATAAAGCAGCTGAATCTTCCTATTGGAGATCTGCTGGAATTATGGTGGACAGTTTCCAGACAACAGGCATGGCTGGTTCTCAAAGCAACCCTACGAGCTTCAAAAGCAATCAAGCAGCATCGAGGCACTCGGTTGTCAAAAACGATGAACTGGCAACAGATTAAAAGAGGGCGACAGACTCCATCGGTTGCTGTCAGTCTTTGAAGGGAAAGTTTTTTTTTAAAAAGTTAAAATGGTGCGGCACTTCATTGGTTCCACTCTTCAAAGCCCTGAGACAGTGGCATGAGGTAGCAGTGGAGATCGGGTAACTTTAAAAGGGAGCGCTAAGCAAAGCAAAATTTAAGAGGGGGTTATTGGGATTAAGTGGGTGGTACTGGACTTGGGGTGTAAGTCATCACATGTCTGTAAATGGTCAGAGCAACAGCTATCCTTCAGTGTGAGCCATCAAGCTAAGAGGCGGACGACTAGACACAATGGCCTGGAAATTGCACTGAACCTCGTCCGCCGCTCGTTAGCGATAAATTCACCCATCAACTATTCATGGGCTTCTGGGCGCCAGCTTGCTTCGGTGGTGAACTGCAAGAAGTGCAGAGGTCTTTCCTGTGCTTTTGTGAGCTGGGAGCAGGGAAAGGATTGCTATCTCCCCTCAACCTTTCAGCTTCAAGCATCCTTAATAAGCCGACCAGTCAGAACCAGGAAGTGAAAGCTGCAACCGTAAATTGAATATAAAATCAGTTAGAGAAAGCGAAATAAAGAGAGGGTAAGATTAAGGATGGGTGAAACTAGAACTAAGGGGGCATAATCTTAGAATAAGGGGCTGCTCTTTCAAAACTGAGATGAGGAGAAACTTCTTCATTCAGAGGGTAGTAGGTCTGTGGAATTTGCTGCCCCAGGAAGCTGTGGAAGCTACATCATTAAATAAATTTAAAACAGAAATCGACAGTTTCCTAGAAGTAAAGGGAATGAGGGGTTACGGGGAGCGGGCAGGAAATTGGACATGAATTTAGATTTGAGGTTAGGATCAGATCAGCCATGATCTTATTGAACGGCGGAGCAGGCTCGAGGGGCCGATTGGCCTACTCCTGCTCCTATTTCTTATGTTCTTATGTAAAAGATAGGGATAGAAGAGACAGAAAGAAAAAGTAAATAAATAAACATTTTGAATTGGAAAAGTTTTTTTTATATGTCCAACAGCAATTAATATCTGGAGGAATGAGACTTCACTTTTTTTAGAAGTGAATTTTCAGTGCCAGAGAGGTTGTTTGGCAGTCATTAATACTTAACATGCCTTTAAAATTTAGTTCAGACCTGATATAACTTAGTGTACCTTTTTTCTGGCAAGATTAGTTAGTTTCCAGCTGGGCAGGAGAGCAAGTTCGTGCTGGTCCGCTGATTGCAGCCAGCTAGATCTCTTTACCACAATGCTTTCGGAGAAGCAGGGAATCAGGGAGAGCAATTTCTGCATTTGACTGCGCACATTTGCTTTCCAGAATTTGCTCTTCCATTTTCCCTGAAATATCTGTGAGCCCTGTTGGCATCGCCATTATTTCGTGAGCAATTTCCAGAGCAGTATTATCAGGAAAAAGAGACAAATGCTGAAGGAAATGACCGTGCAACAGACATGACCTCCATGGGTACCTATGGAGTCAGCAGTGTTTCCCAGCCAAATGTTTCCTTCTGCTCATACAGGTCAGTTGAGTTGGTTTTGTGCTTCTTGATTGAGTTACTAAATTTGGACAATAAGGTAATTAAGTTCAGTCAATAACTTAATTATTTATTCAGCTAGTAACTAGCTTAATTATTGAGTCAGTAATTTAATTATTAAATCCCTGCGTAGCAAAATAGCCATACACGCAATGCATTCAGGGATGTTTTATGCATCCAAGCCAGTAACATTCATTTCCCAGCCCTTATTTTTCAAATCCTAACCCCCCTAATACCTGATTCCCTGCTTCTCCGAAAGCATCGTGGTAAAGAGATCTAGCTGGCTGCAATCAGCGGACCAGCCCGAACTTGCTCTCCTGCCTAGCTGGAAACTAACTAATCTCGCCAGAAAAAAGGTACCCTGAGTTATATCAGGTCTGAACTAAATGCTGAAGTTATTACTAGTTACATCGCCCCAATATCCAAATCCCCTTATTCTTATTGTCCACATTGAATACTTCTCAAGACATATATTCCATTACTCCACCTACATGGTTTATGTATTTTTAAATGATCATAATCTCAATGGAACAAGGCTGGGTCTTTCCTCTTCTGCAATGCTAGCCTGCGATATTACCACCCTTTAAAGTGAATGGGTGGGAAATAACGGGTGGTGAGCACCGAAGCATAAGAACAGCTTGCATTTATACAGCACTTTTAATGTACAAAAAACACCTCAAGATGCATTTTGGCCGAGTCAAAGGAGGGAGGGGGGGGCGGTATCAGGAAGGCTGACCAAAAGCTTAGAGGTGGGTTTTCAGGAGGATAGGGCTGTGGAGTGGCGGATGAGCACAGGGAATTAGGGGTTACGGGGAGCGGGCAGGAAATTGGACATGAATTTAGATTTGAGGTTAGGATCAGATCAGCCATGATCTTATTAAATGGCGGAGTAGGCTCGAAGGGCCAATTGGCCTACTCCTGCTCCTATTTCTTATGTTCTTATGAATGATGCACAAAAGATCAGAATCGGAGAATTCTCGGAGGTTTTATAGGGATGGTGGAGGTTACAGAGATAGAAAGGAGCAAGGCCACGAAGGGATTTAAAATGATGAAAATTTTAAATTGAAGGCGTTGGGGGATGGGGAACCAATGTTCAGCAAGGACAGGGGTGATAGATGAGCAGGACGAGATGCACAATAGGATACAGGCAACAGAGTTTTGGACAAGCTCCATTTTACAGAAGGTGGACGATCGGAGGTCAACCAGGAGAGCGTTGGCATAGTCGCGCCTGGAAGTGACAAGGGCATGGATGAGGATTTCATCAGCAGGGATGCAGGCAGGAGATGTTACAGAGAAGGAAGTAGCCAGTCTTTGTCATGACGAACATATTGGTCCCTCAGTGACTAGAACACCAAGGTTATGAACAGTCTTGTTCAGCCGGAGGGAGGTGGAATCGGTGACAAGTGTATAGAGTTTGTGGAAAATGTTGCCTGACCGCATTTTTTTTTGATAAATTTATAATTTTCTGAAAAAAGTCACTGACAGATGAAATTATGATTTGATGTTTTTAACACTTTCTTTCTTATAAAAGGGTTTGTGTTGAATAAAAACAGAGTTAAATACTTCAGGATAGAAATTGTTCCTCATTGCGCTGTTTTATTGGGGATAAAATGGGCACCCAAAGGACCAATTTCAAGATGCAGCGTCCCGCGCCTGATCTGCGCCAGGAGTACGGGTGCTGTCATATTGGCATAGGTAGCTGCCGAGGCACCTGTGGCGCCCACCTGAAAATGGCGTTCAGCCCTTGCATATATAAATGAGGGGCTTAACGCCTGTTTCAGGACCCCTCCAAGAAATTGGGCCGCGCAGAGCTCGGCTTGCGGCCCATTTAAATTTTAACCCACCCCCAACTTTCTGAACACTGCTGGTTGCCGGAACACAATAATGTTCCTTATACTTAGTGTTGCTTAGGCATAATTGAAAGAAAATACGCTGAATGATAACATTTTCCTTCCTTAACATGCCATTGAGTAAACCTGTCCAAATATGGGTGGGTATATAGTGTCCACCATCACTTCCAGAGGAAAATCTCGGAAATAGTGGGAACTGGCAAGCAGCCAGCGGAACAAAACTGTGCTGAATTTTTTCCCCCACGCCCAGTCTGATACTACCTGAAAAAGAAACAAGGAACTTTCATTTATATGGTGACAAAAATCTTGGTCTAAGAGTTGGGTTTTAAGGAGGGTCTTAAAGGAGGAGAGGAACGTGGAGAGGCGGAGAGTTCAGAGAGGCAATTCCAGTGACCAAGGTGGCTTAACGTCCTCAGCACATCACAACCAATTAAGTACATTCGGTATGTAGTCCCTGTTGTAACATAGGCAACTATAGCAGCCAAATAATCTGTTTCAATAGTGATGGTTGAATGTTGGCTGGGACACCGGAAGAATTCCCCTGCTCTTTTGAATAGTGCCGTGTGAACTTTTATATCCGCCTCAGTTTAATGCCTCATCGGAAATCTAGCACCTTTTAACATTGTAACACTCACTCAGTCCTGCACGCAAGTGCCTGCCTAGATTTTTATACTCAAGCCTCTGAAGTAGGGCTTGAATCCTTGACCTTCTTACTCAGAAGCAACTACTGAGCCAAGGCTAACACAAGATTCAGGGGAGGACAATCTCACCTTGAATGTTGACGTACAATCCATGACTCAATATCATGACACAGGAAATACGGAATGTTAACAAGAAATGTGTGCCATATACAAGCCTTTTAATATCTTATTTATGTCTACCAACAGTATTATGTACGATAATAAGACGGTTTGAGTTCCCATTGACCAAGCAGAGTCCTTAATTGATGTGAAATATTAGGTATTAAGAAACTTCTTCAGAAGACAAATTTGCAGTATTTTTTGTTCGTTTACAATTTTTGTGGCATTTTATTTCACACTGTACGCATAAAGTATATTTGCATAATAGATATGCATAATAGTTATGTCACAATATTAAGATTTCTCAAGAAAGAGCATATCAAAAATTCATCATAACTACAGTTTTGCCTTTTTGCTATCCAAAGTGTGCATGATAAATGAACACTGAAAGGAACCTTTTGTACTGTGGTTCTATTTTTTTTGTCATTCCATTGAAGAGCCATTATCACCATAAGGACTGGCCTTCTCAGGAATAGTATTATAGTGGCTGTATGACAAGGCTTGTGGTTTGCCAGAAAAAAAAAGTTATTCTGGGCCATTGAACAGCTGTCTGATGATAATTTCTTTGTGGTAAACCACTCAGCTTCAGCCAACAACAACAACTTGCATTTTTATAACGCGTTTAACATAGCAAAATGTCCGAAGGAGGTTCAATGAGATCTAGCCCCCCAAAAAAAGAAATGGATGCCAAGCCAAAGAAACAAGGGCGACGAAAAACTTGATCTAAGAGTCGGGTTTTAAGGAGGGTCTAAAAGGAGGAGAGAGTTCAGAGAGGCCTAGGTGGCTGAAGATACCGGTGGTGGGGCTGGGAGGAGGAGGAGGAGGAGGAGGGGGGGGAGGGGAATTGAAGAGGCCAGAATTAGAGGAACAGAGTTTTCTGTGGAGATGGAAGAGGTTGCAGTGATCGGTTCAAATCCTCTGAAGGCATTTAAACATGAGGATGAGAACATTAAATTTGAGGTGTTGCAGGACTGGGAGCCGATGTAGGCCAGCGAGGACAGAAGTAATGGGCGAGCGGGACTTGGTGTGCGAGAAAATTGGGCGAGCAGAATTATGGATAAGATAAAGTTAACGGAGGTTGGATGATGGGAGCAGGAGAGCATCGGAACATTCGAGTTGGAAGGAGACAGAGGCACGGATGAGAGTTTTAGCAGTGGGTGGGCTTAGGTAAACCGGAGGTGGGCAATGTTGCGGAGGTGTTGTTCGACAGTCTTTGTAATGGAGTGGGGCAGAAGGGCGACCAGAGTTGGCCATCTTGGGGGGGGGGTGGGAAGGGATGGAAAGTGGCCGTGCCCGGTGCCGGTTGTGATCACAGCAGCCCAATTTTGCATAGGGGGCATCAAACAGTTGGCCTAATGCTAGCTTCAGGTGCAGGCCCTGGACACCTCTTTTTCTGCTTTCGCCAATTTGGCGGGTGGCGTGTAATGAGCGCTTGCGCCCCGCCTGCCCGCCATATTGGATGCTTAGGTGCCCGTTTTGCATCTGAAAAATGGGCATGGCGCCACAAAATTTCTAGACCGTATGATTTTCATTTATAATTGGTGGCGGAGGTTAGCATCATGGCGCTGTGGGCTGTGATGGCTGTTTATTTTTAAAAGGTAGAATGTACATAGCTGACATGTTGCATTCATGGTGATCAGGATTTTTGTTAAATGATAGCTGGCGTTTGAGCAAAATAATATAAGCTATTAAAAAATGGATTATATTTATGTAGGAATGAAATCAAATGTTTTTTGTCAATTAAAGCATTTTAGCTATTTTCTATGTAGACCTGCCTGTGCTTATGCTATTGTTGATGTATTGTAATTTTCATGTATTGTACTATTTTACATTTAAAATTAATCTAGCCTCAATGACTGCTTTGTAAGTGAGGTGCGTACTTAGAAACTTGGACTTCAGATTGATTTTTGTACATAAAAGTATTCTATTTTACAGTGCAAAATGCCCTGAAATACACATGTGTGCATTGTATGCAAGAATTTTTGCAGATTTAGGGATGTGATAATGTGCTATGTACAGTGTCCATTATATGCAAGAGCACATTAGATGGTGTGCATTAGTTGTCAGAATATGTAACAGCAAGTTGTATACAGTGTGTAATATGAGAGCATGTTATGTACAGTGTGCATTTTGCATATAATGCACATTATATGTGATCATGTGTGCAGTGCACATTATGTGAGTATACTTTGTAAAGTGTGTATTGTATGTTGTAGCATCTTATGTACCATGTGCATTATAAATGAGCATGTATGCAATGTGCAGTTTGTTTGAGAGCATGTTGCACACAGTGCAAATTGCATACAA
This sequence comes from Heptranchias perlo, assembly GCF_035084215.1. Classification (NCBI taxonomy): domain Eukaryota; kingdom Metazoa; phylum Chordata; class Chondrichthyes; order Hexanchiformes; family Hexanchidae; genus Heptranchias; species Heptranchias perlo. The sequence continues at coordinate 83,934,580 of NC_090332.1, forward strand.
GACTGTTGTGTACAGTGCGCATTATATGTGAGAGCATTTAGTTAGTGTGCATCATAAGTGAGCACATTATGTACTGTGCTCACTTTATGTGAGATAAAATTATTGGCCAGAAAAATGGGTGGGCTCCTTTACGATCCTGCTCACACAATTTTTCTCTATATACTGTGTCCAGGCAATTCAATACACCTACATGCAATAACAGGAAAATCTCCTCCATTTTGTACAGTGTGTATTATATGTGTGAGCATGTTATGTACCATATGCATCATAAGTGTTCATGTTGTGTATATTATGCACATTGTGTGAGTCTATGTTACATACAGGGTGCAATTTGTGGTAGATCTGAAAGGTTTCATCCGTAATATCAATGGATGATTCCCTCGAGTTGCTATGTATAGCCATATTGTTAACAAATACAGGAATTAACACTTTAAGTGAAATTGTCAATATGTTCTATTTGAGACCCTCCATGATTTCACCAGAAATACAAACCGGAAAAAATCTTTTGCATTGCTTGCAATCTTCCACTGCTAGTATCTAGAGGAAATTTAAAGTGAATTAATTATATTGTTTGTAAAATTATTTTTCTAAAAACCTTGCCACGTAACAAATTTGTCCAACTATGATACTGATAGCAATACCAAGTTACTACAGTAATCAGTCTGGAATAGTTACCTATTTGCAAAGAAAATCATGATGGTAATTTTTACGGTTTTCAATATATTCATTTTATCTGCTGTTTTCTATCAGCTGAAGCTCAGTGGCAGCACCCTCGCCTCTGAGTCAGAAGTTTGTGTGTTCAATTCCCACTCCAGAGACTTGAGTACAAAATCTAGACTGACGCTTCAGTGCGGTATTGAGGGAGTGCTTCAATGTCTGAGGTGGTGTCTTCGGATGAGACATTAAACCGAGGCCCTCTCAGATGGATGTATAAGATCCCATGGCACTATTCGAAGAGGAGCAGGGGAGTTCTCCCCGGTGTCCTGTCCAGGGGTCACAGTCTCAGGATACAGGGTATGCCACTTAGAACCGAGATGAGGAGAAATTTCTTCACTGAGGGTGGTGAACCTGTGGAATTCTCTACCACAGAAGGCAGTGGCGGCCAAGTCATTAGATGGATTCAAGAAGGAGATAGATATATTTCTTAATGCTAAAGGGATCAAGGGATATTGGGAAAAAGCGGGAACAGGGTACTGAGTTAGACGATCAGCCATGATCATTTTGAATGGCGGAGCAGGCCTGAAGGGCCGAATGGCCTACGCTTGCTCCTATTTTCTATGTTTCTAATGTTTATCCCTTAACCGACGCCACAGTTATCTGGTCATTATCACATTGCTGTTTGTGGGGCCTTGCCGTGCGCAAATTGGATGCCTCATTTCCTACATTACAACAGTGACTACACTTTATTGGCTGTACCTACGGTCGTGAAAGACACGATATAAATCCAAGTCTTTTCTTTCTCTTTCTTCCTTTTTTTTCCTTCCAATGAATCTTAATATTCCTATAATTAGATTATTGCTTTGATCCTAAATTAGCTTTTAATTTTATGGTCTGTTCTCGATGTGTTATAAACATTTCTTTAGAAGCCAGTTGTTTTTTTAAAAAAAAATCTCCAGGTCATTATTCCCAGTATTTCTGATTTTCCTGTGTAACCAGCTTCATTATAAGAAGAACAATCGTCTTCAAAAAACCAATAAAAATATATATTTTTTCTATTTAACAAAAACAGAATACATTGCAATAATCATGTTATATTATTTTGAGTAAGATCAAATCTTATCCTGCTGTCACTTTTCATTAACAATATCTTCTTCCCAGAGGAAGTAAAACTCGTAGCTGTAATTTTTTATATAATCATTTTGGCACATCCGTGTATCGTCTCATTATTTCTATTTGCTCTTCAGCCTCGGTCCACCTAAAGAGATATCAATGCAACTGATATTTCTCACTGTATATTCATGGTACTAATCAATCCGGTAACATTCTGATTGATAAATAAGAACAAAATGGCCACCAATATATAAACAGCACAATGCCAGTCTGCAGTTTTCAGTTGGCACCACCATTTACTTCATGGAACTAGGGCAACAGCCTTGGATTTGAATAATGGTCAACTTTGTGGTGAATAAATTCATCTATAGTCTAGCAACACAGGGCAATCAACATTAATACTTATCAGATGAGCTTGCTAACAGACATCCCAGTAGTGTACATTGATCACAACGACAGCAACTTGCTGCTGCCATTTGTAATCTGCAAGAAATCAATTTTAATCAATTCTTCTCCAGACCTGTGTCTTTCAACATTCGAAAATCAGATTTTGGCATTTCTGTTTACACCTGTAGTCACACTCAGATATAATATTACTAATAATGCTGCCGTATGCATTATCAGTAATTTGTCAGTGTGCTATGTTACATGAATACAGCACTATATTGCTATGGAGCTTAGTTTAATTAAAATCTCAATCAGATTCTAAGTGGCTTGGGGCACTAGACAGCTACAAGGGACCATGTCAGTTGTGAGAAGCAAGAGAAGTTGTTGGTAATTTGAGGGTACTTCTGCAATGTTTACAGATAGCATGACTTATCTGTAGTTTTGTGGTTTTATTGTCCAGCTGTATTTTTTGCATGTCCCAAAATTAAGACAATGCAGTAAAAAGAAAAGTTTACATCTCACTAAATTTCTCATAAATGTTCACATCTACTTGCTATGTATGACATCTAATTTGGAGCTTCGAGTGGTTATGGTCCCCAAATACAGGGGTGTCCGATCTTTTTGTCGTCTTGGGCCTCATTGATGAGTGCCATAGAGCCTGGGAGCCGTGTATAAAAGTAAATTTTATGAAGATGTTCTCCCAATGCAGAGTCTTATCCGCTGGCAGTGTATATTGGGAAATCGCATGAACACTGACCTACGGCTTGTACCACAGGATGGCTTTTTTTTTTGTGGCCATGCATTAAACTTTTATGTCACCGGATACCTCCAAGTCACCACTGATAGCTGACTGACCACATTGTTCACTTGGCTGTCCATATTTTCATCAAGCAAGTGACAGAAGCTTTGTTTGCAGGGGACAATGGGCCAGAACTCACGCAGAGGCTCGGGCAAATTAAATTAACAAAAGTACCTACTGCGGGCTCTGACGTCGACTTGCTTGATTTTGAACTTTTAAAAAAAATTGTGCACTGAGTTGAAGCGCGTGGAATAGTCTGTGAGAGTAGAGGACACCCCTGCAAAATCTGTCAGAAAGAGAAATCACGCCCACAGATCCAGGCGTCATTACTCAAGCAGGCAAGCAGACTTCATTCATTTAAAGTTAGTTATTCTGTATGTCATTGTAAATAAAAGAAAATATATTTTTTTAATTAAAAAGCCAAAGAAATAATTGAATTAAATTAAAGAGACAGAAAGGAAAAGTTTAAAAAAAAGTTTTTAATGACCAACAAAAAATAAGGAATAATATGAGACTCCACATTTTTAAAAGTTAATTTTTAGTTATTGGGCAGCCATTAAGACTAACCATGCTGTTAAAAGTTAGTTTAGACCTGGTGATTTTTAAGATTGGTGGCATAACTAGTTACTTTCCAGCTGGGCAGATGAGCAAGTTTACGCTTTATCAATGATTTCCCTGATTGCAGCGTGCAAAGGCCCTTTAATTCGAAGCTGTCGTATCGCTCGCTCACCAGTTGAAGCAAGTTCATAATTTTAGCGTTTTACTGCACATGTGCAAACGCGGGAACTTGTTCCTCCGATTCACCACTAAAAACTGGCAGCGCTGTTGAGCTCCTGCATTATTTCGGGAGCCTCGATATGTTCATCACTTTCCATGTGGAGAGGAAGCATCAGCTGATTAGGGCACAGATTATTTGCCAGATGTCAGGATTCTCATGAGTACAGTGTGATGTAGATGGCACCCATATACTGTACAGACTGTTTCAGTCTGGTCACTACTATCGTTTCAAGAAGGTGCCCTGAAGTACCAAATGGGGAATACCTACTTAGTCCCACATCATGCAGCAGAATTTCCATGTTGCCAGCCATCAAACAGGAAGTTGGGTCCTGCCCAGTTCGATCACTTGGCCACAGATTCTGTTTTGTGCCACCCTGGAATACTGCATACAGTTTTGGTGTCCATACTTAAGAAAAGACATACTTGCTCTCGAGGCAGTACAAAGAAGGCTCACTCGATTAATCCCGGGGATGAGGGGGCGGACATATGAGGAGAGGTTGAGTAGATTGGAACTCTACTCATTGGAGTTCAGAAGAATGAGAGGCGATCTTATTGAAACATATAAGATTGTGAAGGGGCTTGATCGGGTGGATGCGGTGAGGATGTTCCCAAGGATGGGTGAAACTAGAACTAGGGGGCATAACCTTAGAATAAGGGGCTGCTCTTTCAAAACTGAGATGAGGAGAAACCTCTTCACTCAGAGGGTAGTAGGTCTGTGGAATTTGCTGCCCCAGGAAGCTGTGGAAGCTACATCATTAAATAAATTTAAAACAGAAATAGACAGTTTTCTAGAAGTAAAGGGAATTAGGGGTCATGGGGAGCGGGCAGGAAATTGGACGTGAATTTAAATTTGAGGTTAGGATCAGATCAGCCATGATCTTATTGAATGGTGGAGCAGGCTCAAGGGGCCGATTGGCCTACTCCTGCTCCTATTTCTTATGTTCTTATGTTCTTTCACTTTTTGTGCCTTTTCCTTTCATTTAATTTTGATTTTTTTTTTTGGCAAAGACTGACCAATATTTCAAATTTATTTTGAAACTTTGTAAAGGCTGAAACAATAGATGTTCTGATTTAGGGTTTATCCACCGGCACTGAGAGTGTCTGCGACAAACCAGCGGAGAAGTAATCTAAATGCAAATTGAATTGTTTTCTGGGCCTTGTCGGCTGCATTGCCAGGGTTTGTGGTTCGCTGCACTTGTAGACCATAGTTTGGATACTGAATCACTTCATTTTCATAGACTACCGTCTGTTGCTTTCTAACAGTGAAGATTGTGCTCAAACTCAGCACTGGTGTACTGCATTCTTACCCTGAATGCTTGAGATCCCTCCTGCAGAAGCTGTCGAAGGTGCTTGTTGTTCAGTGGCGTTCTGCAGAGCAGACTTGCTGCACTGATGTTATGAACTGGGTGGTACAATTCGCTACTACTTTTAATTCTAGCTTTCATATTCTTGTGTACTGAAGCAAGTTTTGTTCAGCGACTCTTGCTTCATGTTTTATGGATGGCCCCATGAAGACAGAATTATTGAACGACACAGCACAGCTTCTGCCTCTGCTTAATCGCTGCTCACCAAAAGGCTTTTTTTGGCATGCAGTACTTGTGCCTCCTCCTCGTCATGATCAGTGACTTACCCGATGTATCTTTCCAGAAGCTCACTATCATCTTTTGAAATGCATGGAGTTGAGTTGTTTACTTCAAGTGATGTGTGTGATGCTGCAGTTCTGGGAGGCCATAGTGACATTATGGACGTTCTTTACTTTTTTTTTAAGAAGAAAACAAATATGATGAGGACTTAACCATTTCAAAGTATTTTATTGTTGTGATAGCAGTATAGACCGTTTGCATGAGGGACAGAAACATTGCCACTTGAATCGTGTTCAAAGCAATCATTGGCACGATTGCCTAGATTTTCCTCTCTGGAGCGCCCAGATCTCTGAATGCTTTTTGTCTTGCACAATTTTTCAGTGGGTGGGGACTGCCATGTTTGGAAGCATCCTTTTCAACCTTGTGGGAGCTTTATTCAGATATTAATTTTAGAGACAGGGACATCCTGAGCGCTATTTCCTAATACTCGGGCATTCAGAATGTTTTTAAATTATGCCCCTGTATATCTAGGATTGCTAGGTATATGGAGGTCATGGAAAAGACACAGTTCGTGTTAAGGTAAGTGTGTATTCAGCCATGTATTTAACCATTTTTCTTCACTTTGTTTTTTTGCTCTGCAACTGGAGCTTCCAGAGACAGTTGAACTCTGTCATTATCAGGTCGGTGCGCCTTGACCGACGGACATTGGTGGCATAACGAAGGGTGCTGCCGATCTGACCATGGTGCTGGGAATCAGCCTGCTTTCACCTTGTACCACTTCAACCATTAAAGACCGAGATTGTGGCCCTTTAAAGCATCCCTCGCCACTAAGTTTACGTTGACTTGCCTCTGTAGCTTGCAGTTAGACGTTCTGTCACCCTTGGAGGTGGAGATAAAGTTTATATCTCAGAACCCATCTGACAAATCCCCTCTTCCTTAAAGATTTTCCTGTTTTACTGAACTTTATTTAAATACTCTATTTAGTCAGCTTTCCAATGATTTTGGAGGGAATGCTTCAGTTGCTTTTATCTTAATGCAAATGTTTTATAAATGTTTGCATCAATTAAAAAAAAATAATGAAACAAAAGTTGAAAAAGAAAAATACTTTAAAAAAAACATCAAAAAGCCTATGTCACTTTAACAGCTTCCTTTCACACACCTTTAATACCTAATTTAAGTGGAATAGAACTAAAACTGGTTGGAACTTGCACCTGCACCTGGAGATTAAGGAAATCTTTTGAAGTTGTTCCAGGCCCTCATTTGCATGCTGGATATACATTCTGTGTAAAAGTAATCTTGACGTGGAGATGCCGGTGATGGACTGGGGTTGACAATTGTAAACAATTTTACAACACCAAGTTATAGTCCAACAATTTTATTTTAAAATCCACAAGCTTTCGGAGGCTTCCTCCTTCCTCAGGTGAATGTGGAACTGAAATCCTCGAACCTATCGCATTTATAAATCACAGAACAATGCCTGGTGATTACAGAGAGTCTTTTCAATTGCTCGTTGCCAAGGCAACCAAAGTGTTCAGACAGATAGGTGTTACCTACAGGCCCACCGAATATACAAACGGCCAGAACTAAAAAAACAGATGATGTGGAGATGCCAATTAAAAAAACAGAGCGAGAGAGGGAGAAACATAGAAACATCTGGAAGGAAAAGACAGCAATTGACCCGTTATATTAAAAACAGATAACATTTGTTCGCTGGTGGGGTAACGTGTAGCGTGACATGAACCCAAGATCCCGGTTGAGGCCGTCCTCATGGGTGCGGAACTTGGCTATCAATTTCTGCTCGACGATTTTGCTTTGTCGAGTGTCTCGAAGGCCGCCTTGGAGTACGCTTACCCGAAGGTCGGTGGCTGAATGTCCCTGACTGCTGAAGTGTTCCCTGACTGGGAGGGAACCCTCCTGTCTGGCGATTGTTGCGCGGTGTCCGTTCATCCGTTGTCGCAGAGTTTGCATGGTCTCGCCAATGTACCATGCTCTGGGGCATCCTTTCCTGCAACGTATGAGGTAGACAACGTTGGCCGAGTCACAGGAGTGTGAACCATGCAGCTGGTGGGTGGTGTCCTCTCGTGTGATGGTGGTATCTGTGTCAATGATCTGGCATGTCTTGCAGAGGTTACCGTGGCAGGGTTGTGTGGTGTCGTGGACGCTACAGATCGTACAGGGAACCCCCAGCTTCTGTCGCGACACTACAGACTTCCTACAAAAACTCAGTACCCACGGACCAGTTGAACCAGGAACACTTCTCACCATGATGGACGTCTCGGCACTCTACACCAGTATCCCCCACGATGACGGCATCGCTGCGACAGCATCAATACTCAACACCAACAACAGCCAATCTCCAGACACCATCCTACAACTCATCCGCTTCATCCTGGATCACAATATCTTCACCTTCAATATCCAGTTCTTTACCCAAACACACGGAACAGCCATGGGGACCAAATTCGCACCCCAATACGCCAACATTTTCATGCACAAGTTCGAGCAGGACTTCTTCACTGCACAGGACCTCCAACCAACACTATACACCAGATACATCGACGACATTTTCTTTCTATGGACCCACGGCGAAGAATCACTAAAGAGACTACACGATAACATCAACAAGTTCCATCCCACCATCAAGCTCACCATGGACTACTCCTCAGAATCGGTTTCTTTCTTGGACACACGAATCTCCATCAAAGACGGGCACCTCAGCACCTCACTCTACCGCAAGCCCACGGACAACCTCACGATGCTCCACTTTTCCAGCTTCCACCCTAACCACGTCAAAGAGGCCATCCGCTACGGACAGGCCCTGCGAATACACAGGGTCTGCTCAGACGAGGAGGAATGCGATGGACACCTACAGACGCTGAAAGACGCCCTAGTAAGGACGGGATATGACGCTCGACTCATTGATCGACAGTTCCGACGGGCCACAGTGAAAAATCGCATGGACCTCCTCAGAAGACTAACACGGGACGCAACCAACAGAGTACCCTTCGTCGTCCAGTACTTCCCCGGAGCGGAGAAACTACGCCATGTTCTCCGCAGCCTTCAACATGTCATCAATGAGGACAAACACCTCGCTATGGCCATCCCCACGCCTCCACTGCTCGCCTTTAAACAGCCACCCAACCTCAAACAGACCATCGCTCGCAGCAAATTACCCAGCTTTCAGGAGAACAGCGTCCACGACACCACACAACCCTGCCACGGTAACCTCTGCAAGACATGCCAGATCATCGACACAGATACCACCATCACACGAGAGGACACCACCCACCAGGTGCATGGTTCACACTCCTGTGACTCGGCCAACGTTGTCTACCTCATACGTTGCAGGAAAGGATGCCCCGGAGCATGGTACATTGGCGAGACCATGCAAACGCTGCGACAACGGATGAACGGACACCGCGCAACAGTCGCCAGACCGGAGGGTTCCCTCCCAGTCAGGGAACACTTCAGCAGTCAAGGACATTCAGCCACCGATCTTCGGGTAAGCGTACTCCAAGGCGGCCTTCGAGACACTCGACAACGCAATATCGTCGAGCAGAAATTGATAGCCAAGTTCCGCACCCATGAGGACGGCCTCAACCGGGATCTTGGGTTCATGTCACGCTACACGTTACCCCACCAGCAAACAAATGTTATCTGTTTTTAATATAACGGGTCAATTGCTGGCTTTTCCTTCCAGATGTTTCTATGTTTCTCCCTCTCTCGCTCTGTTTTTTTAATTGGCATCTCCACATCATCTGTTTTTTTAGTTCTGGCCGTTTGTATATTCGGTGGGCCTGTAGGTAACACCTATCTGTCTGAACACTTTGGTTGCCTTGGCAACGGGCAGTTGAAAAGACTCTCTGTAATCACCAGGCATTGTTCTGTGAATATAAATGCGATAGGTTCGAGGATTTCAGTTCCACATTCACCTGAGGAAGGAGGAAGCCTCCGAAAGCTTGTGGATTTTAAAATAAAATTGTTGGACTATAACTTGGTGTTGTAAAATTGTTTATAAAAGTAATCTATATGAGCATTGTGCCTAACCACAAAGTCTGATTCTTTCTTTCCCTCCCTTTATTTCACTTACTGTACCTGATTTGATATGAATTTTCTATTCTAACATCCAATTTTTTGTTCAGCCCTTGCGCTGTTCATTAACGATTTTTCAATCTGATTGGTTAAGGAGATATATAGTTGCTTGCCCTGTTCACACAGGTCCCAGATGCCCTGTAGAGGGTGCCGTGTCATTTGGCTGTCCCGTTGATAGCAACTTGCCGTGCAAAAGCCCAGAGAAAGTCTATGGGCAAGTACCTGGTTTGTTCGCCACTCACAGCAAAATCCGGCCCAATATCTTTGCTGGAGAACAATATTTTTTCATCTCCTGTTGATATAAATTATGTGACCTCAATCACAAGTCACATCAGTTCCTGGTTCCATAATACTGATAGGTTTTAAAAGTATAATTAAGTATGATTAAGGATTAACTGGAAAACTTAAGTCTATAGGACAATGGAGGATTCCAACAGTGTCATAAACTGCAACAGCAAAGCGGGAGAAGGTTCTCCAAACCATCCAAATGCCAAGACTTAATTTTCATTCTTAAAATTTCATGTCCAAGTAGTTATTTCTGATAATAGAAATTTGATGATTATTTAAGAAAATTTCAACACCACACTGAACGACTTGAAGTAAGAACTCCCTCAAATATTTTTACGGCTGAGTTAGATGGATTCCTGATTAACAAGGGATTCTAAGGTTATAGTCGGTGGATGGAAAAGTAGGGTTGAGGTCACAATCAGATCAGCCATGATCTTATCAAATGGCACAGCTGGCTCCAAGGGCTGAATGGCCTACTCCTGCTCTTGGTTTGTTTGTTCAAATCCTTGTGCAGGCATGTTCAAGGCGATGTCAGTAAGATCATGTTCTAAACATAGTGAAAGAAAAGAAATGTCAGCTGTGAGATTGTGTGACTAGTGCCAGCATATCAAATAAAAACTAGCATGAGACTGGAAGTGCATTTCAGTCCGTAGCACATTTGAATTTTCTGATTTGAATGTTACTGTTGAAGTTTTTATTTTTTTTTACTGCTGTTCCCATTGGCCCCAATATTCCTCCCACCCCTTCCCACTCCGGCATGGCCTGAATGTTGGTCACTCTGCTGTCCTGTGCTGTTGGAGAACAGCATCCAGAAAGCCTTCAGGCTGAAGATCCATGGCGAGGCTGTAAAACAAAAAAAAGGTGGGCTGTCCCTTGCCTTGCTGCCTTTGCCCCTTTTGGCCCTCCGATCTAAGTGATCAGGTGCAAGACCTGACACCAGCTACTTCAAGTGCCCCCCTAAATGGGTGTCTTTCATTGCACTTGTTCGCAATCTTGTTGTCCTATTTGACCCTGAGCTGAGCTTCTGACCCCATATGCGCTCCATCACCAAAACCGCCTACTTGCACCTCCATGACATCGCCCGTCTCCACCCCTGCCTCAGCTCATCTGCTGAAACCCTTATCCATGCCTTTGTTACCTCCAGACTTGACTCTTCCAATGCTCTCCTGATCAGCCTCCCATCTTGCACCCTCCATAAACTTAAGCTCATCCAAAACTCTAATGCCCGTGTCCTATCTCACTGTGCTCACTGACCTACATTGGCTCCCAGTCCAACAATGCCTCGATTTGAAAACTCTCATCCTTGTTTTCAAATCCCTCCATAGCCTCATCCCTCCTAGAGCCCCACAACCCTCCGAGACCTCTGCGCTCCTAAATTCTGAACTCTTGCGCATCCCGATTTTAATCGCTCCACCATTGGCGGCCGTGCCTTCAGCTGCCTCGGCCCTAAGCTCTTGAATTCCCTCCCTAACCTCTCTCTGTCTCTGTCTCTGTCTCTGTCTCTCTCTCTCTCTCTCCCCTTCTTTAAGATGCTCCTTAAAACCTTCCACTTTGACCAAGCTTTTGGTCACACGTCCTAATATCTCCTCAAGTGGCTCGGTGTCAAATTTTGTTTGATAACGCTGCCGTAAAGCACCTTGGGATGTTTTACTATGATAAAAGTACTACATAAATGCAAGTTGTTGTTGTTAGAAAACTGATGCAGGAAGGCTGGCAACACCCATCTCATTGCCCAGCTCCTGTTATACGCACAGGCTCAGGTCCATTACTTTGGGGAAAGCCTGGCGTAATGTAAAGGGTAATGACTCTCTGTTCCCCACTTTTCTTCTTCGTATTGCCTGGGAATTGAATGCTCCCCAGGCTCTGTGGAGAGGACCGTTATGCTGAGTCATGGTGACAGAAAGGTGGCTTTTTCTAGAAAATAAAATGCATAGTCATCATGCCTGAAAGGAAGAGCGTGTGTTCAACTTGTTTCACTGGGTTTCGTGCAAATCATTTTTTTTAAGAAAAAAAATTCAATCATACTAAAGGGCTTCAAATTGACAAGCATCCCTGATCCCATTGCTAGACCTGCCTTTTGACTGACAGTTTAATGAAACCAAGAAAGTAACAAGTTCTCTCCATTTTATTTCTGATTCATGACAATAATTCAGACAATGATTAAAAATTCTAATCTAAAGAGGTGAGAAAGTGCTACATTTTCTGCTTCTTCAGATTGTGAACCAGACTGAATACTTTGCAAAGGATTGTGATTCTTTTTGTTTCTAGTAGCTGAAAAAAATTATTTTTACCAAGTACAATTAAGAGCTGACAAAATGCATGGTGCTGAGAGATATTAGTGAATAAGATCTATTTGCTTTTCTTCCTGCTTTTACTGTTTTTAGTTTTCAAATCTAATTTTTAAATTGAATTTGTGTTTGTTTCTTTATTATTTTACCTACAATCTGTTTTCGGTTTCGTCTCTTTTTTGCCGCCTTAGTTATGTTTCTCTTCAGTTCTCCTTCCTCGTTTGTATGCATCTTCCTTTCGTTCAGAGCAATGATCCTTCCTTCCACATACCTGCTTTTCAACTATTCATCATTCATTCCCTATGGCCTTGGGGACGATGAGAGCTGGCTGAATACGTGTATCTTACGGCAGATTTTGGTGGGGAATGAATTTAACTCCTTAGGTCAGCATTCTAATCTGATTTTTGAGTACAGTTAGTTCTTAGGGCCATATTAAATCCCAGACTAATTATAAGATGTGGTTTTCTCTCCAACATCAAGAAAGCATCTTGAAGATGTGTGTGGAGATTGGGGGTATGATATTACAGTCTATTGTAGTGGCACCATCCTGTGTCACTGAGTTTGTAGCATCCAAATCTACCAGTCCCTACACAGTGTGTTCCTGATTTCAACTGCGCTTCCATAAATGGATGGAGAGCAGAAACAAATCACTTTGCAGGGAGGGTCACCCTGGATCAGTCACACACTTCCGAGCAGCCAGCTAAACATTAAGATTGCCAGAAGCTGGAAAAGATGCATAATGTGGGTAGACTAATGAGGGAAGGGAAATAATAAATTACAAAAACACAATCTGTTGCAAATTTTTTTTTATTTTTTTCACTTGGACAAGATTAAACACTTATGCAGCATTCCACAGCTGCTGGATCCAATCGAAAACTGAGTCGTTTACTCCTTTGGAGAACTGCAGTTAGTGAGTTTAGTGTACAGGAATATTTCCAAGTATCAGCACAATAGTGAAGGAAATGAACAGTGCATAGGACGTTCTCTGCCCAAAAGCATAGGTAGATGGCCATTGACAGGTATCTGTATTAAAGCAGGAGAAGAAGAGGATGGCATAGGACCACAAAGGGGATAGGAGACTTGCAATCGTAGAAAGTACTACCTGAGACTAGAGAGCGGGGTCGGTAATTTTAAATATGTTAATCAGCCTTTTACTGGCTGCAGGCTGGGTTTCCCAGATTCGGGAAACACGGCAGCTGAAGGGAGGCGAGAACTGCCGGATCCAGCAGATAAGTGCTTTATATTGCACTACTTGTGGGCCAGGAGGAGCAGGAGTGCTTCCCCTCAGCCTCCCAAGCTAACCTGCCGCGATGAGCCTCCCTCCCCGCAATCTGTTGCCCCCACCGATCTCCAGGCCAACCTGCGAATTCCGCCCCCCCCGGTCCCGCGATCTCTCCCCCTCCCTCCACTCCGGTCCCGGGCTATGGCCATCTAGCGCAGGCCTTCCCGCCCAACAGCCAGCCAGCCTCTCGATCAGGAAACGGAGAAAAAAATTCAGTTGAGATACTGTCGTTAAATTCCCCACATTTCCGGGTTTTCCGGCCGCTATAAGTCCCCCTGTTCCCTCCCCACCTCCCCATAAATATCTGGACATCTTTGTCTATTGTGACGGGATCAGCTATCTAAATATGGCAGAGAAGCAGTGTATATGAAGGTACAAGCTCACCAGGCAGACTGTGACTGAGGTGTGCCACCTGTGCCATGAATATCTTCAGGAACATTCAACTGTCAACAGAATGCTTTTGCTCCTCGTGTGTCTTGCACGTCTCCACGTCGTTTGTGCATGTGTGTGTACTAATACCATGTGCTCCCCTCGCTGAAGCAGTAACACTGGTGCGTGGCTGGTGAGCTGCATGAGATAAAGAAGGCCCGCTACCTATAGTTGTGACTAACCCTAACGGATCTGCATCAGTGGCAAGTATCTCCTGTGGACTCACTGCTTTAAGAGACGGCGCCTATTGTCACTTGTGTGGATCTGCTACTGACATGAGTGCCAAGTGGTTAGAGCTGTGCTACTCCACAGTGGTGGAGAGCATTTCCTCTTCATGCCCACTGATTTGTATGAACATAGGTCTATGGCATTAATGAGGTCTTGGAACCCCTCTGTCATAGTTGACTGTAATCATTTTTCAAGCAAGTTGAAGCCTTGGGCCTTCTTAGCAACTCTGGTAATATTCATAATGCTCCCATACGCTTATGGCTTGTGTAAGTGAAGTCACATCCTACTGATGTTTTTGTACGCTCAACCACGCTATAGATAACTGTTCATCTAACCTAGCTATACCACATTCTAATGTCTATTATGCGGAGGTAAGTGACTCCTGAACAGAGGCACCATGCTGTACCAGTCTCGTTGCACGATTATTTTTTTCTGCCCCAGCACCATTAATGCCATCAATTGGTTTTCTAACAGGAATGTCCTTATTTGAGTTGTTTGGAAAAAGAGGACCAACAGAGGAATGCCAAGCAGGTCAGGCTACTGGAGAGATGCAGTGTGTTCACCTGCCAGTGCTACACATTCGCTGCTGAGACAGAGCTGAACATTACTCGCTTTGTCAGACAGTAGTGCTAAAGGAGACTCGCCTTTGCAAGGGAAGGTGGGACAGCAGGTCTGATGACACCACTATATATGAATGTCTGAGTAACCATCACGTTGGATGCTTCCTCAGAAACACCCGAGTCACACTGTGTTACGCTTTCAGTGGCACTGCATGAAAGAAGGCAAGAGTAACCAACAGCTAGGCTACCCTGGTTGGCTACACCCGTCAAGATCGACCAAAGATATCTGCAGGCCCTGACGCATCTGGCGAAGAGAATAGTAGACTATCTTCTCGGGTCAAAAGCCAGCCAGATGCAGAGCTGTGCTATCTGCTGCAAGGACACCTGCAGCTACCATACAACATAGAGTTGACTCATTCAGCGACCTGAATGGTCAACTGCGACCTGAAGCTTGCCTTCATCCCCCTTGCAGGCGTGCTGCACTGCTGACCATTAGAGATGGTGCTATAGGGTAGCATCGGAGACAACTCTTCTTGCAACTACCTCACCTTCACTACAGCAGCCATCAAATGGGGTGGGTGTTGTATTCCTTTGTAACTTGCCTGCAGAAAGATAGATGACAAATGGTGTCCAACTTAGTATTGCTGGGGATTCTGTGAGCTGTTGGAGTGTCTCAGATTTTTGAAGAATAGAGAGATGCTGGGATAACTTTCAACTTGGGCCGGAGCGTAAAACTGGTGACATCGAATCGGCCGCCCATTATACACCCCGCCCAATTTTCCATGGTGTATAATAAGCAGAACAGGTCTGAAAGCAGGTCATCGACCTGAAACGTTAACACTCTTTTTCTCTCTCCACAGATGCTGCCTGACCTGCTGAGTATTTCCAGCATTTTCTGTTTTTATTTCAGAAAGGCTGAGTATATGGTGATGAAACCTTGCATGTTTTCCATTCCTTTAAGGGCTCAGTTGGTTAACAGCCGAGTCATTCACACCAGAAAGATTCCAGACTTGATCCCAAGTCTGAGCTGAGTTATCCAGTCTTGGCTGGGATGATGGTAGGGGGAGCTACACTTGGCCTCAGTGTCCCTGTGCTTGAGAGGGAATTGTTGATCACTATCCAGTGACCCTTGCTAGAAGTGTTGCATGTGTTTGTTGTCAATTGAGGGCGCGATCGGACATGGCTGTGATGCCTGCCATAGTTCAATAATTTGCCATTCACACAAACAAACAATGGACATGTGGCTCGAGTGGCTTGGTCAGTCAAAGAGTTGCAATGACATTGTGGTAATACCCAAAATCAAATAGATTAGTTGGCCAATCGCACATTGCTATTTATGGGAATTGCTGTGCACAAATTGGCTGCCACGTTTGCCTACATACTGACTTCAAAAGTAATTATTGGCTGCAAAGCACTTTGGGATCTCTTGAGCGTGTGAAAAGTGCTACAAAAATGTAAATTCTTTCTTTACCATCCCCCCCCCCCCCGATTGGACCATTGTTCTCTTTTGAGCAACAAAGATAATGTGGGATTTTAACTTGGAAAATTTTAAATAACAGTTATGGAATTTTTTTTATGTCATATTTTGTGGCTTAGTATGTAAGGGAGGTTACAGAGCAGCATAGTAAGACCCATGGGAAATATTTCCCTCCCTGCCTTCACAGCTGGGGGCAATAGCACATTGAACATGGAGAAAAAAATACTGAGAAAGTATAAGTTCGTTAAAAAATAGCAATGTAAAAAATGAAGCTGCTTTTAGCTATTTACTAGTATGGGGATTAAAAATATAATCACATGAGCCTTTCTGCAATTTATTTAGGTACTTGCAGAATTTTAATTAAATCATTGGCTGTTTATTGTATATTTGAAGATATTCAAGATACGCAGTGCGGTGAGATGGGGCCGTAGAGGCAGCAGAGAACTGGGAAAGTTTTTCTCACAGTTATACTATAATTGTCCAGGATTCCAGGGTTACGCCCTGCATCCAGCAATTTGATCTTTATCACACATCAGGACAGGCCAGTTTAAAGGGAGAGACATGTAGATATTGCACGTTTTCGTTATATATAGGGAGTGATTAAGTTAGTATCCATTACAGTGAAGTGGAAGAGACCTTTTTTAAATCCTGAAACAAAGGTCAGAGACATTCACAATTTCACCACCTGTTTCAAGAAGTTGACAGCAAAGGGGGGGGAAGAAAACTTTCATTCTAAAATTTACAGTAAGTGGAAAAAGTATCCACAATACATGTTCTAATTTAAACAAAATGATTACAAATCTTTATTGTTGCATAAGTATTATTGCCTACACCCTTGCTTGCCTCACTTTTTCACTATCCTGAACATTTTATCTTTATTTTTCTTTACTAATTTTCTGCCCGTACTCATCCTCTTCAAAATACAGTGGCTCAACTGATGTTTCACCTTTGAACCAGGAGAGTGAATGTTGGCATTCTATTTGGCCATGGTGGATATGAAGCCTTAGCATTACCCTGTCTGCACCCAACATCCAGATGTGAACTTCTGGCAAGGATTACTGACTGGTGATCAGGAGCTTTAGACCCTGATGAGTTCTTCCTTTCCTTGGTCAGGAATGCTGAGGCCAGTTAGAGCTGCCCTGGCTGAGATCAACTAACTCAGTCTAGAACTTCCTTGTCCACAGGCTTAGTACCACATCACACAGTGCGTTTACGCAACGATATATCAGTTTTGTGTTTTGTTTTATATTCTAAATAGGTTTTTGTTTTATTATAATCCTTTTTTAAAGCTGATTTTCAGCTCGTGTGATCATATCAATTTCTGATCCCTCTTTGTGTTGAACCAAGGAAGTCTGTTAATGAATGAGTACAATGTTTGGCGATTCATAAAGCAAAAGGAATGGGTAATTCAGTCGGCTGAATATCAACTTGGAACCAGATGGATTTCAGTCCAATTCAATTTGGGTCCAAAGTTCATTTAGTTTTTCATCCTTGGATAAAATGAGTACATTATGGGAAGTAAACGGCATACTGCCATGCTGTTTCAGTGTCACTTGGCTATCCACTGATTAAATGATGACCTGTATTCCATTCAATAGCAAACAACAACTTGAATTTATATAGTGCTATTAGAACAACATCCCAAACGGAGCAGCCAGTTTGTGCACAGCAAGATTCCACAAACAGAAATGAAATACATTACCAAAATCTATTATGGTGTTGTTGATTGAGGGATTAATATCGACCAGAACACCTTCGATGCTATTCTTTGAATACTGCTGTGGGATTTTTTAGATCCACCTGAAAGGGCAGATGGGGCCTCGGTTTAACATCTCATCCAAAAGAGGGCACCTCCCTGGGTTCTGCACTGAAGTGGACTCAAATCTCTGGAGTTTAGCTTGAACCCATGACCTTCTGACTCAGAGGCAAGAGTGTGATCACTGAGCCATGTCTGACACCAAGAATTGGAATATAAATATACTTTGACAGAAGAGTAAAAAAGCACATTTAGGACTAAAAAAAGAACAAAGTAAAAAAAGAGAGAGAACCTGATATGAGTGCGAGAGAGGACACAGGGTTCTGTGATTTTAAATTGTCATAAAAACTTGATGTATTAAATATACCATAAAACTACTTCTTGGTGAAATTGTGTTTGCCATAATAAAACTTCACATCAGAAAATTCACGGTATTGTGAACTGACTAATCGAGCATTAGAGTGTGACAGTTTGAAAGCCAGTAGGCAGCAACTACAAACTGGCTTACATTAAACAGTCAGTTCAACTTGAAATTTCTGCTTTTTCACCAGAACAATAAATTACAAAAATTGTGGAAAACTTTTATTTGGGAATGAAATATTGCTGCCAGTGTTGAGAAATATGCTTGCAGTACTACAGCATAGTCACATACTAGACATTGCTTATGTTTTTTGGTATGGTAATAGGAGTCGAGATTAATGCAATTGGCAGTTAGTTTACATTGAGGTTAGGGAATTTAGACTGTTAATAGCCGTTTGGGTGTGTTTGTGTGCGCACAAATCAGCTGAATGGCTGAAAAGCAGTGACATCAAACAAATAGTCTACTTGTGGAGTAAAAAGAATTGTAATCAGTGAACTGTTTGGAATATTCTTCAGAAGACATCGCAGACTTGCGCGTGACACTGACCGGTGTGTGCACAGCCTTGGAGAGCTGCCCACTACTGAGCCGTGAAAGACTAGACCGCTGAAAAGAGCTGTGTTGAGAGAGATCTGAGGAGAAGGAAGGGCTGCAAAGAAGTTGCTGCTTGGAGACACTTGGACTGTGAGAGGCACAGGATAGTTTTTTTTGTTGATGCTGAAGGGTGATTGTCACCATTGGCATTCATTTCCAATAGTGTTTATCAATAAGTGATGGCATGATGTAATTTGCTTTACAGCATAATTTTATTTCAAGACATCATTTTATTGCAAAATTGATGTCTGGCTATTCTGGGTACTTTTGCTAGGTGGCCTGCAAAAAAAAGAGGGGAGTGGAGAGGGGTTGAGAACACTATAGACTGACTGAGGTAAGCCGGATATTTGAGGAATGGTGAGTGCAGTATGTGGCACATTGTCACTTTACTGCATCTCTGGGTATCTTGTATTCAGAAATAGCTGTGTTTGATGTCTTATACCAGTAATGCTATATACAATTGCTGCTCAGACCAGAGTCATGGCATAATAGTTTTATAGATTTTAATCATTCATCAGAGTCCCGTTATGCTAACCTCCTTTGTGTTTACTTCCTGATGACATTAATGATTACTAAAAAAAGACATGAAATGAAGATGCTGACGGTGTAACAGCTGTTACTGACTCCCTAGGTGTGATGCTGCAACCATCCATCTTTTCTTCATCTTTCTCCTCACAGCTGGATAAAGCATTCATTAAGAGAGACTGTTCCCAGAATAAGTTCAGAACAAATTGCTTCAGCCTTTCTTCGTGAATGTGATGCTTGGTTTGAAGGTCTTTTGGACAATTTCTATTGCAATCAAATCTCCTGCAAATGGTTTTTATTGTATTTGAATATGCAGCACTGAGTACAAGTATCCTCGATTAAATTTGAAATTGAAAATAAATATGAAAATAATGCATTTAATAGCATGTTAATACTGTAAAAAAAAATTAACCATTATTTTAATTGCAAAATAATAATTTAGATCACAGTTCATGTTACCACAACCAACTACAGTACTACTGTAGCTGCCTCAGAAAAGCTTCATCTTTCTGCTTGGGTGCTAAAGATAATTTACCAGCTGACTTCTTCCTGCATTGCTCATGAGAGGCCTGGAGCATGGTTTAACTGCTAAAATGGAGTTGTGTGTAACCATGCCTACCCCTTTAAGGCCACTGCTGAGGGTTTCCCTCTCTATGGTGAAAGAAAGAACAAACTTACATTTACATTGTGCTTTGATATGTCCTTAGGATTTCCCAAAGCACTTTACAGCCAATGAATTACTTTTGAAATGCAGTCTCCATTGTTATGTAGGCAAATGCGGCTGTCATTTTACACACACCGAGGCATACTTAGTGGGCTATAAATTGAGCTCCGTCGTGCCCGTTTTGTAGGCGCTACGGGGCCTCCTAAGGACCCAAAATGGCATCCAGAATGCGCACGCATGCTTCTGGCGTGACGTGCATCGGACGCTTTCCTGGTAAAGCCATTTGCGCCTGTGCAGATAACGAAGGCTGGCACCATGTAAAGTAGGGAGAATGTGCAGTAGATTAGTGTGCAACTAATTTAAAGGGACAGATGCGATTTTGGAACTCAACACTCCAGCCAACGCACTGTGTTAACCACGCACAGCTGCACAGGTCGTAGACGGCCTGGAGGACCCCCCCCCACCAGCGCAGTGATGCAGGTGTTTTTGATTAGTTGCTGGATTATTGCTTCTGGCTGCTGATACAATTGTACGTATTTGTTGAAGCTTCCTATACTTGGAGAATTGTAAACAATTTTACAACACCAAGTTATAGTCCAGCAATTTTATTTTAAATTCACAAGCTTTCGGAGGCTTCCTCCTTCCTCAGGTGAACGAAATGAAATCCTCGAAATGAAATCGCATTTATAATTCACAGAACAATGCTTGGTGATTACAGACAGTTTTTTCAACTGCCCGTTGCCAAGGCAATCAGTGTGCAGACAGACAGGTGTTACCTGCAAGGTCTCAGAATATACAAATCACCAAAAAAAACAACAAACAAAAAAAAACAGAGATAGAGAGGTAGAAACATAGAAAAGACAGCAACTGACCCGTTATATTAAAAACAGATAACATTTGTTCGCTGGTGGGGTAACGTGTAGCGTGACATGAACCCAAGATCCCGGTTGAGGCCGTCCTCATGGGTGCGGAACTTGGAGAAAGATGCAATATTATATAGGGAGTGGTCTGGCAGGTCCTGCATTACTGTTGGTGGCATTTAAAACAGTGTGCTGAACAAGGTTTCTGCCAGCCATGGGTGCCTGCTAGGGTTCCTGCTGGGCATCGAACACGACTGGGAGCATGCAGAGAGGCCACGCAGAGCAGGTCAAACTGTGAGGCGAGGGAGGAGGAGGCGTAGGGCACTGAACAGGAGGTCATATCCAATGAGGGCCTTCAGGGACCAACTCCCTTACCTCAACATGAGCGAAGATCAGTGTATCCGACAGCTGCAGTTCATGAAAGGGGTCATGACGGAGATATGTCAACTGCTGCAGCCTCAGAGCAGGGCAAGGACAACATTGCCTGTAGTTATAAAGGTAACCATGGCGCTGAACTTTTGCGGCTCTGGATCCTTTCAGGCCACTGCTGGCGATTGTGTGCAACATCTCGCAGTTTGCAGTGCACTGCTGAAAATAGGAGGTCACTTAGACACTGTACGAGCTGCGCAACAGATTCAAAATGTTCCCTCTTGAAAGAGAGAAGCAGAACAAGCGAGCACGAGGGTTTGCTCACATTGCAGGCTTCCCCGTGGTACAGGGTGTCATACGTGCTCCACGTCTGAACTAGGCCATCTTCATGAACAGAAAGGGATTCCACTCCCTCAATGTGCAGCTGGTGTGCGACCACACACAGTGCCTCATGCAGGTCAGTGCCCGCTACCCTGGCAGCAGTCATGACGTCTTCCTTATGCGGCAGTCCAACGTCCCACCTATCTTTCAACCGGCCCGGCAAGTCAAAGTCTTGCTGCTGGGTGACACGGGCTATCCCCTCATGAGGTGTCTCATGACCCCGGTCAGGAACACACGCACACGCCCAGAGCAGACCTACAATGAGGGCCGTGCAGCCACATGAATCATCATCGAGCACATCGTAGGTGTCCTAAAGCAGTGCTTCCACTGCCTGGACCATTCTGGAGGAGCCCTGCAGTACTCAGCCGAGCGGGTCTCAAGATTCGTCGTTGAATGCTGCATGCTGCACAACCTCGCCATTATGAGAGGACAGCCCTTGCCTCGACCTATCCGGCAAGATCCTGAGCCGACGGAGGAGGAAGTGGAGGAAGAGGCAAGGAGGCAACAAAGTGCAGGGCTCTGCGCACTCACCTTATTCATGAGCGATATCAGTAATCTCACTTACACCGCCCAAGTCACCAACAGTCCTACACTTCTCACCTTTCCTCTCCCACGTGACCATCAAATTGTCCTCCTTATTGGTGGCTTTCAGCTGCCTGGGCCCCAAGCTCTGGAATTCCCTCCCTAAACCTCTCTGCCTCTCTACCTCTCTTTTCTTCTTTGAATCGCTCCTTAAAACCTACCCCTTTGATCAATCATTTAATCACCTGCCCTAATATCTCTATGTGGCTCGGTGTCAAATTTCTTGTTGGATAACGTTCCTGTTGCTAAAGTACAATTCTGCAGGTGATGGCAGTTATCCAGTACCTCATAGAATTAGTCATTTTACTACGTTAAAGGTGCTGTAAAAATGCAAGTTGTTGTAGTAGTACAAACTTTCTTAAGAAGAATGACTAATTCTATGAGGTACTGGATAACTGCCATCACCTGCAGAATTGTACTTTAGCAAGACTCGGCAACTTTAAGGCTAAGTGGGTTAATAGAAAAAAATACTGAGAAGGCAAAAATAATATATAGGGCCTGAAATTCTGTGATTTTTGGGAGGGCCATGGATTGGGTGTCCGACTGTTGAATCTGCACTCTAGTTGAGCCTGTGAGCATTAAATTTACCTGCTAAATGCACTGCATAATACAGTAATGAGCCTCTGCAGACCAAGACAGTCTCAGGTTCTGTGATTTTTTTTTTCCCTGAGGCAAAAGTTGTGTTGTTCTGTTGTAGAATTTGGAATGTAAATTAGCTACACCAGAGTTAAACCTCTGACAATGAATGATGCATACCAAATTCCAGTGGAACTGGGTTCAGGCAGAAGATGTGTTTGTCTCCATAGTGGTGCCAATTTGCAAATGACAGAATAGTGAGGTTAAAACCCGCTGTTCCAGAAATTCTGCCCTTTACAGCAGAATTGTACCTGACTTCAGCCTGTGGAAAAGTTACCTGCCTGACCTGTCAAACCAGTAAGTGGCTGAATTTAGTGGCTTTGACTGTCCACAAACTTTGTCTGAAACATTCGCCTTGACTGAAGCAATTAGAAAAATCTTTTCTCAGCTGTGCTGCTAAGAAAGGATTCTGCAAACTGCCTTTCAGCAGTTTCAGGCAGGGAAATCTTTTGCGTCCCATCCTTCTGGAGCCCTTACCATGAGGTTCACAATGGACATTTCCATATATGTCCTTATAATGGAGGCAGAACAGGAGCAGGAGAAAGAGAATGTGAAAGGCATGCAGGATAAGGCGACACCAAAGGGCCCACAGTACCATTTATATTGTAACTATTTTAAGGCTCCCCAGAAATAATAATTTGTTGAATGCTATCCAGAGAAACATTAGCACATCTGGACAGTCAGATTTAAAATTGTTTGGAGTTCGCTGTTTTATTCACACAGTGATAGACAGAGCTACTTAAATCTCTGACTCAGATTGCAATTTCTTGAACACTGGAGGTTGTTTTCTCGCTATCTACGATTAATACATTAACTATTGAGTTGTGTGAGAGAAAATAGGATTCAATATTGTTCAGAAATTGATGTCAATGGGAAGCTGTCTTCAGTGAGTGACGTCAGCAAGCAATAAAACCGAGACTCGGGGGTCACTGATGTTGTTATGCAGAGGAGTAGCCTGCCAAAAATTGACCCAGTTTTTAAAGTACAAATATATCATCAAATGAACTAGAAGAATTTGTATTGCTGGTCCTATTTACATTGTTCTCTCTCTTTCCCTCTGTACATCCGTACCATTGCAGTTTCTATCTCAGTTTTGTGTACGGGAGACTTTCAGAAACAAACTTCTACAGTCAGATTACCAACACAGCACATTAACTCAGGCAATTGATCTGTTTTTCTTTCCCTCTTCAACTTTCTCCCTTGCCTGAAGGTGCTGACTCCTCTACTGGAGTACAGTTCCATTCGCTGCCCAAGTGAGGATCATTCATCTGTGAGCTTTGAAAATGAGTGCTGACCGGCTGTTTGACCGGGTATTCATTGTTAAGCCTGATCCTGACCTCACTCAACATCCACACTTCCAGCCGGGGTTACTGGATAGTGATCACGAGTGGGAACGCTGCCAATATTCCTCTCCTTAACCCAGTGGCGCCAAGACTAATTGTAATGTCCCTAGAGCTATCCCACTCAGATCATCGAATGCAGCACAAGACTGGGGATTGAACCTGGGACGTTTCTGCACTCTATGACTCAACCTACTCAGTGCATCAACTCACTCAGCCATTGAGAGAACTACACTTGCTGCTCAGACATCACATATATACATTTTGTACCCACTCCCATAGTGGTGCCAATTTGCAAATGACAGGATAGCAATTAGAAAAATCTTTTCTCAATTTTCTGAGCAAGAGAACAGGCCAGGAACTTACTTCCAAGTCTCTGTCAGTGTCTCTTTGCAACCAACCAACGGGAGGCATTAAGGAATGGTCTGGGAGTCACTCATCTCCCATGTTTCTCTCCAATCCTATGAGGATATGCCAATCTTCTACCCACTGCGTCCCACTGATGGCTGACTTAAGACATAGAATGAACAGCATAGAAACAGGCCATTCGGCCTGACAGTTCCATGCTGGTGTTTATGCTCCACACAAACCTCCTCCCATCCTTCTTCATCTAACCCCATCAACATATCCTTCTGTTCCTTTCTCCCTCAAGTGTTTATCTAACCTCCGTTTAAATGCATCTATGCTAGTCGCCTCAACTACTCCTCGTGATAGCGAATTCCACATTCTAACCACTCTCTGGGTAAAGAAGTTTCTCCTGAATTCCCTTTTGGATTTATTAGTGACTATCTTATATTTATGGCCCCTCGTTCTGGTTTCCCCCGCAAGTGGAAACATCTTCTCTACAGCTACCCAATCAAACGCGTTCATAATCTTAAAGACCTCTATCAGGTCACCCTTCAGTCTTCTCTTTTCTCGAGAAAAGCGCCACAGCCTGCTCAATCTTTCCTGATAACCTCTCAGTTCTGGTATCATCCTAGTAAATCTTTTTTGCACCTCCTCCAGTGCCTCTATATCCTTTTTATAATATGGGGACCAGAACAGTTCAGAGTACTCCAAGTGTCGTCTAACCAAGGTTCTATACAACTTTAACATAACTTCCTTGCTTTTCAATTCTATCCCTCTAGAAATGAACCCCAGTGCTTGGTTTGCTTTTTTATGGCCTTATTAACCTGCGTCGCTACTTTTAGTGATTTGTGTACCCGTACCCCCAGATCCCATTTAGACTATTATTTTCCAAGCAGTATGTGGCATCCTTATTCTTCCTACCAAAATGTACCACCTCACACTTATCTATACTGAAACTCATTTGCCAATTACACACTCATTCTGCAAGTTTATTAATGTCTTCCTGTATTTTGTCATATTTAAGCTAATTGGCCTATAGTTTTCTGGACTTGTTCTATCTCCCTTTTTAAATGCAGGAATCACATTAGCTGTCCGCCAGTCCTCTGACACTATTCCCTTTTCGAACACATTTTTATATATATACAACAGTGCCTCTGCTATCTCTTCCCTAACTCCTTTTAATATGCACGGATGCAATCCACCTAGACCAGGGGTTTAATCCTCTCTAAGTTTGATAAGTTTATCAATTATCTCCGCCCCCCCCCCCCACCTTTTCCATCTTAAATGTCTTTATATCTTTTTTGATCTCTTCTTCTAATGTCATGCCCACCATGTTAGTCTCCCTGGTAAATGCTGAGGCAAAGTAACTATTTAATAGTTCTGCCATTTTGCTGTCATTACCTATGAGTTTATCATGTGTATCCCTTAGTGGCACTATCCCTATCCCGAATTTTCTTTTGTTATTTATGTGTCTGTAGAATACTTCTCTTATATTCCTTGATAAAGACAGGGAGGTTAATGTGTAGGGAATCAGGATGAAAATCTGCATTCCACCAGTCCATGTTGTAGCTCAGTGCACTGCACTACTACACTCTTAAGTATATTATGACACCATCGCTTTACTTTGCATTACTTACATTGAGATGAGTTTTCCGGTCAATTGTTTAACATAAGTTGTTGGACAGTACTACTGACCTGTAATACTCAGGCTGCATACATGCCAACCTAGAAAACTAGCAAAAGCTGACCATTAGCTTCAAAAAAGCTGCCTTCTCAAAAATGGCCCCGAATATAAGTCTGTACAATGTGAAAATAAGTATTTTCATTGAAAGTGTAGTGGGACATAGTTTGTTAGTTAGATGTAGTTACTCCAACATTATTTCATTTGTTTCCATTTGTGGGGATATCCAAAACTAGAGGTCATAAATATAAATTAAACGCTAATAAATCCAATAGGGAATTCAGGAGAAACTTCTTTACTCAAGAATGTGGAACGTGCTCCTACAAGGAGTAGTTGAGGCAAATAACATAGTTGCATTTAAGGGGAAGCTAGATAAGCACGTGAGGGAGAAAGGAATAGAAGGATATGCTGATAGGGTTAGATGAAGTAAGGAGGGAGGAGGCTCATATGGAGCAGTTGGGCCGAATGGTCTATTTCTGTGCTGTACTTTCGATGTAACTCGACGTATTTGGGGGAAAAAAAACTTAAGTACATAGTAGCTGAAGTGAGATTCAAGTGTTGAAGGCATAAGATTTATTTTCTGGAAAGTTTTGGGTTAATTAATTGGTTTATTTTCCATTTTGGAATCGACAATGAACATGCACATTGCACTTTTTCGTCTGAACAGGAAGGAACTTATGCTTGATTTTATTGAAAACTACTCTCTCTTTGCCACTTGGGAATGAATTATTCTTCTTTCTATTTTTCTTTCTCCCAGTAGCAGCAGATAATCTATTAGTAGGAGAAAAAGGATTTAATTAATTTTCCTTTTAGAGAAAAAAAAATTACCTAAAAGCAAATAGGGGATTTGAACTTGCTCTTGTCGACCATAGGACCATTGCAGTCAGGGCTGTAGGCATCAAACTCAGAATTGTACACAGTCTTTCCAAATTATTAATGAGTTATTTCAGCTCTTGCTAACAAGTAATTGACTGCAGTTTTCAGGTTGCAAACAATTAATATGAGGGTTACAAGAGACAGTGAGAGGGTGTTGTAACGTCTGTAACTGGCAAGGTCAGCATTATTTGATCATGCTCAGGCTAACAGTATGATAGATCCAAAAAAATTGGAGAAGGCATTTGTATAATGTGATTATTCAAAACATAAGTTAAAGCTGGTTTGCTGAATGTTTTTCAGTATTAATTAGCCTTTTTGTTTTTTTTTTCAGGTTTCTGGATCACGATGGCAAAAGCATATGAGTTTATGTGGCAGAAGCCTGTTCCGGCTTTCATGCAAGAAGGGGCTGTTTTTGACAGATTTGAAGAGGTAAGTGACTTATATTAAAAGTAAGTGCCCTTTTTCAACATAATTAACATAATTAGATTCCATTTTAAACTTCAGCCTTTGACTACAACCATCACAAACAGCAGAAACAAATTTCCTTCTGATGGTTTTGCCTTATTATACCACAGAACTCGTCGGCTGCATGCTATCCGCACTGTTACGGCAACACATCGAAATTGCCCCCGTTGATGCAAAAGAAACGTGCTAATACTGAGGCTCTGTTTGCATTTTCTGAATCATGTTTTGTCCAACTCTGAAGCATCATTGTACTGCTGCCCCAGTTACATGACAAAACCAAACCTAATCTAGTGTTATAGCAATGTGTCAGTTATTCCTGTCTCACAAAGAAACAGAGTGGGAAGTTTCCTACCTCTGTTGCTTGGTGTAGCAAAATCATAAAACCTGTTCTTTATAAACACACTTGCTGATTTCATTACACCTCGCACATCAAGGCAATCTGCCCTCCATGTTACTTAAAGGTAGAGTAATGGTAAATGAGACTGTATTCTCAATGGGTTTATTTTTGGATTAAGCCCTGCTGAAGCAGCCATGCAGAAGTCAAAATGAAATTTATTACCAGCAAATTTGTATGATGTTCATTGAACATATGATTCTTCTGTGCTTGAAAAACTGATGTGCACCTTGAAAAATTCTGGGGCAACAGCCATGCCAGCACAATCGGCGAGCTGAGATTACACGAGTGCACAGTAAATGAGAAAATCAGTATGTTGAAGTGATTATAAACATCATGCCTTACTCTTAAAGCT
Organism: Heptranchias perlo; assembly: GCF_035084215.1. Classification (NCBI taxonomy): domain Eukaryota; kingdom Metazoa; phylum Chordata; class Chondrichthyes; order Hexanchiformes; family Hexanchidae; genus Heptranchias; species Heptranchias perlo. Next base: position 83,962,724 of record NC_090332.1, read on the forward strand.
GCCCTACAACAGGCCAGTATCTCACAGGTGTTGACACTGTAGTGCTTGCCATAAATGGCAAATGAGAAGTTGGTATAGCTGGAGAGTAAACATGATCCATCCGTATCCAAGAAAGCAAAGAGAAGCCAGAGGACTGGTCCAATATAGATCTGTTAAGCTTTTTAGTAACAGGATAAGCTACATGGGAGGCTTGGCCCTTCTGCTCAACAAATTGTTGCAGCAACTTAAATCTAATACAGGGGGTGCCTGTCATTCCTGATGGAAAATGCTTTCTGGAGATCAAGGTCCATAACAGTCAATTTTAATATATGCACTTGAAATAGATTAAGTAACCAGGTTAAAATCTAAAATTTCAAAACAACAATTCTCCTTAAAAGAGCTAATAGGGATGAGCCCATGTCTTTGTCGACTATCTTGAAAATGGGAGGTAAACTGGCATTGCAATACAGATCAGGAGTAATCTGCATCTCCAAGCAGCAGAAACCATGAACTTGTCCAGTGAAAAGTAAACAAATCATAAACTGCAGTAAGAGCCCCTGATTGGTTATAATTGATCTATACACTGATAAATGGCCAAACCAGTGCACACAGTCCAGAACATGCTAAATAGGTGAGGAGCTAACCTGGCATGATTGTAAAAGTAAGCTTTAGTCAGCTAATTTACATGTTCCACTTTAGAACCCAGAAGAGAATCTCATTCATTAGTAGATAAATGTTTGAAAAAGAAAAAAAAATTAAAAGGTTATGGGTAAAAGGCAGGGGAATAGGACTAAGTTGATAGCACTTTCAGAGAGCTGGCACAGGTCCAATGTGCTGAATGGCTTCCTTCTTTCCTGGAAAATTCTGCGAGTCTATACCTACCTGGCCTCCTGGAGAGCATCAAAAACCTCATGAGCCCAGTTAATTTAATAGTCAGATTCTAATCGTCAAATCCATTCCTACAATTGAATTTGGGAAGCAAGAGCTTACTGTTTATTAAAGCAAAAGAAATAGTCTTTCCATACAAAACTGGCTTAGTACTCCCAAATAAGGATGGGTGAATGTCCTAGTAGTGCAGTTAAATTCAAAAAAGGAAAATAGATATTCCTAAAAGTCTTCCAGATGCTTTGGAGTCCCAAGAAGGTAGATGTTGAAGTGCCATCTACTAGACTTTCCTGAAAGCTAAAGCACATACAGATTAAGGGTCAATGGCACACAATTTGAAAACCCTGTCAACCTAATTAAGCAGGAACTGATCACAGAGACCAAAGATCCAGGAAGAATCCTAGATTAACATCAGTGTGGTTAGCAGTAAATGTAAATTTTGAGGTAGTCATATTGCATTTGTATTGCACGTTCGCAAAGACAAAGCTCTCATACTCCTGATGTAAAGCAGCAGTCAATTGCAGAGAGGATGAATCGCTGCCAGAAAGTTTGTCTATCCTAGGTTTGAGGACACAGTTAAAATCCATCCATATTGTAGTTGGATAAAAATAAGAAGCTAAAAGAGAAACAAAAGGGGTAACAAGCAGGTTGAACAGACAGGCAGTCACTCAAATGTAATGATCCTGCTTATCTACCGAAGTATGGTTAACCATAAAAGGGCAATTTTGATGAACAAAGTTGGTGACATGCCCCCCACCTCCCCACACCTTAACCTTGCGCATGTGATAAGAGACAAAAATGCTTGACTCACCCACCCAGGACAGAGTTTCTCATATTCTCCCTGGTCAGCTTCTGCAGGAAGACCATCAGTACGTTCCTATTTAAGAAGAGATAGCAATTTAGTGTTGCTTGACTGGGGAATTAAGGCCCTCTATATTAAGAGTAGCTAAATATAACTAATCCACCATGAGTCACATAAAAAAAAGTTGAAAAAAATAATCCATAATACTCAGCCCCTTGAAGGTAATGTAAAAAATAGATTCCAACACTTAAGATATGACCAAGTCAAAGAGACCTATTCCCAGAGCACACCTTAAAAGCATACAAAGCATCCGAATAGTACAGCATAAATGCATTGAAAAACCCAATCCTGCTATGCAGCAAAAATCAATGCCCTAATGAGGCACTGATTCATTATAGAGTAAATTTTTAGCCAGTGCTCTTGGCACAGAGCTTTGCATGTGTGTTCGAATTCCCAATATAGCCTCCCAGAGCACAAAGCTCTGTGTCGGAAGCACTAATGATGGGAAATTTATTCCTATATTAATACTGCACAATACCAATTAATCAGATGGTAATTCATTATTAAAAAGTGCTGTCTTTTGTTCAGCTTGAATAGAGTTATACATTTTAGTGCATGGTGAAGACATGCTGCCAAAGTCATTCACATCAAACATGCTACCTCCAAAAATGTGAAAGGGGGTTGGGGCCTCTGTATCCCCAACCCACAGGTGGGATGGATAAAGTCCATTGTTCCTGTCCAGTGCCAGGGTGGGGGCTTTGCAGAAAAAATGTCCCCTTAGTCAAAATATCACAATGCTGAGAAATGTAACAGTAGAACAGGTAGTAATGATTTAGTTGGGAGCACAATTAAATCATTATTACCTATTGTTCTATTGTTACACCTTTACTTATTTATCTTTATCCAATTTTATATTTGTACCATAGGAAGATAGGAACAGGCCATTTAGCCCCTCGAGCCTGTTCCGCCATTCATTGAGTTCATGGCTGGTCTGTGACCTAACTCCATATACCTGCCCTCGCCCCATATCCCTTAATATCAACTAGAATGCAAACATTCTGGATATACTGATAACCAATTGTTCCCTGAGATTTCCTTTCTTTGCCTCTGTAACTCTCATACTTTTGGCAATACCTTCTCTTCTTTCATCTCTTCTCTATTTCTTCTCCTTGACTACTTTTCTCTCCCCTATTTTTTTCTCTCAGCACGAGTTGCAGATTTTAATATCACTAACTACAGCATTATAAACACGTCCACTTGCCTGATAATGTCCTCAGATATTGAATATTATTTTTAAAAATTGCTTTATAACTGTCAAAAGGTCCCAAAGAATGTATGTAATATTCTGTGCAACAGATAATATTTTGTATATGTAAGACCAATAGTGCTTTCAGATCTCCATTACAAATTCCTGTGAATTTTAAATGTAAAGCACTCTATTGATTCATATTAACATTTTTCTACTGATCAGGTCACTTCTATTGCCTATCTCTCTAACAGTAATTCTACAGAGATCTTATCTGGTACAAGAGGTATTTCAATCTCTGCTTTCACTGAATACCCTAAAAGCTCGATCACATACAAACCAAATCATCATTCAGAGCTTATGTATGAATCATCTCATTTTCTACCAAAGTACAATGCACGCTATCTGGTTCATTTGTGAACAAGGAAAATCAGGGTTTCGGCAGTGAAGTACGTTTTACAAGACAGATTTTCAGGTTCTAAACATTTGAGTATCACTGGTCTGCACTGAGTTAACTAATCAGAGCGAGGGATACTGTAATTGGGCCACTACAGTTGATGTAGAGTGGGCGGTGTTCTTATTCCTGATTGTTTTTCAGTGACCCCCTACTGGAAGGTGTGCAAATACTGGGTGAGAATCAGAAAGGGCTCACAGTAGCTGCTTTTGATTTGTGAGACTTGTGTTTGTGTGAGATGTACATTGCATCATCTTATCATTTGGCTTCCTATGATGTTCCTATAGTGTGTCCCAGTGCAATTCTTTTCAGTCAAATTTTCCTGATGAGTGACAAGTTCTTAAAATTGCACTGTCCAGATATTAGCATATGAACCATTAACAAGTTCATATGAAATTCCTTTCTCCTCCATGTCAAAAGTGGTCTTAAGCAGGTTAGCGGCTCAGTAAAGAAAGCAAAGAAAAGAATTTCATGTGAGCACATTAAGTGTTCGTATGCTAATAGTCATATAGTACAATTTCAAGTCCCAATTTTTTCAGCAGCTTCCTGGTACCACACCTAAGTGGCCATGTGTGATCTCAGAGAGAAAATGTCTACAGACAATTCAATTATGGGGGGGATGTCGCTGCCACTTGTAATTGCTTATAGGTAAGGTCAAATGACTATTTTTGGAAAATCATAGAAGGTAATCAAAGAATAGATGTCTCAATTATTCTGCTTTGTATCCTATCTCTGTATTCCTACTAAACTTGTGGTCTTGTGGCAGAAGTCTTAAACCTCATTTTCAGCTAAATACAAGGATCCTACTTAATTTTATAAAGATAAATTCATCCATGCCAAAAAATTAACAATAGGCCGTCAATGACTTGAAAAAAGATAACATTACCCCCAAAAAGTGGACAACTCTAAAATCACTCATAATATAAGCTTGTGACATGTGAAAATAAATAATTACACTGAAATCGCAGTGGGACATGAGCTTGTAACCCCACAATCCTACACGCACAAAATCACAAGTAATATATGGATGAAGAAGCGCATTCTTATTTCATCCATCCAGAAAAACCCTTCCCCATTGCAAAATCTAATTTTTATTCAGATATTCCAGGGTTTTTGCCTCCAGTAATCTACCTGGATATCCGTTCCATGTGTGGATCACCCTGCATCAAAGAACTTTCTGACATCACTCCTAAATTTTTTTTTTACTAGTTTGAACCTGTGTATCCTTGTCCTACTTGCAGTTTAGTCTGAAGTAATGTTCCAGATTTGCCTTTCCGATGCCACTTATTATCTTACGTACCTCTCTACAAGCTGAAAAGTCCAAGGGGGTTAAATGGGGTAACCCCAAAACCGGGCGTGGGAATCGCGATCCGCGATTAACCCGCGCCCATGCTTCCTGTACGGGCAGGACGAGACTTACCTGTCAGCAGCGTTGAAAACTAGGCCGAACACGACAATTCAAGGAAATGCGCACTTTCCACCAGCAGGGGAGCCCCAATCTCGTAAAGGGAGGATATCTCTTAAAATCTCTTGCAGGTAGCCGGTACCTGTTGTTTACTAAAAAATAACAGTCTGCTGTCGGCACAGAGTCTGAACAGAGATCAGACATAGCACACGTAAAACACAAATGCAGGTCCCATTCCTATGTTTACAAACTGATGAGTTACATTAAAATATTGAATAAAGGTTGTGCACGACTAAATCCCACATCCTCCAAACTGCATGCCAGACCTCACCAATCTCCGATCTGTATTGGTATCAAGCCTGCGAGAGTGCATGCACCAAGGTTCTCTGCTGATATACCAGAGGCCTTGGTGCAAGAGGTGGACAGAAGGAGGGACATCCTATATCTGCGGGGTGGGGGCACGAGAGGCCCTCCAGATATATGCCCAAAAGGCAGCGGGGACGAAGTCAATGCCAGCACCACGAACATGGATGCAGTGCAGGAAGAAGTTCAATGCTTTGACAGGAGTGGACAAGGTGAGTGAGGCCAACTGTCAAGTGGTGTCTCCTACCAACTGCACCACTAGCCGCATCCACTGCTCCACACACTACACCCCCCATCACCCACATACCAACAAACTCTTTCCATCAGTGCTCAACTCTTCCAGTCGGATGATTCCTCTCACCCTTACACAACACCACTGTTGCAAGCCGCCCACGCACATTGGCAGCTATTCAACCATGACAGGCACATCACCCAGACACACTTCCCGCTTTCTTGCAGGAGAAGGTGACGCATAACAGGAGGCAGCAAGTGGCAGTGCCATTAATATTGAGGAAAATGTAGGCCTTGAAGAGGAATAGAAGTGCAAAGGACACTAGATTTATTTTGAAGCGGGGCATGCAGATGTGCCCCCACAGAAAATGTTTGTATTTAGTGCATCTTCCAACTTTTTGGAATTTACAATGAACATAGTTTTTAAAATCGTAGAAGTGAAGGTTAGTTGCTCCATTTACTTTCTATTTGTCATTTTGGAATTCATTATTTTCTTTATATATTAAAACTCCCTTCTCTTTAGTAGCAGATAATCTGTTTTTTCTTAAATTATTCCCACTGGGAGAAAAAAATTTTAGTTAACATTCAATTTTGTTTTTAAAGATTGCCTAATAGTGAAGTGGGAATTGGAACATGGTCTTATTGAACTTATACACACACACACACACACACACACACACACACACACACACAGCCACCCGTCCCACCGACATGGTGCATTTCTTGAAGGCATGCCTTGTGGAAATATTTAAATTTTTACATTATAAATGGTACAATCTGAATTATATTAAACACTCTTTCACCTCCGATGTCTTCCCCAGTTCACAGAGGCTCTTTCCGCTCCAATGCTCCCCCAGTTTACACGCTCCAGTTCACAGGGGCTCTATTTCCTCCAACACCCCCTTAGTTCACACATCCATCCAACCCTACCAATTCATGCCAGTATTCTTCTCACTCTCTGCCCTTGGATCAAGCTGCCACCTTCCTACCTCTGCTAAGTTCACGTTGACATGCTCCACTTCTCTCATCTTCACAGCACTGAATGCGGCTTGAATTTTATGAGCATTGCTCTCGGGCTTTCTCTCCTCCCCCTACAAGTACCAGGGTCAGAGCTACTCTTGAACATTCCTCTCACCATCCAGATCTGCTCTCAGACTTTCCTCTCAATGCCCCGTCCCCCCACATCACTGTCAGGCATCACTCTCTCTGCTGCCACCAGTACAGCCCTCGGGCTTCCCTCTCTACCCTTTTCCCCCACAAGCAGTGATTTCGGGGTTCTCTTTCAACCCCTTCCTTCATAAGCACTTCCTTCTCCCCTGCCCTTAAAATGCTGCGAATTGATTCCCTCATCGATATTACTCCAACCTCCTGCTGTTACTCACCTAATTCTGAATACTGTTGCACATAGCAAGTGGATGTCCTGATCTCGCAAGAGTTCCTGACAGTGTGCAGCAGCATGCAAAATCAAAGCACCAGAAACAGGAGGTTGTGAGTCCCAGAGAATCACAGTGGAGAGAGTCTAAGGGATAGAAATTGGTTATGATCCATTTTCAGATGCGTAACCAATGGCACGCAGACAGCACATACCCCAACCAGGACAGTACAAGGCTTGCCCGAAATTGGGCCTCAGGCCTCACTTCAATAGTTTTGAACGAGATGTTGGCATCTCAGGCATCTTCAAAGGCAGCTTGCTCATTGCCTAATGATCAAGCTGTGACTGTTTGCTTAGCTGGCAGCAGCCCTGGGAGTCCCGGTAGAGGGGAGGAAGGAGAACGGGCTGATTGAGGGTGGGCAGCGGAGTGTATATTAATATATGATATGAGTATTAAAGTTTTTTTTTAAAAAATGAACTTGCCTTTTAGGTGACTGCCACATCCATGTTAAGAATACCTGCGTGGAGCAGGCCTGGCACCTATCCCAATCTCTTAGCGGGTTCTTAAAATAGGCGTTAGGCCCCATGTTAGCATATGGAAAGGACCTGAAGCCTGTTTTTGGCGACCACCCTGGACGGCTGAAAATTGTCTGAGGCCAATGTGGCATTGGACATTTTTCAGGCATTCTTGTAATGCAGGGAACAGCACTCCAAAATTTTTGCCCTCGTTTTCCATTTGGAAACAGGCACCACGGACACCAATTTCTATCCCTAAGAGTGGTGATGGGTTTTTTTTATCCGCGAACATAGATACATGGAAAGTGCCCGTAAAACACTGACTGTTCATGTCAAATGGTGGACTGTTGGCATGTATGAAAATGGGAAAACACTTGAACAAAACATTTAGGCACATCCTGTGATCTTAGTCTGGCTTGATATAAACTTATGTGCCTCTCCCCCATTAGGTCAATGGATTTAAAGAAACTAAGGCACCTGTCCTGAGAAAAACAGTCACTTGTATAGCCTTTATCTTATTGAGATGCATTAGTAAATCTTATCCCCTAACATATGGCACTAAGTTAGGGCAATCTTTAGAGATCTGACGAAACGTTAACCTGTTATTTCTCTTCACAGATGATGGTGGACCTGCTGTGTATTTCCAGCATTTTCTGTTTTCGTCATTGCATTAATCGTTGATGAGCTGTAAGACAAGGACAGAAAATTGTATTAATGTTTCAATGAGAAGTGGCTGAATTAATATGCTGTAGTTCAGAATACTTCAGTTGTGTGATATTCATTAGTTTCCGCTGGAAATGTAATTGTATGCTGACATGGTGTCTGTGATAAAAAGGTTTGATACATTAATTTACTGGCTATATGAATAGCTGCCAAATGGTGTCATTTTCTGAAAGAAAATTGATGACCGTTCCCTATAGTCACATGCTCCTATACTCTCACTAATTTGAAATAAATTTGAGTTTAATCAGAGAAAGGATCAGTACTGCACACAGTGCAACTAAACAAGACCTTACTGCTTAAATTAGCAATCAGTGCAATGTTTCACTGTATTATAACATAACATCGTATAAAAATGTTTCCATCTCATGTAGGAAAGTGTGACATAGTGTTTCCTATACTAATGACATGTTTTATCTAAATGTTATTAATAAAATTAGACGTGGTTCCAAATTAATCAGAAATAAGTACACAAACAGAAGGTGAAGTGTGGTATAAGTCCAGAACCACTCATAATTTTTTTAAGAAATATATATTTTAAAACAGCCTCTACAATGATCTTGACCTCAAGTATTCATCTGAATAATATAAGTGAAGTTTAAAAAGATACCAGGCTGGTCAGTTTTCAGATAGTAACCTTCATCTTCGCTGTGTCGCCAAGGCGTCTTTGTTTAACCTTGGCTTTCAACGCTACCTGCTGCTCGGTGCTTTCTCTTGGAATATTTCTTTAATGGCAAAGATATTTTTACTTCTTTATTAATATTCAGTATTTGTGTTACTGTGTATTAGGTAAATGGGAACTGGTAATGTGATTGGTGGGCAGTAGTGATTAATGCAAAGAAAATGGCTACTTTGCTTATCAAAAGCATTAATATCAATTAGCTCTTAACGGGCCAGTGTACTGCAGCATTGCAAGAATGAATTTTAAAATGGGCCTATTGATCATTGCAGTGAATATTTCAGAATTTCTAGGCTGGTATACGGAATGGCTGATTGAAGTATAAGATTAAAAAATGGGGAAGGGTTCAGATGAGGGGAAAATTTAGAAATCTAAAGAGAAAAGTCAAGACATTAGAATGGTGTACCGATTCAGGTAAAGATAAGCAGAGTGTGACAGAAAGGGAGAGAGAGTTTAACGATAATAGTGCATCAGCGAATAAGGTCAAATCAGGGAAAAATGGTTAAAAAGTTAAAAATTAAAGGTGCTTTATCTCAATGCATGAAGCATTTGTAACAAGATAGGTGAATTAATGGCACAAATAGAGATAAATGGGTTTGATCTAATAGCCATCACAGAGATGTGGTTGCAAGGGGACCAACGTTGGGAACTAAATATTCCAGGGTACATGACGTTTAGAAAAGACAGATAAAATGGAAAAGTGGGGGGTGGGTGTAGCCCTGATAATAAAGGATGACATAAGGACAGTAGTGAGGAAGGATCTTGGCTCAGAAGATCAGGAAGTAGAATCAGTATGGGAGGAGTTAAGAAATATCAAGGGGCAGAAAGCACTGGTGGGAGTAGTTTATTGGCCCCCTGACAGTAGTTATTGTGTTGGACAGAGTATAAATCTGGAAATTAGAGGAGCATGAAACAAAGGTAATGCAATAATCATGGGGGATTTTAATCTTCTTATAGACTGGACAAATCAAATTGGCAAAGGCAGTTTGGAGGATGAGTTCATGGAATGTGTTTGAGACAGTTTCCTAGAACAACTCATCATGGAACCAACCAGGGAACAGGCTATTTTAGATCTTGTCTTGTGTAATGAGACAGGGTTAAAAAGTAATCTCATAGTAAGGGATCCTCTGGGGAAGAGTGATCATAATATGATAGAATTTCACATTGAGTTCGAGAGTGATGTACTTCAGTCAGAAACTAGATTCTTAAACTTAAATAAAGTCAATTACATAAGTATGAGGTGCGAGTTTGTTAAGGTAGATTGGGAAATTAGATTAAAAGGTATGTCAGTAGATAAGCAATATCAAACATTTAAAGAAATATTTCATAATTCTCAACGAACATACATTCCATTGAGAAATAAAAACTCCAGGGGAAAAGTGATCCATCTGCGGCTAACTAAAGAAGTTAAGGATAGTATTAAATTAAAAGAAGAGGCTTATAATGTTGCCAAGAAGAGTAGTAAGTCTGAGGATTGGGAGAGTTTTAGAAACCAGCAAAGAATAACCAAGAAATTGATAGAGGGAGAAAATTGAATATGAGACTAAACAGCAAGAAATATAAAAACAGATTGTAAGAGCTTCTACAAGTATGTAAAAAGGAAAAGAGTAGCCAAAGTAAATGTGGGTCCCTTAGAGGCTGAGGCAAGAGAAATTATAATAGAGAATAAGGAAGTGGCAGAGATGTTTAACAAATATTTTGTATCTGTCTTCACAGTAGAAAACACACAAAAGAATACCAGAAATAGGAGGGAACCAAGGGTCCAATGAGAGTGAGGAACTTAAAGTAATTAATATTAGTAAAGAAAAAGTACTGGAGAAATGAATGGGACTAAAAGCCAACAAATCCCCTGGACCCGATGGGCAACGTCCTAGGGTTTTAGAAGAAGTGGCTGTAGCGATCGTGGATGCATTGGTTGTGATCTTCCAAAATTCCCTAGATTCTAGAATGGTCCCAGCGGATTGGAAGGTAGCAAATGTAACGCCACTATTCAAGTAAGGAGGGAGAGAGAAAACAGAGAATACAGGCCAGTTAGCCTGACATCAGCCATCAGGAAAATGCTGAAATTCATTATTAAGGAAGTGGTAACAGGCCACTTAGAAAATCGTAATATGTTTAGGCAGAGTCAACATGGTTTTTATGAAAGGGAAATCGTGTTTGGCAAATTTATTAGAGTTTTTTGAAGATGTAACTAGCAGGGTAGATAAAGGGGAACCAGTGGATGTAGTATATTTGGATTTTCAAAAGGCATTTAATAACATCCCACAAGAGGTTGTTATACAAGATAAGGGCTCATGGGGTTGGAGGTAATATATTAGCATGGATAGAGGATTTGTTAACAGACAGAAAACAGAGAATAGGAATAAACGGGTCATTTTCAGGTTGGCAGGCTGTAACTAGTTGGGTGCTGCAAGGATCGGTGCTTGGGCCTCAGCTATTTACAATATATCAATGACTTAGATGAAGGGGCTGAGTGTAATGTATCCATGTTTGCTGACGACACAAAGCTAGGTGGGAAAGTAAGCTGTGAGGAGGACAGAGAGTCTGCAAAGAGATATAGACAGGTTAAGTGAATGGGCAAGAAGGTGGCAGATGGAGTATAATGTGGGGAAATGTGAGGTTATTCACTTTGGTAGGAAGCATAGAGAAACAGAATATTTTTTAAATGTTGAAAAACTATTAAATGTTGATTTTCAGAGAGATTTGGGTGACCTTGTCCACGAAACACAAAGTTAACATACAGGTACAGCAAGCTATTAGGAAGGCAAATAGTATGTTGGCCTTTATTGCATGTGGATTGGAGTACAAGAGTAAGGAAGTCTTGCTACAGTTGTACAGGGTTTTGGTGAGACCACACCTGGAGTACTGTGTACAGTTTTGGTCTCCTTATCTAAGAATATATTTGCTTTAGAGGTGGTGCAACAAAGGTTCACTAGATTGATTCCTGGGATGAGAGGGTTGTCCTAAAATGAGAGATTGAGTAGAATGGGACTATGTTCTCTGGCATTTAGAAGAATGAGAGGTGATCTCATTGAAACATTTAAAATTCTGAGAGGGCTTGACAGGGTAGATGCGGAGAGGCTGTTTCCCCTCGCTGGAGAGTCTTGAACTAGGGGGCATAGTCTCGGGAAAAGGGGTGGGCAATTTAGGACTGGGATGAGGAGGAATTTCTTCACTCAGAGGGTCATGAATATTTGGAATTCTTTACCCCAGAAGGCTTGAGTATATTCAAGACTGAGATCGATAAATTTTTGGACACTAAGGGAATCAAGGGATCTGGGGATAGGGTGGGAAAGTGGAGTTTGAGGTAGGAGCTCAGCCATGATCTGATTGAATGGTGGAGCAGGCTCGAGGGGCCGTACGGCCTACTCCGGCTCCTATTTCTTGTGTTCTTATAATATATTGTTGAATGCATTGTTGGACCCGCAGAAAAAAGGACTGTGCACAGCGCGAATAATTCTTTTAATCTCCGAGTAGTTGAGGCCCTTTTATGACACATGGAAATAGAATACAAAAACAAATGACTTTTTTCCTCTGGTTTTTGTTATTTACTGTTGAAATGTTTGTATCAGACAGTATGAATTCACAACCCCAAAATGTTGCTGACCCTCTGTCAGGCGGAAGTAAACTTGATTTTCATTCATAGAATTTATACACCATTTCCCAATGCCTGCTCAATAGTTTGGCTTCCCCCATTGGTTCAATGTGAGTTTATTCTTGAGAAAGAAAACTACCCAAACCAGAAATCTCCTCGATTCGATCTGTGCTTCATTAGCTGATGTTATCCGGGATAGCGGCAGGGCTGCTATAATTGACCTCCACATCCCTGGGTGAGGGAGGAGAAAATCCTCCAGGGTTCCAGCTCGTAAACACCATGCACTGGCCCTCCTAGAAGTGTGCATCAGTAAGGATCTCATTGACTGTGATGGCCCCGGCAGTCAAGTAGCCCATCAACACTCTCTATCAGCGAGGAATAATGAATCATGGCCACTTGGATATGGTACTAGAGGGCGTCCTTTGAACTGGTAAGGAGTTAACAGCTTCAGGAGAATAGGGACAGCGGGAAAATTAACCAGAAGTTTTTTTTTTAAATGCTAAATTTATCTTGATAAATTGGCTGGGTAAGTGATGATCCCTAGCAACATGTAAACACCCTTTGTTGTGCTGCACATAGGAAGAATGGGCACATGCTACGATTGAAAGTTAGATCTTATTTTTCATGTTTTATTTCCTTATAAAAACCCCCTTACTTCTGGGACTACTGTGTTACGTAGAAACCTTTCTTAGACCAAAAGATAGAGATGTAGGTGAGATTGGAGATCTAGCCAAGAGTAGCTCCTCCAGACCACCATTGAACTGCCAGGAAGGCAGTCGTCCATCATTCCATATTCCTGTACTGTACCCTGTTAACTGCTGATGGAAAACATTAAAACATCTACATTTGATTTTTGCTTTCAGTAACTCTGGGTTCAGGGAGACACAGTGACCAGTTTCCCTGAAGCCTTTTTCACTCTGAAGTTGGTCACTGAGAGGTTAAGGATTCGTTTGATTTTCTTCCCCTTCAGTGCTTCTGGTTCTGCTTGCGGCCTGTTCCGAACACATGGCCAAGATTAGGGCCTTACTGCAAAATATTGGTCTTTTTAAGAGCTGTGGTTATTAACTGACTTAAAATTGAAAATGATTTCTTCCAACAGGAGTCGTCTGTCTTTGAACCTAACTGTATCTTTAAGGTGGATGAGTTTGGATTCTTTCTCACATGGAAAAGTGAAGGAAAGGTATTTTTTCCCACACTTCAAATCTGTGACCACAACATAAACATTTTCCCTTGTCTAATTGATATGCTTTACATGATAAAATACTATTTTAGATTTATATTGCTTATCCATTTCTAAAAATTAGTTAAATAACAGTAACATTGGGAGTAAAATACTTTAAAAGACTGACTACCAAAGCTATTTTAATGCAACTTTTAGAAAGAATAGAGAGGGCACAAACTAAAGTATATTGCAAAATGTTTCTAATTTTTGTTCTAAAAATATCCATTAAAAGTTTATAGCACAGAAGGAGGAGGCCATTAATCCCATCATGTCTGTGCTCGCTCTTTGCTAGCGCAATCCAAAATGAACCCCATTGCCCTGCGTTCACCCCATTGTCCTGTATCTTCCTCTACTTCCACTATTTATCTGATTTTCCTTTAGAAGAACCAATAGTCTGTGCTTCAGCCTCTCCTTGTAGCAAAGCATTCCGTGCTCTAACAACCATTGTGCAAAGAAATTTCTGCTAACCTCTGTCCTCACTCCCATGTGTAAATTGATGATCTCTCATCATTGACTCGCCAACCAAAGGAAATACTCTTTCCCTATTCACTCTATCACAAGCCTTCATAATGTTTAAAACCTCTGTTAAATCTCCTCTCAGCTTTTTCTGCTCCATTTGAACTAGTCTCAGTATCAATTCGCTCCTCATAACTATAGTTTCCCATCCTTGGTATCATCCTGGTGAACCGACACTGTATGATGTCTCTGGCTTTAATATTCTTTCTATATCAGGGCACTCAAAACTTTATTTCAGGCCTAACCAGTGTTTTGTATGAATTTATCATTTTTTCTTTCATCTACTCTACACCCATATATATAAGACACAAAATGCTGTTGACCTTTTATTATGATTTAATTTACCTGCCTCAAAATCTACATTTTTATTTTTAATACTCTGTGCATTCATGTACATACCACTCAATCGTGACTCCCGGTTTTTCGGAATGCTACTCCATATTCTCTTTTCTGGTTTTCTGATTTAATTTTTTGACATCTCTTGCACCTTTCACAGCAGCGGTCCAGAAAATGCATGGGTCTCGGTCCTGGTGTAACCAGCCGGATTGCACCCAATGGTAACCCCCCAGCACCAACCCTAATTTGCGAGGTCAGTGGGAGGGCACCTCATTAGCATGGGGCAGGTGGGCTCAAGTACCACTCCAGGCATATCTCTGGCATCTCCCTGCCCCATGCCAATGGAAATTTCAGCCCCTCCCCAACCTTGGGCGCGTTGCCCCACTCCGCCTGACCGCAGCACTGCTCCAATCATCCACCAAAAGGGCGCTGAAGGTGAGTTTCTCATCAACATAAGTTTCTGACCTAGAAGGTATATTATGCATTTTGCTCATATTATTATAGTATTATGAAACAGTGATACAGGATATACGAGTCTACAAGGAGTTGCCCTTTATAATCTGCAGGAAATCGAAAACATTATTGCAACCACAAATGCTTTAGATCCATTTCTAAGAAAAGTAATAATAGCATGCAGAACATGATAGAAATCTCTGTGTGGTAAGAGCTTAACTTAATGCAGGTTTCTCCGATATTTTTCAAGGAAGGACAGCTACTGGAATGTTCGATGGTCAACAGTGTTCGATATGGAACTATCCCCAAGGCAAGAATTTGTTTTGTGTATGTTATCTCTAGGATCTCAGGTGCGCAAGAAGGAAGAAATGTAAATCATATGAGACAGCAGGTGACAGAAATAGGTTGACTCAGACAAATTACTTGGTAATAATTATTCTGAAGAAAATTCTTCCTGTTGAAGATCTGGTAAGAATATTGCCAAGATACCTGTGAGGTTTTGCTGCTTATTTATATTGCGGAACTAGTTCTCAGGATGAGGTCCTGCAATACTAGTCAGGCCCCCTCCCAAACTACTACTACCACGACCTTGAAGCCTGTGTAGGTACTGCTTCTTGCTTTTGCTCTGATCTTGAGAATTTTATTAACTATGCTTCCAATTTCCACCCATCCCTCGTCTTCACGTGGTCCATCTCTGACCTTTCTGGAGGTCTCTTTCTCTGTTTCCGGTGATCAACTTTCCACTCACATCTTGTACAATCCTGCAACGACCTGGAATAACCTTCTTCCTACCCCACATCCTGTAAACATAAGAACATAAGAAATAGGAGCAGGAGTAGGCCATACGGCCCCTCGAACCTGCTCCTCCATTCAATCAGATCATGGCTGATCTTCTACCTTGACTTCACTTTCCCACCTTATCCCCATATCCCTTGATTCCCTTAGTGCCCAAATATCCATCGATCTCAGTCTTGAATGTACTCAATGACTGAGCAACCATAGCCCTCTGGGGTAGAAAATTCCAACGATTCACAACCCTCTGAGTGAAGAAATTTTTCCTCATCTCGGTTCTAAATGGCTGACCCCTTATCTTCAGACTATGCCCCCTAGTTCAAGACTCTCCAGCCCGGGGAAATTGCCGCTCAACATCTACCCCGTCAAGCCCTCTCAGAATTTTATACAATTCAATGAGATCACCTCTCATTCTTCTAAACTCCAGAGAACATAGGCCCGTTCTACTCAATCTCTCGTAATAGGACAACCCTCTCATCCCAGGAATCAATCTAGTGAACCTTTGTTGCACTCGCTCTAAGGCAAGTATATTCTTCCGTAGGTAAGGAGACCAAAACTGTACAGAGTACTCCACGTGTGGTCTCACTAGAGCCCTATATAATTGCAGCAAGACCTCCTTACACTCGGCCCCCTCATCTAAGTCATTGATGTAGGTTGTAAACAGCTGAGGTCCAAGCACTGATATTTGTGGCTCCCCACTAGTTACAACACGCCAACCCAAAAATGACCCGTTTCTTCCTACTCTCTGTTTTCTGTCCATTAACCAATCCTCAATCCACGCTAATATATTACCCCCAATCCCATGAGCCCTAATCTTATATAACGACCTCTTGTGTGGCACCATTTCGAATGCCTTTTGAAAATCCAAATGTACTGCATCCAATGGTTCCCCCTTATCTACCCTGCGAGTTACACCCTCAAAAAAAAACTCTAATAGACATGTCAAACACAATTTCCTTTTCATAAAACCGTGTTGACTCTGCCAAATTATATTATGATTTTCTAACTGCGTCCTTAATAAGAGATTCTCGGATTTTCCCTACTACAGATGTCAGGCTAACTAGCCTGTAGTTCCCTGTTTTCTCTCTCTCTCCTTTCTTGAATAGCGGGGTTACATTTGCTACCTTCCAATCCACTGGGACCATTCTAGAATGTAGGGAATTCTGGAAGATCAAAAACAATGCATCCATTATCTCTGCAGCCATCTCTTTTAAAACCCTAGGATGTAGGCCATCAGATCCAAGGGATTTGTTGGCTTTTAGTCCCATTAATTTCTCCAATACTTTTTCTTTACTAATCTTCATTACTTGAAGTTCCTCACTCTCATTAGACCCTTGGTTCCCTACTATTTCCGGTATGGTTTTTGTGTCTTCTCCTGTTAAACAAATATTTTGTATCTGTCTTCACATCTCTGCTATTTCCTTATACCCCATTATAATTTCTCCTGTCTCTGTCTCTGTCTCTAAGGGACCCACGTTTACTTTTGCTAATCTCTTCCTTTTTACATACTTGTAGAAGCTCTTATAATCAGATTTTATATTTCTTGCTGGTTTACTCTCATATTCAATTTTCTCTCTCTTTATCAATTTCTTGGTCATCCTTTGCTGGTTTCTAAAAACCCTCCCAATCCTCAGGCTTACTACTCTTTTTGGCATCATCATAAGCCTCTTCTTTTAATCTAATACTACCTTTAACTTCTCTAGTTAGCCAAGGTTGGATCATTTTTCCAATGGGGTTTTTATTTCTGAAGGGGAATGTATGTTCGTTGAGAATTATGAATTATTTCTATAAATGTTCGCCATTGCTTATCTACCATCATATCTTTTAATCTAATTTCCCAATCTACCTTAGCCAACTTGCCCCTCATACCTATGTAATTGGTTTTATTTACATTTAAGATCCTAGTTTCGGACTTAACTACATCACTCTCAAACTCAATATGAAATTCTATCATATTATGATCACTCGTCCCCAAAGAATCCTTAACTATAAGACTACTAATTAACCCTGTCTCATTACACAATACTAGATCTAAAATAGCCTGTTCCCTAGATGGTTCTTCGACATTTTATTCTAGAAAACTGTCTCGAATGAATTCCATGCACTCGTCCTCCAAGCTATTTTTGCCAATTTGGTTTGCCTAGTCTATGTGAAGACTAAAGTCCCCCATGATTATTGCATTACCCTTGTCGCATGATCCTCTAATTTCCTGATTTATACTCTGTCCAACACTAAAACTACTGGTACGGTGCCTATAAACTGCTCCCACTAGTGTTTTCTGCTCCTTGTTATTTCTTAGCTCCACCCATACTGATTCTACATCCTGATTTTCTGAGCTAAGATCCTTCCTCACTACTGCCTTTATCCCATCCTTTATTATCAGGACTACGCTCCCTCCTTTTCCATTTTGCCTATTGTTTGTAAAAGTCAAGCACCCTGGAATACTTCGTTCCCAACCTTCGTCACCCTGCAACCACGTCTCAGTAATGGCTACTAGATCAAACTCATTTATCTCTATTTGTGCCATTAATTCATCTATCTTGTTATGAATGCTTTGTGCATTTAGATTTAGCACCTTTAATTTTAACTTTTTACTATTTTTCCCTGATATGACCTTAATCACTAATGCCCTATTAAACTCTCCGTCCCTTCCTGACACACTCTGTTTAATTTTATCCAAATCACTACAGCCTTGACTTTTCTCTTTAGACTTCTAAATTTACCCTTATCTGAAATTCCACCCCCCCCCCTTATTAGTTTAAAGCCCTATCGACCACCCTAGTTATTCGATTCGCCAGGACACAGGTCCCAACCCAGTTTAAGTGGAGCCCGTCCCAACAGAACAGCCCCCTCTTTCCCTGTTACCGGTGGCAATGCCCCATGAATTGAAACCCCTGCTTCCCATACCACTCTTTCAGCCACGCATTTAACCATCTGATCTGTTTGTCCCTCTGCCAATTTGCGCGGGGCTCAGGTAGTAATCCAGAGATTATTACCTTTGTGGTCCTGCTTTTTAATTTGGACCCTAGCTCCTCAAATTCCCTCAGCAGAACCTTATTCCTAGTTCTGCCTATGTCATTGATTCCTACGTGGACCATGACATCTTGATTCTCCCACTCATGCTCCAAGTTCTTCTCCAGCCTCAAGGAGATGTCCTTAACCCTGGCACCGGGCAGGCAACACAGCCTTTGGGTCTCCCGGTCGCGGCTGCAGAGAACAGTATCTATCTCCTAACACGACCACAGACCTTTTCACTCCCCCTCACTTGAATGGCCTCCTGGACCACAGTGCTGTGGTCAGTTTGCCCCTCCTCCCTGCATTCTTTGTTCTTATCCATGCAGGTAGCAAGTACCTTGTACCTGTTGGGCAAGGGAAAAGGCTGAGGCTCCTCCTCCGCAGCATCTGGGGTCCCCTTACCTGCCTGACTCTCAGCCACATCCTTCTGTCCCTGACCACTGACCAAATCTGAAGCACAACCTAACCTGAGGGGTGTGACTGCCTCCTGGCTCAAAGTGACCAGGTAATTCTCCCCCTCCCTGATGCATTGCAATGTCTGCACCTCGGACTCCAGCTCAACAACTCTGAGCTGAAGTTTCTCGAGTTGCAGACGCTTACTGCAGATTTGGTTGCCTGGGAACACGCTGCTCCACAAACTCCCACATGCTGCAGTTATGGCACACCACCTGCACTGCCACCTCTATCTAATCTTGTTTTATTTATTTAAAGTTTTTATGTAAGTAATTCACTTGGTTTATTTTTAGTTTTTAAGTTAATTTATCTCGTTTAAGTTATTAATTTAATGAAGTATTAGCAAGTTATAGGTTCCGAGTTTAAACCACTCCCCTAGCTTAGAAAGCAAAAAAATCTATTACTCACCAACCTGCTGTCCTCTGATGTCACTCCTTCAAACTTCTGCCTGTGTTTGAGTTGGTCTCAGCTGTATGTCTCTGCTCTCGGTCGCTGGTCTGGCTCTGCTATCTGGCGTCCATTCCTTTTATCCCCAATAACCATTAAAAACTAAAAACAGTAACCAATGAACTAAATACTTACTGACTTAACCTCAGCTCTCCTCCTTTCCTTGTTTTGATTCCTCGTGCGGCTCCCTTTATGCTCTGCTCAGTCTTAGTCTAAATCACTTAGCACCTCCTTCCCCCATTGCACCTAATTCCCACACTCACCAACTTTCCATTGAATGTCCTCACTCTGTTAGCGCTTCACTCCACTAGAGGTTCAATCTCTGTCTTTCCCAACCTCTCTGCTCAAGCTCCATCCTGTTCTCCCAGTTTCTTCATCTCCGTCGTATCTGCTCTGTTGACTGTACCTTCTGCACCAGAGCTTCAGGACTGTCCTTTTTCCTCAGCCAAGGATTTAACAGAGCCGTTAACCAGGTCTGTTCCATTTCCCTTGCTTCTGCCCTGACCCCCTCCTTCTCTTACAACCGTGATGAGCTCCCCGGTCATCGCCATCCACCTCACCAACCACTGCATTTGTCAGATCATCATCTGCCGCCTACAACATGATTCCACCACCAAACACATTTTCCCTTCCCCTCTCCACTTTCTGGAGGGATTATCCCCTCTGCAACACCCTTAATTCAAGCTGCCCTTCCCCTGGCATCTTCCCATGCAAGCACAGGAGATACAACACCTACCCATTCACCACCTCCCATACCACCATCCAGGATCTGAAACATTACTTCCATGTGACACAGCAATTTATGTGTACTCTAATAGACTGTACTTGCTGCTCATGGTGGGGAAACCAAATGCAGATTAGGTGAATACTTTGCAAAATACTTCAGTCCTGTCTGCAGGTGCAACCCCAAACTACCTGTGCAAGCCACTTGAATTCCCTCTCCCATTTTCACTCTGATCTCTCTGGCATTGGCCTCATAAACTGTTCTTATCATGCTCGATGAAACCCTTTGTTTCTTTAATGTTTCTGTCCATTACTTGATTGAGATGATGTGGTACGTCATTCCACTCATGAATTCTTTCTAGGAATGTCTGGGTTTTTTTTAATATATATACACATATATTTTCCTCCACTCCCTCCCCTTTTTCTGATTTCACGATATGCCTGTCCCATCCCATATGTTCCAGTTCTGAAGAAAGGGCTACACCGAATCGTCACCTTGTCTGATCTCGTCACAGATGCTGACTGGCCTGCTGTGTGTTTCCAGCACTTTTTCCTTTTATTTGAGGTTTTGCAATATTGCCAGCGCTGTGGAATTGACTGCCTTTATATTGTGGGTTGGATTCCACACTAGAACAAGGGGCAAAGCAATTCTATGTGTACAAGCTGTGATTGCAAATCCACGAAGGCCAGTGAATGGTTGCTGATCTGTTCTGAGCCACTCAGCGCAGCAATCGCCAAAAAGGCCCGGTGGCCTCCGGCAGCAAGGTTAAATTGCTGCCATGGGTGCAGCTGTCTCCAAAGAAGCCACCAAGCCCCACCCCTTTAAGTAAATGTTTACAGTGCTCCCAGCAAAGTCAAGGCGACCATTATCAGCAGTGCTGTGAAGTAAATGGCATATTAGTTGATGTTATGGAGGACATCAATCAGTAGCAAATTCTACTGTCAATTTTTTTTCTCCCGTTAAGGCACCATGTGACATTTTTTTTCTATTTTAGAGACGCTAAACAAATGCAAAATTCTTTTGGTCATTTCAGGTTTGTGATATGACAGTTATAAAAATATCATGAAAACTTGCATTTTGACAGTACCTTATCACATCAGACAAACATTTCAGTTACGTTTCGGAATGCAGTGACATCAGAAAACCATGCAACGAGATAAAAGACAACTTAATCTGTTTTTTGGTGACGTGGGATGGCACATTTGGAGCTTTGGAGGAACAAGAGAAAGGATTGCATTGGACTACTGTAGTATTGATAAACCACTGAGACAAGAAAGGTTGTGATGGGACAGAAGAGGTTAAGCCTAAAGTTAAAAGGATTATCTTCAGTACTTCAGAATGTTTCAGTCTAACTTGAACCTGCATCAGCTGTAGCAAAATTGAAGTAAAATTAGCCAGAATTATTTTCTGAATGCTCAACACTTATTTCATTACCTTGAGTAATCCATTATCCAAATGTTTATTTTTTTCCTTTTCTTATGTCTAAGGACCCCAAAATACTGTCCGCACTTGAGTTGGTTGGAAAGGCTGAAAATGAACTAGAAGGAAGGATATTTTGTGTTTGCTGTGATGCCGACCTGGTAAACATCAGCTTTACATATCTAGTGGCTGACAGTGTGGAAACAGCTAAGGTACAAATAATTAACACGTCCTTTAAATAAATCGGATGTGGTAAGAATTATATTTTCACAGTGAACATGTTGCTATTTTCCTACCAAATGCTACTAATACACAATATCACATGGGAGATTTGGTAGTTTTTTTTTTAGCAGATGTATGAAGTGAATGTGATTTTCTATTTTCTCTGACTTCTAAAATCCACCAGCCTGCTGTAAGTAATTCTGTCAGACATTAGACGTGACTACCTTTAGCATAACTTGCTGCTCTCTTGTGGGTTAATATCTCTGCTGGTCAGTGTAACTTGCATTCTCTGTTTTCCTTCTTCCAGTTGTTTTGTCGAGTTGTCATGTATTGGATCATGGGGTTGGCGGGGGTGGGTGGGGGGGGTGGGGGGGAATGTTGCTGAAGGAGACAGGAAGGATCATTTCCTATTGATATTAAAACTTTAAATGGTGTATCAGCATTGGAGCATCCATGCACAAATCCATGACTGGGGAACAGAGGCTCAATCCCCCCATGCCATTGAGTTCCAAATACCGACTGTTTCTTTGAGGAGGTGCCAAGCAAATACAAGCGCGATCCCACAGATCATAATAGCACTTGTGACAGCTGGGTGCAGGTGGACTGTCCACCCTCTCGTTCTTACCGGATGTGTGTGATTGGTTAACAACCCTCCAGGGTTGTCCTAGAGTCTCCAGGAATTAAAGATTAATCTCCTGGACACTGTTGCGAGCAACCCAGGTGAAAAATCATAGGGGCATTAAAATAATTGTATATTTTCATTTTCTTTGAACGCTTTTGTTTATTCGTTATAAAAGTATTGGAGATGGGGGAACAAAGGCTCTTTGGGCGGGGCGGTTGGAGGCAGGAGGTCAGGTGATGAAACCTCCAGGAATACGTCCAACCAGAGTTGGCAACGCTAGTGCTTCACCAAGTGCTCCTTCCTGTAATTCATTAACTAACCAATATATCTGTGATGGTGCTTTCCACTGTAGGTGTGGGTGACGTAGGTTGCTGTAAGATGCTCAGCAGAGATTGTACATTGGGCTCAGCCATCATCTCTTCTTGGTCACTTACAGGACAGATGAACAACATATTTTACAATGCTTGCAATAAGATACCTGTTAACATATTGCTTTATATGGCATGACATTGCAGTTCACTGAAATGAACCAATTTCTGTGTCTGTGTGAGGGAGGGAATGAATGAGTGAATAAGGAGATAAGGAATGAAAGCAATGGGTAATAGTCAGGAATTTCTGGCCTCCCACTCCATCTCTTAATTCCATGCCCATAATCTCCATGGCCCTCTCGTGATAATAAATGAAGGGGTACAGCAATGGTGACCCCTCCCACTCCTGTCTGCATGCACTGCCACTTATTATCTGCAGCTTACTCCTGCAAGCAGATATAAAAGGGGCAGACTTTGGAAAGAGGAATGTGCAAGATGTGTGCCATCCATGTTCCCAGGACAGTAGCCGCTTTTAACGAGTGTGTGAACATTAAGGAACCTTGTGCTGCAATTGTATTTGGTACATGTTACATTTAACAGTTAGCATGTTGATATGACAACATTGACAGTGCTAGATGCTAATATGAGCATGCCTGTGCATTTAGAGAGATGAACAGTTGGCAAAATGTACTGCATTCTCTCTGATGGTATACAAGGTTTATAATAAAGACCAATGAAGAGGCTTCATATGAAAACCTTCACCATGGCAACTTTGTATCACCCATCACACCTGTTGCCAGGTTTAGGCCACAAATAAGACTGCATTTATGCACTCAGTTATCTCCATCCATGCTGCTCTGGCTATACTCTTTACGGAGGGCTGACAGTCTTCCAGAAGGCCATCCTTCACTGGAGGATGTCCTACAGCAGAACCCCCAAGACCTGATTGCCAAATGGGGCCATTGTGCCTCCAAATATTTTTGAGACCCAGCAGAAGGACAGATTTTAGGGTAGCCATTAGCCCTGTAAGAGCTGATGGCACTGGAAATCCCACCCTAACCTCTCAAGGGTTCCCAGCAGGTCATGCGGTAAGCACCGGGAATGCAATTAAAATATTTAAATTAGCTAACGTTGCATTATCAGGCACAGTCAGCCTGGTTCCTCACATACACGTGTAGTGCCTGATGTTCAACAGTCCTGGGGCCACTATGCCCCATGGTGCATATATGTGAACCTACAAAACTTGGTAAAACTGCAGCTTAAATCATAACAAGCTCACATCCCGCAACACTCTCAATGATGAATGTTTTGGAGTATTGTAAATGAATTTATCTGCGAAGACAGACTTACCTATAGATGGTAATATTTCAAGTGGTACAGAATTACCTTTACACTAGTTAAGAATTGTACTGCCCTCTAATGGTACAGACATCAGACTACACCATGAAAGCAAATATTCAGGGCCTGTTGGATGCAGAGCGAAATAAATTAATGATCTCTATATTATTAACTAAAATGAAATTGAATTATTAGCTTACTAGGATTTTGTGTATGCCTATTGTATTTAGCCCACTTAGAACTGCAGTAGCATTCTACGAACAACATTTAAACTGATTGCTGCTGTCTTTGTTTGTCACAAAGTTCAAAAATTCCATGATTTTGTTCTCGTATAATTCTATTAAGTGTAGTCGCAAAACATGATCAGGTATCATATATATGCAGTGTGTATTAACAAAACGTTACCAAATATCATTCTGTGCGGCTGAATAAAGGAGAAAGTAACATCTGTGGAGATCCTCCTTACTCCTGAATATTTTTTGAACTTTTTTTTTAATGATCTTTGTTTGCAGGGCTCCTCTATAAAACTAATATGTCTCTGATGAGAACTTATGCTGCAATAGCTTGTGAAGTGGACGTATTGGGCAATGCTGAGGAGACATGGGGCATATATACCAAAGGTGGAAGGGCAGGTTGAGAAAGTGGTTGAAAAAGCATACGAGATCCTGGGCTTTATAAATAGAGGCATAGAGTACAAAAATATGGAAGTCATGATGAACCTTTTATAAAACACTGGTTCGGCCACAACTGGAATATTGTGTCCTGTTCTGGGCACAGTACTTTAGGAAGGATGTGAAGGCCTTAGGGAGGGTGCAGAAGAGATTTACTAGAATGATTCCAGGGATGTGGGACTTTAGTTACACGGATAGACTGGAGAAGCTGGGGTCGTTCTCCTTGGAACAGAGAAGGTTGAGAGGAGATCTGATAGAGGTATTCAAAATCATGAAGGGTCCAGACAGAGTAGATAGAGAGAAACTGTTCCCATTGGCAGAAAGGTCAAGAACTAGAGTACATAGAATTAAGGTGATTGGCAAAAGAACCAAAGGTGACATGAGGAAAAACTTTTTTACACAGCAAGTAGTTAGGATCTGGAATGCACTGCTGGAGGGTGTGGTTGTGGCAGATTCAATAGTGGCCTTCAGAAGGGAACTGGATAAATACTT
Source organism: Heptranchias perlo (assembly GCF_035084215.1). Classification (NCBI taxonomy): domain Eukaryota; kingdom Metazoa; phylum Chordata; class Chondrichthyes; order Hexanchiformes; family Hexanchidae; genus Heptranchias; species Heptranchias perlo. The sequence goes on from NC_090332.1 coordinate 83,988,001, forward strand.
GAAAGGAAAAGATTTGCAGGGCAATGGGGAAAGGGCGGGGGAATGGAACTAGGCTGAATTGCTCTTGCATAAAGCCGGCATGGACTCAGTGGGCCGAATGGCCTCCTTCCGTGTTGTAACCTTTCTATGATTCTATGGGGCACAGAATGGTGATCTATGGCTACCAGCTATTAGCTGCGTGTTTTTCCTTTATACAAGTGTCTACAAGAACATTGGGTAGTAATCCGAAGAAACTTTTCAAAAAATGATAATCAAACAGATCAATTTCCAGGAGACCAGTAAGCAGAGATTCCTATCCTGTAAGCTGGATATGCCACTATCAGAAATCACCTGGTGCAGTGGCTCCAAAAGCTACTGAAGGAAATGAGTGTTAATAGGACACCACTGGGTACCCCCGTGAACAAAGATTATTGGAAACCAACAGCGTAAAAACATAATCAGCAGTTTAGTACTTTAGAACTTCCTCTTGCGGAGTTGACAAATGCAGCTGTAAGGTTGTGGAGATGTGCCATGTGGAGATTCAATGCTTAATGCTTCAGTCAGGTAGGTGCAGTGTACGCCAATCATGGATTTTTAAGGAACTTTGTGCTGGGGGAGGAGGGTGCCTCTGTGAGTTTGGGGGAATTGGAAATAAATGGAATTGTTCTACCATGAAAAATGTGTTTGAACACGTTGGGTAAAAATAAAAAGGAGTCGAATGTTATTAGAATGGGTTTACTGAAAGTCATTTGTCTCTCTGATCTTTCAGCAATGGGTAGAAGGATTGAGAGCCATTGTCCACAACTTCAAAGCTAACAATGTCTGTCCTATGACATGTCTCCATAAACAGTTAAGTTGTACCTACCTTATTTAAATTGTGTTAACTACTGATGTAATTGTCTTGTATTGAATTCACCTTATTAATCATATGCTCTGAAACTCTGCTTGTGCACACTTCATTGAATGATATGTCAAATATTTATTAATTTGCACATTCACGTACAGTAACACTTGATTACTTAAAAAATGTACTAGCTCGTAGCACAAAAATGTAGAACTAAGCAACTGAGGAAACAGTTTGAGACTAGTGCCTTGAAATTGGGTACTTCTAATGTTAAAACAATTTTATATGAATATATTTAACAGTTGCATTAAAATAGCAGACACAGGAATTTCATGCAAAAGCATTAAACGTTTGTGCGTTAATATTTTAAAATATTAATTTCAAGGCCCTTATTACATGAAATTATTCTGGACATTCTGGCCTAGTTTCAATAATGCTATAATACAACTGGAAGTGATTTTCTGATATGTACCAGCAAGGGTGCCTGCTATCAGCCCGTACTCAGAAAATGACCACTCTTTCTTTTAGGTTCATTGAGGAGCATTAAACGCCCAGGGAGGATGATGGGCACCTAGGATTATGGGTTAAAGGGCACTAAGCACTTTGGAATGGTACTGAGGACTTGGGATGGGTGTACTGTACACCGAGCACTTGATGTTGATGGGGATTACTGAGCACTTGAAGATGAATTTGAGTATTGATTGTCCACCTCTTGAAATGCTTACTGCTCCCTTTCTGATTCCTCACATACCCTGTCCCCCCTCTCCTCCCACCCTGATGTTCACTGCTCCCTCTTTGAATGTTCTTTGCTCCCCCTTTCAGTGTTTGGTGGCCTCAACCTTTCAGTGTTCACAGATTTCAGTCCCCCCTCCACCAAGTGTTCTCAGGTCCTACCCTGTTTGAATGTACTCCGGTGCCAGACTGCTTCTCTTTTTTTTTTTCTGCTACCCCTTTCTGACAAATCCCAGACTTTATTATTCCCAGGCCACACATCCCTTCTCCCAAATGTTACCAGACCTCTTTCCCCAAGTATTCCTTGGGGATAACAATGCCAGCTACTGAGCACTTGAACAATAGGCAGGAGTGCAGTACACAGCAGGACTCTGGAGAGAAGTGCAGGGACCTGACATACGGGTGCTGTAGACGGCTGGAAATGGATGTGGAGATCAGAATGTTGGCACTGGTGTTGTTAGGAATTGGAGATCCAGCAGCAGGGCAAGTGAAGCAGCTAGTCTGGAATTTGGGACTGCTGTTGGGAGTTGGGAGATATTTTATATATTGGCAAATCCTTTTTGCATAAAGTCTTCAGCTCCTTTCATATTTTCATTTTAATAATATTGATGTCAAGACTTTTTTTTGCAAAAATCCAAATCTTCCCCTTTTTTTTTGTCTGTTGAATTTCTGTTGGTGCTTGTCAATTATAAATAGCAGTTTGTTCAAGTTATACTTGACTGCAAATGGTCACAGTGCCATAAATAGGTTCTCTCTTGAGTCCATCTTCCTGCTCAACATGTTGGGGTTGCTATCGTAGCCGCTCGTGGCTTCAAGTTAAGCATCACTGTTTCCTTCCTGCTGCCTCAGCCACACTTAATAAATAACAACAAAGATATTTTTGTTTCTTTCAGCTGGATGAGGTTGTCGTTTCTGACAAATGTAAATGGAAAAATTCCAGTAAGGAGGTGAGAATTGTTTAAAATATGCACATCATTGGTCTTGGGAACAATAATCAGTGCATTTTGGAAACAAACACTGGGCAAGTACTAATCCAAGTATACAGAGATGACAGCAATGAACTTAAGGGGCCATAAATATAAGATAGTCACTAATAAATCCAATTAAGAATTCAGGAGAAACTTCTTTACCCAGAAAGTGGTTAGAATGCACCATGTGGAGTCGTTGAGACGAGTAGCATAGGTGCCTTTAAGAGGAAGCTAGATAAGTACATGAGGAGAAAGGAATAGAAGGATATGTAGATAGGGTTACATGAAGTAGGGTGGGAGGAGGCTTACATGGAGCACAAACACCAGGACAGACCAGTTGGGCCAAATGGCTGGTTTCTGTGCTGTCAATTCTATATTTTTTTTAAAATGAGTACTTGTGTTAGATGCATGCTCCCTTTGCAAATTTTAACTAGTTTTCAATAAAGGAAAGAGCGTATTACTCCTTTACTGTTCACACTAATTCTAAATATACTTTGACTGCTCATGGGTCAGAAAGACCTCAATGCACCTGGGGTGAATTTCCACTGGGGTTCTCCTGATCATCCACTTTATTTGATGGACGAGCCCTGGAAACCCTAGAAACACGGTTTACGTTGTTTTCTGGGTCTTCAGGCAGTTACAGCAAGTGAGCGGGAGAACCCTCATGCAAATTCACCCCGCCCTTTCCAGTCCTGTATTGTATATTGATCAGTAACACAGTTCCATGTTAGGACTGTAATGATCATGCCGGCTTGCGATGAACTCAAGCCTAAATCAATCTAAAATTGGCCAATTTAGACATCTTTTGTTAACTTTAACAGCAACGAGTAGAAATGCTAATTCAGTTTTCTGATGGGTGAGTTTATCTATAGGGCTTTTGTTATCCTTACTGGCAGAAGCCAGACTAATCAAGACTATTTTAATATCATTCAGAGCAAAACCTGTCAGATCTTTGAAAGCTGATGAACAAGGCCTGAACGAGCAAAAGCAGATTTTCAATTTTTTTTAAAAAGTTGCCACCAATTTCACCATCCTGTTTTTGGGGTGGGGTAGAAAATTGCGAGTCATGCAATAAAGGGAAAAACTGACGACTTCAGCTTATTTCTCTTCTTCATTCATTCCAACAGTCTTAACTGCCGATGTTGCTGTTAAACAACAGCAGGAAACTTTCCTCACTAAAATAAATTGTGACTTTTGGTTGAGGTTCCAACATTCTATGTGATGAGCTGACGGGCTACTTCCTATTTCAATTTTTTTTTAAAGGATATATATAATAGGAGATAATACAATTTAAATTCATCTCAGCATTTCATGTTTATTAAAACAACATGATAATTCATTTACGATTGTTGCATAAACCGTCATAATAAAAAGCTGGAAATATTAGTCACTGTAATACTGTAATTATTATCAGATGATACACATCATTGACCTTAGGTATATAATGCTAACTCCGAAATTATTTGTATCAGACTGGCAAACACTTCCGTAGAACAGGCCTGGTTGTTATTTGCTAATTGTTAGATAAACTTTGCAAATGCTTCCTTACTAATTGCAAGCTTGGGAGTGGGAGCAGCCATTTTTAGGAGGAAGTTGTGGAGGATCAAACCAAATCTACACATAGCTTAATTTACAAAGCCACACCCTGCAACCAAATATGGTTATAAATATGTGTGGGTAGGGGGCGCCTTGCGAGTCCTGATGAGCCCTGTGTTGATGGGAGATTCTATTCCAGTAGTGGTGATCCTGTGTTGATGGGAGATTCTATTCCAGTTGTGAAGATCCTGTGTTGATGGGAGTTTCTATTCCAGTAGTGGTGATCCTGTGTTGATGGGAGACACTATTCCAGTAGTGGTGAGCCCTGTGTTGATGGGAGACACTATTCCAGTAGAGCTGAGACTTATGTAGATGGGAGAGTGATGATGGTCCCAAATCTTTCCCTCAGTTAAACTCAATGGGGGTAATTTTGACTTTGGGCGATAATGTCAAATCGCCGATATCAAATCAGCCGCTCGTTGGAAATGAAAATCGGGAGAGATGTATCACGGGCGGCCGATTTGATATCGGCCATTTTATACTATCGCCAAAGTCAGAATTACTCTCAGTGACTTCAGCTCTGATCTGGAATTTAAAAAAGCAATTCACAATGTGACTCTGCAATTGCAGGAAGCTGCATTAGTTCTTCATTATTAGTAACAATTTAATGCAGCACTCAGTCTGGACAAGAAAAAAAGAGCCCTCTCACATACTCCCAGCAGGTCCGAGGATATTTTAATTACCAATATTTAGAACTTCTGCAGAGATTCCTACTTGTTTTGTTTTTATTTGAAACATCTTTCTTAATAATATATATATTATTTATATTTTATATATATAAAATTAAATTTATTTTCAAACAGTGAAAGAAATACAATATGGACAATGATAGAGGCAAAATTACTGTTACATTTTTTATGAATATATTATTCCTGAGATTCCTAAATTATATGTTTATAAAAGCTTGTATTGTTTCATTATTTTCAGCATTACGAGAACCTTTGCATCAGGCAAGACAGAAAAGGTGATATTTCAGGTACTGAAGGAACTGGGTCTTCCCAGTGGCAAGGTAGGACTTGGAATTCTTCATTTTATTTCTTTTTTTTTGGCTTTCAATTTTAGCTAATTATTAGGCAGAGGTCATTTTTCTTTCCCTGAATAATTTCACTAAAATTAACAATAGGTAGAATTTCACCCCATAAGTGAACTCAGTAAAAGGACATTTTCCAGGAATTTCATTTCATGTGGCTCTAATTGTGTTAGTTCAGCACAGAAATTGATAGCATATTGTTCTGTGTAAGTTTAAAAATGACTACATGTTGGTGAATGTGGAATAGTACAAACAATTAGCTGATGACTTAGTAAAGCTGTGATATTATCTCTTTCAGATATTTAGGCAATCGCATTCATGGTTCTCATGGCTTTTAAAAAGGAAACCCTGATGAAAGGGTGGTTAAAATGCGAAACAGAAGTAATTTTTCCCAGAATTTCCCAAAACACACACACGATTCTTTAGATTGTCAGGGTGATCAGAAAACAGCTCTTACCTATTGTGTTGGAAAACCCTTTGATGTCTGTCTGCTAAGGGGGATTTGTTAAGAAGAGAAACACAGGCACCAAAAAGGCAGCCTGGATTTTGGGAAGAGGCTGCTGATGAGGCAGTGAGGCAGCAAAAGGCTGTGAAGGACAGGAGGCTGCAGGGAGAGGCCAGTTCTGCCCTAGACTATAGGATAGAACGCGGTCTCTTTTAGTCAGGCAAGACAGCCCACTGAAGTGGGGTAATATAGCATTTTTGTTATTTTATGTGATCATGCAGAGATACGTTGTATCAATTGAATTAAGTAAACCTGATCATAGCTCTGGCTCTTTACATTCAGTTTACCATGGAATAAAGCAGCGTTAACTCAGTCCTTTTTCAGAGAGATTGTAGGAATGCTCGCCCAAAAGACACAGATGTCTGGTTCAGGTCACAGGCAATTCCCTAGTTACAGCCCCCAGGTCCCGCTATCATACAGGTGGAGCTAGGACAGTGTCAGTCAACGCCCATAAGTAAGATGCTTAGACCGCTTACAGGAATGATTGAACGAGCAAAGGTATCTATGGCAGACTATTTGTAACTTCATGGCCTTGACACTTCCTATCTCTGCAACCTCCTCCAGTGCTTAGTGGTGGCACTCTCACATCTGAATCAGAAGGTGAAGGGTTCAAACCCCACTCCAGACAGCCCCAGCAAATGAAGACCAGAGTATGGTCTCTAAATTCTGGGTTGACATTCAGCTGGTACGAACGGAGTGACCACTAGCTCAATGGTAGTATTTTCACCTCTGAGTCAGAAGAGTTGGGTTCGAGTCGCACTGCAGACAACCCCAGTGAGTGGAGATCAGAGTGCCGGCTCAGAGTACTGGGTTAACATCCAGCGGGTTCACGTGTAGCTGTGTTCAGTGGGTGCGGGGGGCCCCTCCCATCATAAATGGTAGGTGGGGCTTTGTAGTCTTGGTTGCAGCCCAATCAGGAGAAGGTTCTCCAAGGATAAGAACCATGAAGAAAGCAACAGGAAACCACCTCAGTTACTCTTCCCTAGTAAGTGGCTCGAGAATCTCAAGTGTGAGACTTGAGTTAGGACTTGCCTAGGACAGAACACAGCAGCAATGATTAGCCTTGTGAGGGGTTTAAACCAGGGACATTCTTAAATCCTGTTACTTTTCTTGCTCACTTCTTTACTCAACAAGCCATGTAGTACAAGGAATTTGAGAACACTGAGACCATTCCAATTCTACATGGTGTATAAATATGATACCCTATAAACCAAAAAGTAACTGCATGTTAACTTTATCGGTTTTAATTTGAAGTTACTTTTGTCTTTATCACTTGCTGCTTGATGCATGGGCAGGCTGAGTATGGGGGCATGAGTTAGTTGTGAGGTCTTTTCGTTTCTATTTTATTTGGTTATTCATAAAAGTTTATAACGAGTTCTATAACCTTTTTTGGACCAACACCAGTAAGATTTTCTTTGTACTTCTAGTTCTCCAGATACTTAGTGGCAGTCATGGTGAGTTGCCATGGCTACAGCTGGCAAGAGCGAGTGCACATCTGTCTGATTTATTTTAGAACTGCTGGTAGCTCACAGAAATGTAATTTTGGTCAGGTTGCTATATATCTGGAATAAACTCTTTATGCCACGTACATGAGATAACAAGTAAATATCACATTATATACAAAGAGAAAAACTGTGAACGCTGCAAATCTGAAATAAAAGTAGAAAATGCTGGAAGTGTGCAGCAAATTGTAAATCATTCAGCATCTGAAAAATAAATGTAGGTTATTGTTTTGCATGGGAACATTCAGCAGTTATCAAATACTATTCCAAGCCATATTCATTGTACAAATTAAATTATTTTTCCTTAACTATATGACTAATTCACGTGTTTTTTAAGCAAGCTATGATACTGCATTCATAGTGTTACTGGCATGAGAAAATGTAAAACATCAGTGTTATGCTGATTTAACATCAAAACATGTCATGAATAATCTTATAAATCTTCAGTTTAATATTAATGGCTTTCTCCCATCTCTTGCAGAATGATGAAATTGAGCCTGCAGTTTTCACCTTTGATAAATTTTATGCACTAACACAAAAAATTTGTCCTCGCACTGACATTGAGGAACTGTTCAAGAAACTGTAAGTTTTGAATTATTAGGAATTGGTAGTAATTATTTGTTAGTTGAAACTGAAGGCAGGTCACTAATACAAAAGAAATAGAGCACACCTGTTTTGGAGATACAAAGGTCTTAGACATCATTCTTAATAGCACAAAGTAGCATTTAGTTTCTAATGTTTACAATAGTCTTCACTATATCTGAAACCTCTTTTAACTAAATAGGGAATGGTGCATTCCACTGTTTACCCATTTCTGTTCTTCATTGTAATAGTGCTGGTTATAATAAAGTGATAAATATTCTTTATAACCAGTGTAGCACAGAAAGCACCTGGAATCATTTTGCATCTGCTGTACTAACAGCCTTTGAAATCTAACTTGCTAGTTTAAATAAAACATTAACTTATTATAATTAGTAAACATTTGAGAAATCTTGGGGTATATTTTGCTCTGGGTGCTATTGGTACTTAAAAAAAAAAGTAAATGTGACTATAAAACTGGTGAGTGAAAGCGGGAATGGACTTTTCTATTATCGTTGGTCTCAATTTTACGCACAGCCTGAAATGTGCATAAAGGGAATAGCAAAATACAAATTAAAAAGCTTTTTAGTAACTGCAAAGGCCTTTTAAAAGGCCTGTTTTAAGAAACACATGGCTTTCTGCATATAGAGCAATAGAAACAAATAGTGCATCCTGAATACCTATTCAGAACAGGGATTAATCATATGAAAGAAGGAAAGAATCATCGGCAACTGTTACTGTTCAGAAACGATCATCACTGGATTTAAACGTGATGCAGGAATTGCTTCTTCACTTCACTTCCAATGCCAGTCCTCCCCATCTGACCTGGCTTCCAATGCCAACCCCCTTCACTGGGCCAGTTTCTGGTGTCGGCCCTCCTCACTGGGCCAGTTTCTGGTGTCGGCCCTCCTCACTGGGCCAGTTTCTGGTGTCAGCCCTCCTCACTGGGCCAGTTTCTGGTGTCGGCCCTCCTCACTGGGCCAGTTTCTGGTGTCAGCCCTCCTCACTGGGCCAGTTCCTGGTGTCGGCCCTCCTCACTGGGCCAGTTTCTGGTGTCGGCCCTCCTCACTGGGCCAGTTTCTGGTGTCAGCCCTCCTCACTGGGCCAGTTTCTGGTGTCGGCCCTCCTCACTGGGCCAGTTTCTGGTGTCGGCCCTCCTCACTGGGCCAGTTTCTGGTGTCGGCCCTCCTCACTGGGCCAGTTTCTGGTGTCAGCCCTCCTCACTGGGCTGGTTTCTGATGTCAGCCCTCCTCACTGGGCCAGTTTCTGGTGTCAGCCCTCCTCACTGGGCCAGTTTCTGATGTCAGCCCTCCTCACTGGGCCAGTTTCTGGTGTCGGCCCTCCTCACTGGGCTGGTTTCTGATGTCAGCCCTCCTCACTGGGGCAGTTTCTGGTGTCAGCCCTCCTCACTGGGCCAGTTTCACACGTCGGCCCTCCTCACTGGGCCAGTTTCTGATGTCAGCCCTCCTCACTGGGCCAGTTTCTGATGTCAGCCCTCCTCACTGGGCCAGTTTCTGGTGTCGGCCCTCCTCACTGGGCTGGTTTCTGATGTCAGCCCTCCTCACTGGGGCAGTTTCTGGTGTCAGCCCTCCTCACTGGGCCAGTTTCACACGTCGGCCCTCCTCACTGGGCCAGTTTCTGATGTCAGCCCTCCTCACTGGGCCAGTTTCTGATGTCAGCCCTCCTCACTGGGGCAGTTTCTGGTGTCAGCCCTCCTCACTGGGCCAGTTTCACACGTCGGCCCTCCTCACTGGGCCAGTTTCTGATGTCAGCCCTCCTCACTGGGCCAGTTTCTCACGTCAGCCCTCCTCACTGGGCCAGTTTCTGGTGTCAGCCCTCCTCACTGGGCCAGTTTCTGGTGTCAGCCCTCCTCACTGGGCCAGTTTCTGATGTCAGCCCTCCTCACTGGGCCAGTTTCTGATGTCAGCCCTCCTCACTGGGCCAGTTTCTGATGTCAGCCCTCCTCACTGGGCCAGTTTCTGATGTCAGCCCTCCTCACTGGGCCAGTTTCTCACGTCAGCCCTCCTCACTGGGCCAGTTTCTCACGTCAGCCCTCCTCACTGGGCCAGTTTCTGATGTCAGCCCTCCTCACTGGGCCAGTTTCTGATGTCAGCCCTCCTCACTGGGCCAGTTTCTCACGTCAGCCCTCCTCACTGGGCCAGTTTCTCACGTCAGCCCTCCTCACTGGGCCAGTTTCTGGTGTCAGCCCTCCTCACTGGGCCAGTTTCTGGTGTCAGCCCTCCTCACTGGGCCAGTTCCTGGTGTCGGCCCTCCTCACTGGGCCAGTTTCTGATGTCAGCCCTCCTCACTGGGCCAGTTTCTGACGTCAGCCCTCCTCACTGGGCCAGTTTCTGATGTCAGCCCTCCTCACTGGGCCAGTTTCTCACGTCAGCCCTCCTCACTGGGCCAGTTTCTGATGTCAGCCCTCCTCACTGGGCCAGTTTCTGATGTCAGCCCTCCTCACTGGGCCAGTTTCTCACGTCAGCCCTCCTCACTGGGCCAGTTTCTGATGTCAGCCCTCCTCACTGGGCCAGTTTCTGATGTCAGCCCTCCTCACTGGGCCAGTTTCTGACGTCGGCCCTCCTCACTGGGCCAGTTTCTCACGTCAGCCCTCCTCACTGGGCCAGTTTCTGACGTCAGCCCTCCTCACTGGGCCAGTTTCTGGTGTCGGCCCTCCTCACTGGGCCAGTTTCTGGTGTCAGCCCTCCTCACTGGGCCAGTTTCTGATGTCGGCCCTCCTCACTGGGCCAGTTTCTGATGTCGGCCCTCCTCACTGGGCCAGTTTCTGGTGTCGGCCCTCCTCACTGGGCCGGTTTCTGATGTCAGCCCTCCTCACTGGGCCAGTTTCACACGTCGGCCCTCCTCACTGGGCTGGTTTCTGGTGTCAGCCCTCCTCACTGGGCCAGTTTCTCACGTCAGCCCTCCTCACTGGGCTGGTTTCTGGTGTCAGCCCTCCTCACTGGGCCAGTTTCTCACGTCAGCCCTCCTCACTGGGCCAGTTTCTGACGTCGGCCCTCCTCACTGGGCCAGTTTCACACGTCGGCCCTCCTCACTGGGCTGGTTTCTGATGTCAGCCCTCCTCACTGGGCCAGTTTCTGGTGTCAGCCCTCCTCACTGGGCCAGTTTCTGACTTCAGCCCTCCTCACTGGGCCAGTTTCTGGTGTCAGCCCTCCTCACTGGGCCAGTTTCTGACTTCAGCCCTCCTCACTGGGCCAGTTTCTGACTTCAGCCCTCCTCACTGGGCCAGTTTCTGGTGTCAGCCCTCCTCACTGGGCCGGTTTCTGGTGTCAGCCCTCCTCACTGGGCCAGTTTCTGGTGTCAGCCCTCCTCACTGGGCCGGTTTCTGGTGTCAGCCCTCCTCACTGGGCCAGTTTCTGGTGTCAGCCCTCCTCACTGGGCTGGTTTCTGATGTCAGCCCTCCTCACTGGGCCAGTTTCTGATGTCAGCCCTCCTCACTGGGCCAGTTTCTGATGTCAGCCCTCCTCACTGGGGCAGTTTCTGATGTCAGCCTCCTCACTGGGCCAGTTTCTGGTGTCAGCCCTCCTCACTGGGCCAGTTTCTGATGTCAGCCCTCCTCACTGGGCCAGTTTCTGATGTCAGCCCTCCTCACTGGGCCAGTTTCTGGTGTCGGCCCTCCTCACTGGGCCAGTTTCTCACGTCAGCCCTCCTCACTGGGCCAGTTTCTGACGTTAGCCCTCCTCACTGGGCCAGTTTCTGGTGTCAGCCCTCCTCACTGGGCCAGTTTCTCACGTCAGCCCTCCTCACTGGGCCAGTTTCTGACGTCGGCCCGCCTCACTGGGCCAGTTTCTCACGTCGGCCCTCCTCACTGGGCCAGTTTCACACGTCGGCCCTCCTCACTGGGCCAGTTTCTGGTGTCGGCCCTCCTCACTGGGCCAGTTTCTGGTGTCGGCCCTCCTCACTGGGCCAGTTTCACACGTCGGCCCTCCTCACTGGGCCAGTTTCTGATGTCGGCCCTCCTCACTGGGCCAGTTTCACACGTCGGCCCTCCTCACTGGGCTGGTTTCTGGTGTCGGCCCTCCTCACTGGGCCAGTTTCTGATGTCGGCCCTCCTCACTGGGCCAGTTTCTGGTGTCGGCCCTCCTCACTGGGCCAGTTTCTGGTGTCGGCCCTCCTCACTGGGCCAGTTTCTGGTGTCGGCCCTCCTCACTGGGCCAGTTTCTGATGTCAGCCCTCCTCACTGGGCCAGTTTCTGGTGTCAGCCCTCCTCACTGGGCCAGTTTCTGGTGTCAGCCCTCCTCACTGGGCCAGTTTCTGGTGTCAGCCCTCCTCACTGGGCCAGTTTCTGGTGTCGGCCCTCCTCACTGGGCCAGTTTCTGATGTCAGCCCTCCTCACTGGGCCAGTTTCTGGTGTCGGCCCTCCTCACTGGGCCAGTTTCTGGTGTCGGCCCTCCTCACTGGGCCAGTTTCACACGTCAGCCCTCCTCACTGGGCCAGTTTCTGGTGTCGGCCCTCCTCACTGGGCCAGTTTCTCACGTCAGCCCTCCTCACTGGGCCAGTTTCTGGAGTCAGCCCTCCTCACTGGGCCAGTTTCTGATGTCGGCCCTCCTCACTGGGCCAGTTTCTGGTGTCGGCCCTCCTCACTGGGCCAGTTTCTGGTGTCGGCCCTCCTCACTGGGCCAGTTTCTGGTGTCGGCCCTCCTCACTGGGCCAGTTTCTGATGTCGGCCCTCCTCACTGGGCCAGTTTCTGGTGTCGGCCCTCCTCACTGGGCCAGTTTCTGGTGTCGGCCCTCCTCACTGGGCCAGTTTCTGATGTCAGCCCTCCTCACTGGGCCAGTTTCTGGTGTCGGCCCTCCTCACTGGGCCAGTTTCTGGTGTCGGCCCTCCTCACTGGGCCAGTTTCTGGTGTCGGCCCTCCTCACTGGGCCGGTTTCTCACGTCAGCCCTCCTCACTGGGCCAGTTTCTGACGTCGGCCCTCCTCACTGGGCCAGTTTCTGGTGTCGGCCCTCCTCACTGGGCCAGTTTCACACGTCAGCCCTCCTCACTGGGCCAGTTTCTGGTGTCGGCCCTCCTCACTGGGCCAGTTTCTGATGTCAGCCCTCCTCACTGGGCCAGTTTCTCACGTCAGCCCTCCTCACTGGGCCAGTTTCACACGTCGGCCCTCCTCACTGGGCCAGTTTCTGGTGTCGGCCCTCCTCACTGGGCCAGTTTCTGACGTCGGCCCTCCTCACTGGGCCAGTTTCACACGTCGGCCCTCCTCACTGGGCCAGTTTCTGGAGTCAGCCCTCCTCACTGGGCTGGTTTCTGGTGTCGGCCCTCCTCACTGGGCCAGTTTCTGATGTCGGCCCTCCTCACTGGGCCAGTTTCTGGTGTCGGCCCTCCTCACTGGGCCAGTTTCACACGTCGGCCCTCCTCACTGGGCCAGTTTCTGGAGTCAGCCCTCCTCACTGGGCCAGTTTCACACGTCGGCCCTCCTCACTGGGCCAGTTTCTGGTGTCGGCCCTCCTCACTGGGCCAGTTTCTCACGTCAGCCCTCCTCACTGGGCCAGTTTCACACGTCGGCCCTCCTCACTGGGCCAGTTTCTGATGTCGGCCCTCCTCACTGGGCCAGTTTCTGGTGTCGGCCCTCCTCACTGGGCCAGTTTCTGGTGTCGGCCCTCCTCACTGGGCCAGTTTCTGATGTCAGCCCTCCTCACTGGGCCAGTTTCTGGTGTCGGCCCTCCTCACTGGGCCAGTTTCTGGTGTCGGCCCTCCTCACTGGGCCAGTTTCTGGTGTCGGCCCTCCTCACTGGGCCAGTTTCTCACGTCAGCCCTCCTCACTGGGCCAGTTTCTGACGTCGGCCCGCCTCACTGGGCCAGTTTCTGACGTTAGCCCTCCTCACTGGGCCAGTTTCTGACGTTAGCCCTCCTCACTGGGCCAGTTTCTGACGTTAGCCCTCCTCACTGGGCCAGTTTCTCACGTCGGCCCTCCTCACTGGGCCAGTTTCTCACGTCAGCCCTCCTCACTGGGCCAGTTTCTGACGTCGGCCCGCCTCACTGGGCCAGTTTCTGACGTTAGCCCTCCTCACTGGGCCAGTTTCTGACGTTAGCCCTCCTCACTGGGCCAGTTTCTGACGTCGGCCCGCCTCACTGGGCCAGTTTCTGACGTTAGCCCTCCTCACTGGGCCAGTTTCTGACGTTAGCCCTCCTCACTGGGCCAGTTTCTGACGTTAGCCCTCCTCACTGGGCCAGTTTCTGGTGTCGGCCCTCCTCACTGGGCCAGTTTCTCACGTCGGCCCTCCTCACTGGGCCAGTTTCTCACGTCAGCCCTCCTCACTGGGCCAGTTTCTGACGTCGGCCCTCCTCACTGGGCCAGTTTCTGACGTCGGCCCTCCTCACTGGGCCAGTTTCTCACGTCGGCCCTCCTCACTGGGCCAGTTTCTCACGTCGGCCCTCCTCACTGGGCCAGTTTCTGGTGTCGGCCCTCCTCACTGGGCCGGTTTCTGGTGTCGGCCCTCCTCACTGGGCCAGTTTCTGACGTCGGCCCTCCTCACTGGGCCAGTTCCTGGTGTCGGCCCTCCTCACTGGGCCAGTTCCTGGTGTCGGCCCTCCTCACTGGGCCAGTTCCTGGTGTCGGCCCTCCTCACTGGGCCAGTTTCTGACGTCGGCCCTCCTCACTGGGCCAGTTCCTGGTGTCGGCCCTCCTCACTGGGCCAGTTTCACACGTCGGCCCTCCTCACTGGGCCAGTTTCTGACGTCGGCCCTCCTCACTGGGCCAGTTCCTGGTGTCGGCCCTCCTCACTGGGCCAGTTCCTGGTGTCGGCCCTCCTCACTGGGCCAGTTTCTGACGTCGGCCCTCCTCACTGGGCCAGTTTCTGACGTCGGCCCTCCTCACTGGGCCAGTTCCTGGTGTCGGCCCTCCTCACTGGGCCAGTTCCTGGTGTCGGCCCTCCTCACTGGGCCAGTTTCTGACGTCGGCCCTCCTCACTGGGCCAGTTCCTGGTGTCGGCCCTCCTCACTGGGCCAGTTTCTGACGTCAGCCCTCCTCACTGGGCCAGTTTCTGGTGTCAGCCCTCCTCACTGGGCCAGTTCCTGGTGTCGGCCCTCCTCACTGGGCCAGTTTCTGACGTCAGCCCTCCTCACTGGGCCAGTTTCTGACGTCAGCCCTCCTCACTGGGCCAGTTTCTGATGTCAGCCTTCCTCACTGGGCCAGTTCCTGGTGTCGGCCCTCCTCACTGGGCCAGTTCCTGGTGTCGGCCCTCCTCACTGGGCCAGTTTCTGACGTCAGCCTTCATAACCTAACCTGACTCTGGGGCAGCTTATAAATTAAAAATAATGAACTCAACTGAAAAGTCCATCACTCTTAATATGGAGAAGCTTGACATACACAGGAGGTTTAAATTATATGCATCAATATTATTTGGGTACGAATACAATTCTCATGCACTTAATGAATGAACTTGTGGTTGGCTTGTTAGCTATAAGTTCCTTCCTTGGAGTGTAAGAGAATTTTGTTTTATTTCATTTAAATCTAAAAATTGCTGGCACTACAAACTTCATCTCGCATATATTTCAATCCACACCGTACAGTGGAACCTTAATTATTGCATTCCAATAATCTGTTTATCTCCTGGTACTCTTTCAGACCAAGCCTTGCATGAGCTATTGAAACTACATGATGGTTCTCTTGTTATAATGTCTCCTTTTCGTGGAGAATAACAATTGTTAATGTTCTTTTGTTATCTGCGTTGCACTTGAGCTCATCCAAAACTTTGCTGCCTGTATCCTAAGTCGCACCAAGTCCCGTTCTCCCATCACCCATATGCTCGCTAACCTACATTGGCTCCCGGTCTGGGAATGCCTCGATTTTAAAATTCTCGTCCTTGTTTTCAAATCCCTCCGTGGCCTCACCCCTCCCTATCTCTGTAACCTCCTCCAGCCCTACAACCCTCCGAGATCTCTGCGTTCCTCCAATTTTGGCCTCTTGCACATCCCCGATTTTAATCGCTTCACCTTTGGCGGCCGTGCCTTCAGCTGCCTAGGCCCTAAGCTCTGGAATTCCCTCCCTAAACTTCTCTGTCTCTCTTCTCCTTTAAGACACTACTTAAAACCTACCTTTTTGACCAAGCTTTTGGTCACCTGTCCTAATACTGCCTTATGTGGCTCGGTGTCAAATTTTATTCGATAACTCTCTTGTGAAGCGCCTTGGGACGTTTTACTAATTTAAAGGCGCCATAAAAAAAATGCAAGTTGTTGTTGTTGTCGTCTTCATTTCTGTGCATTTGGTATTCACATGCGTAAGACCAAAATATTGGGGCTCTTTGATTAGCTTCCAATTTCCATTATTTACCAGTGATTCCCTCCATTATGACAGTTCCTGCAGCTTTAATCATCTGTAAATTCATTCAGTTGAGAGTGTGAGCTGCCATCGAAAGTTGGATCATGCAAGGAGGGCTGGCATTGGGAGGTAGATTGGGTGAGAAGGGCTAAAATTAGGTTGGGTTGCAGAGTTGCAAAATCGGTGTTGGGTGATTTCCTACTCCACAGCTGGATTAAAGACATTCTTTGTCAATTTCCTAGTCTAGTGTCTATTTCGGTTGTTGAGAAATGTAAAAGTAGCATTATTTCAGGTGAGTTGTAATAGGCTAGTTTTTTGCCATTATCTCTGTGGAATTGGTGTATCACGAAATTGAAGCAAAATGACTGTCAACGGCCATTTTGATTCGTGGTGTTAAAATATTGAAATAATCATGTAAGGAAACTTCCTTTCCAGATGAGGAAAATATACCCCTTATTTCAAGCTGAAAAGATTTGCTTGTGATAGGATGTCTCCGAAAGATGGAGTGCATGAAATGAATGGATTGCTGATTATTGTTTTAATTTTGGAAAATAAGAGTAACATATTGAATGTTTGCAATTTCTTCATTTAACCTTTTGAGGATTGCAGTAACTACCAAGACTAAACGAACTAAGAAAATATTTTGTAATGATTTTCAGAGTATGCTGCAGTTAGAGAAACATTTAGTGATTCTGTACACCTCTCCAGCATTAGCGATTTCAAGGCAGACATTTTGAAACTGCAAAGAAATTTCAGTACTCTAAGGGTTATGTTTTTAAAAAAATCATTAACTATGCAGAAATATGCAAACAACTTACATTTTTACTGAATTCCTTTTCAGCAATGGAGACAAATCTGATTACTTAACTGTAGACCAATTAGTCAGCTTTCTGAATGAAGTAAGCTTCTTTC
Organism: Heptranchias perlo; assembly: GCF_035084215.1. Lineage (NCBI taxonomy): Eukaryota > Metazoa > Chordata > Chondrichthyes > Hexanchiformes > Hexanchidae > Heptranchias > Heptranchias perlo. The sequence goes on from NC_090332.1 coordinate 84,004,925, forward strand.
ATTCATTAACTGCGTCATGTATCTGTTTGCAGTAGTTTGCTTTACACCTGTCTTCCCAGTGCATGCAGTGCATGGATTGTGCCCCTGCTTGTTTCCTGCCTTTATTATCTATGATGTAACAATGACAACATCCAGGTGCACAAAATGAAATCCCATTTCATACATTATTGAATTGGCTTTGGCTGTAGAAGTACTGCATGCTGCTTTTATACATGTTCAGTGGATGTGGAGCAGGGTTGTGGCATTGCTATATCTGTTAGAAATGTATGACTTTCTTTGTATGTATTAAACTGTTTATACCTTTTGTTGATTGCTTCTCAAATTACCATTGTGTTTTTATAAGGTAAATGTTCTCTTTTTAAAAAAATACTTTATGATCTTAATTCTACAGCCCTGATATTAGGGTGTGGGATACTCTCATACAAATGTGTACAATTTTCTTAGCTGCTACTTTTGCGGGGACATTGCACATTTATTGTAAATGAGTTATCACCTCTACTAAAGTAGCAAAGAGAGAAAAATTTCAAACCGAACGTGTCACGTGTTTGTACATTACTATTCCACTTAACTTCAGGGGCTATGGATCTTAGCTATCATGGAAAGTTTATAAAAATAGTCCAAATTAGTTTAAAATACACAAGGATGTGAAATAATGTTGATTAAAATCTATGACATTCTGCAAAATCTACCTACCTACTAGTGTGTACTATAGTTTGGTCAAGTGTACAGAATAATGGTCATTCACATCTTGCATTATTCACATAATATCTTTCAGCCGGCCAGCTTGATGGTTTTGTATATTTCATAGGAGATTAGTTTGACCTCCCTTAACCTTATCTCTACATTCCATAAATATCAGGGTATTACATAGCAGCAGTATTCAGAACATTGGCTTAATAGATAAAATGAATTAATTAGTGTTTTTAATTACAATGTGCTTTCTAATCTGATTACATTTTCTTTTAGGCTAGGACTATACTTCATGTGTGCATTAAGTGCCTAATATCTGTAGGAATTACAACAGGTACTTAGTGGGAGGGCAATTTCCCATAAAACAATAGATTTACCTTGCTCCTGCTCAAAAAGTGGCTCAGTATCTCAGGGGACTCTGCCGAGATAGTTAAATCAAAACCATTTATGGCCAAAATTAGGATGGACTAGGATCGTAGGAAGGCCAAACCAGGATCTTTGTAGGTGCCATCAGATTTTGTTTCAAGCATCGAGCTTTCCTGCTTTGTACTAGTACCCCTCAGACGTTATAAATTGTGTGAGTTCAATTGGGAGAGGGATAGCAAGATGTATTAGGAAGGTGAGGGAGCCACATGAGACAGAAAATAAGTAAATGGATGAAAAAGCTTTGAGTAGAAAGTGATATAATAGCTTAAAAAAGGAACAATAAATAATGAGAGAATGAACTGGTAAAGAAAATAACATGAATTTTAAAGTAATTGCAAAAGAAATATAAAAACACTGGAGAATTAATTATGTTTAATGTAAATATATATTTTTTAAATACTTTGTGAAGTTGAAAGTTTATATCAAATACTATGAAATATAATTAGACTTCTCGTTATGATTTACATACATGGTAAATAGAATCCAAAATCCCTAATGCTGCCAGGGATTTTAAAAAGGGAAAGGAAATGTTGATGAATTGTCATTCCTACTTTCAGCAAAAGGCTACAATACATTTGAATTTATAGACAGTGAATATACCAACAGCATAAAAACGTACCATATGAAAAATAGTTTAAAGATTAATGCTGGAACGTCCAAGAGTGTCGGGACAGGACATACATGCTTGTTATCTTCAAAGGACAAAGTTCTCGAGGCATTTTGACATCCCTTTTTTGATTTGTTATACATAATTACATGAATATGTAATCCCATCAAAACACATCATTGCATCACTCATACTTAACAGGATCCTGATGAAAATTGTGCTTTGTTTATAGCACTGCTTCATCTCTAAACAAAACAGGGTTTTCATGAGAACTTTTCAAGTAAACATCTTCAAATGCAATTCCTGCAAATACCTATTCTTTGACATGAGCCAAGGTATTGAATATTGATAAACTATTTGACAAGGGGATGTGTCACAGCCAAGCCGTGTGTACACACACACACACACACACTGCAGTGCCCCTACTGATGTCCCAGGTGAGATAAGTGAATGCAGCACAGACTGGAGTTCTAACTGCCACCATCTGATCTGTGTGGTTCAGTATCACACTGTCCAGTGGAGTTGCTGCCTGCATAATCGGGGAGCTGAATATATATTTTTGACATGATGTGGAGATGCCGGTGATGGACTGGGGTGGACAAATGTACAGAGTTGTACAACACCAGGTTATAGTCCAACAGCTTTATTTGAAATCCCTTTCAAATAAAGCTGTTGGACTATAACCTGGTGTTGTACGACTCTGTACATATATTTTTGACACCTGTATAAGGATGTTCTTGAGGAAAAAAGATCATATTTTTTCTGGTACGTTGTTACAGTGGCAAAGCAACTTCAATTGAGTTTCATGGGCTACAAAACTATCCTCATTTTCTAAAATTTGAAAACCATTACATATGATATAGTATTTGCAGCACAGAAACAGGCCATTCGGCCCAACTGGTCTATGCCAGTGTTTATGCTCTATACAAGCCTCCTCCCACCTTACTTCATCTCACCCCATCAACATATCCTTCTATTTCTTTCTCACTCACATACTTATCGATGCTATTTGCCTTAACTACTCCATGTGGTAGCAAGTTCCACAATATAACCACTCTTTTATTTTCATATTTAAAATATCTAACCTTTCCAAGAGAAATTATTTTTTGGCTTGAAAGGCAGAATTTATCATTCTTGAGTTATCTGGTCAGTCTCACTTGTAGAGATAATTGATTTCATTTTATGGCTGGCCCTGACATACTCCATGTGTAGAAGCTTTACTCTTTCATAACACATAAAATGCTTTGATGGGTAAAATTACAATGTTTATAGACATTTGGCTTGTTTTGTTAGAGAGAGTCTAATTTAAAATAAAGGAATAAACTCAGAAATGATGGGGATTATCTGCAGAAGGAACGTCGTTACATTATATACTTTGCTATTAAACACAAACGACTAGGAAAAAAAGCAGATATTTTACCTTCAATCAGTTCCCTTGCACAATCATAATGTTGTTTTAGGTTGTAAGACGCTTGCAGGAAACACTTTAATTCAGTCTTTTCCTTACTGACTGCAGAATCAACGAGATCCTCGTCTGAATGAAATTTTGTTCCCCTTCTATGAATCAAAAAGAGCAATGCAGATACTTGAGAATTATGAGCCAGACGAAGAGCTGAGAAAACAAGGTAAGCACTCCCGCCTCTCATCTTATTACTTTAAAAGAGAGTTCAGGTGACTGTGGGAAAAATCTTCCTCAGACATTTTCTACAGTTATTTTTCCTGTTGTTGTTTTAAACCACTGAAACATTTTACTACAATTGAGTACTTTTGATGATCTTGTTCTTTATAAGAGATCAAAGCATTTGATGTGTACGTCTAAGTGAGCTATTAACTATTTACATGTTAATGGAACTCCCCATGTACAGTACAAAAATCAGATCTTAACCTCCGCAAGCAAATGTTTTATTAGTCATGGTTAATTATTTAAGACTGTGCTGTACTTCTCTTTGAAGAGCCCCTATTTCAAATTTGTTTGTGACTACGAAAAATAATTTTTTTGAATGCAGCAAATGCAAATGTTGGGCCTGTGTTACAAAAATCAGCATAGTCAAAGTTTTAAAAAACATAAATTGAGTATGATCTGTGGAACTGGGTGAAACGTATTTTGTACTCTGGTTTCTCGGTTCTTGAACTTAGGTTTGAATCCAGCCCAAGCTGATTCGATAAAAGCTTGGCAAGTCTTAACCCAGTTCCTATTGCCACAGGCTTTGGTACAAAGCTGTCCATAATATGGTACAAAATTGACGGTCTTACTTAGAGGAGAAGGAATCTCTGGTGTGGGCATATTATTGAGGTTATGTAGAGGGATCTTTGCTATGCATCAAACAATGCTATACCTGACCTGGGAGTACATGATATTGGTGCCTGAAATGGAAAAGTATTCCATTTTCAGCTACATACATACCTCACCTTGATAAACACAAAAAATAATCTAAAACTGAGTGTGGTCTTGTATGGAATCATCAACTCTAACATTAGTAAAATCCTCAGCTCTGAGCTTAAATTGGGGAAAAAAAAATTCTGCTGAATTTCAGAAATGCTTCATCTTCAGTACACTGGGTCATTAGATTATTTTATATTACAGTGTGCTTATAGATGATAATAGGTTTTCACCATTTTTAAGTAATACGATCCATACAAAACATTATTTCAGGAGCTGTGAGAACTCCCTGGTTACTTACTAACTATACAGTAAACTGTCCTCCTCGCTTAGTCAATGAATATTGATGTGGAGATGCCGGTGATGGACTGGGGTTGACAATTGTAAACAATTTTACAACACCAAGTTATAGTCCAGCAATTTTATTTTAAATTCACAAGCTTTCGGAGGCTTCCATCGTTCACCTTTTCGCATCGATTTTCACATCGTTCACCTGACGAAGGAGGAAGCCTCCGAAAGCTTGTGAATTTAAAATAAAATTGCTGGACTATAACTTGGTGTTGTAAAATTGTTTACAATGAATATTGAATAATAGTACCTCTTGGCACCAAGTTTTGGGTCAGTAAATCAGTAAATTCCCGGTGAGCAGTTTCATAGTACAGCAAGCTTTTTGTTGGAAAATGTATTTATTATTTAGAGGGTCTACTGAATGGAAAAAAAATACTCCAGCACTTCTATTTTATTGATTAATCAAGTGTTAGACAAGCTAGTAGAGTATGGAAAAGTGCTTGACATGTTCATGTTATGTGTAGCATGCTGATCAATTGTTTCAATTCTCACACTTACTAAAAAGCAATCAGTAACACATTAACCACTCCTAAATCCTTGCCTTTCTCAAAAAGTTCCCATTCACAAAACTCTGTATTAAAAAAAATGTTGACTCCCCACCCATTTCCAACGCATATCCCTAAAGATTTATGACACAATAAACACAATCAAAATTCAACAGTTCAAAAAAAAATCACAACTCATCTTCCAATGCCCTTCCCCAACTCATCTTCCAATGCCTCCAGCAGCTTTCCCCATGCACCTCTTCCCTCTCAAGGGCTTTGGGCCTGTCTTCCACTCTGCTTCTGGAGTTTCAGTTCTTAAGCTGGACCTTGGCTCATGGTGTTTTGTGTGTTTCCACACGTGTGTGACCTGAGAGCACAGTGCTTTTTTTTAAACCCCAGTGGCATGTGTGCTGTGTTATATTTTCCCAGCCTTTCATATATGTATAATCTCTGGTCACGGGAGTCCCACCACTGTTTATTAATGAGGTGGATTGGGGCCAACGACGAAATGGTGGGCCCTCGTATTATCGGGTGTGGAAGCCTGAGACCTTCTGACGTGCCCAATAGGCTCAGCGCAGCCCAATGTAGCTGAGTAACACAAAGGGAGCTGGAAATGTGTGCAAAAACTGTGTGCAAGGCTTAGTAAGTTTAAGCTCTTGAGAGAGCAATGTGTGTGGGAAGAGGAATTGTTTGCCAACACGAAATGAATTAGGTGTTGGCCAGGGAAATCGACCAGTAATATCAATCTTAAACGTTTGGTATGTCAATGGTTTTGGAAAATGGAAATGTTTTGAAACAAAGGAACAGTTGGTGAATAAATTGATGCCTTAGGATTAGAGTAGGGTTTCCAAAGGTTCTGATGAAGGAAAGCAGTACAGATTTAAGTGAAAGTGGATTGCTGGGCAAGCCACACTGTTGTAAATGCATCAGTAGGTGCTACCTGACCACTCTGCTCGCTGGGCTACCTATGAGAAATGCCACGAGAAATTTACTACTACAGTCCCCGCCGCTTATAGCACGTTGGCGTTAACACGATTTGCCCGCTATACGTGATGGATGGCGTAATCAAGTTTGTTTTTTTTAGAAAGAGTCCTCGCCTCCTTCCAAAGGTAAAGCCCGGGCGAAAGCCAAGACACGTTTGTCTCAGGCCGGCCTTCGGTTCCCAATCGACTGTGCCCATCACCTGCTCTGAAAAGGTAACCGCTTGGCCACTGTCCTTGAGTACCTGATGGCTGAGCTCCTGGAGCTGGTGGGGCAACAAAGCACGGGACAACAAGACATCGCGCATTGCGACCAGCCCCCCAACCCCCGCTGCAGCTCATCATCCGCAACGACGGGGAGCACAACAAGCTGCTGCTGCTGCGTGGTGTCACCGTCGCCCAGCCTGGCGTCCAGCCCAAGAAATCCAGCTCTAACCCAGCCGCTGGTGGTGGCAAGAAGGGCTCAAAGCAGTTCTAGAGGCCTGCAGGGGGTGGGAGGGGGGCATGGGTGGTTCTGCCTGAATCATGTTTTCGTGATTCAGGCAGATCCAGGATGCCTGAATCATGAAAAGACAAAAAAAAACTCATCGCCAATTACATACAGATGCATCATTGAGGTAATTGCACTTTAATGAGGTGCATTTAACAGCTGATCGAAACTGCTTGCAGACTCGACTTTGCCTGAAATCAGCTGAGCTTTGTAAATCGGTAAGTACTTATTGAACTGCCCGACATACCGGCGTACTTAATACATTATAAGTGGTGCCTTTGTAATTGACTCGTATGGTAATAGCAAATGGTTCGTGCTATTTGCCTGATATAGGCGGCTGCTCATGATGTGTGGACGGTTTAAGTGGCGGGGACTCTATTACATATTTATTACATGTTTTATCACATTATAATATTACAACATGCTGAAATCTTAAGACTAGCTGCCACCTAGTGGATGAAGAATTCAGTTGTCTGTATAAACCATAACCTTTATGGCACTCTCTAATTTCTAATCTCCTCTGCTTGTCTAAACCCATATCCTCTCCATTTGCAAATAGTACCAACTTCCATCTCCATAACTTTGCCCATCTCCACCCCTACCTCAGCGCATCTGCCTCTGAAACTCTCATCCATGCCTTTGTCACCACCAGACTCGACTCTTCCAATGCTCTCCTGACCGGTTTCCGACACTCCACCCTCCGTAAATTTCAGCTCATCCAGGACTCTGCTGCCCGTATCCTATCCCACACCAAGTCCTAGTCATCCAAGTCTTCACTGACGTATGTGGACTCCTGGTTCCCCCAACACCACAAGTTAACATTTTTATTCTTATTTTTAAATCCCTTCATGGTCTGGTTCCTCCCAATCTCTGTAACCTCCTCCAGCCCCACAACTCCTGGCCACTGAACTCTCCTTTCCTCCGACGTCTTGTGCATTCCCCCCACCCCCTCCCCTTTGGAAGCCGTGCCTTCAGCTGCCTATGCCTCACAATCTGGAATTCCCTCCCTAAACCCCTCCACCTCCCTCTTCTCCTATAAGAGCCTCTTTAAAACCCACCTCTTTAACAATGCTTTTGGTCACCATTCCTAATGTATAACCTCCTTTGGCTCGGTATCCATTTTTCCGATTATGCCTCGGTGAAATATTTTGTGATGTTTTCCAATGTTAAAAAATATCATATAAATGCAAGTTGTCGTCATTTTTAATCCTTAGGAAGAAGTCCTTTGTTTTTCTGGAAAAACATAGTGCTATTTGCATGACATCAGTGTTTCCCATGTTGTAGTATTCAGTGAAGTATTAGGAAAACAGAAAAGCATCAGCGTATAATCTTAGGCAGAGGGGGCATTGTATCATGCTATGTCACATGCTACAATATACCTTAGCACATTTTAATTTTCCTTTATTTGTAATTTAACAACGACAAATGTGGAAAAATGCCTCCAGGTACTTCATAGAGGTGTGTGAATGGATTCTGAGCATAAGGAGGGAGTTAGCAAAGGCATGATTCAATAGGTAGGTTTTGACCACGTGTTTAAGAACGGGGAGAGAGGAAGCAAGGCAGAGAGGTTTAGGAAATGAACACCAAAGAATAAGGCTAGGACAGCTAAAACTTCTGCCACCAAAGGTGGATTGGAAGGAGATGCACAGGAGGCCAGAGTTAGAGGAACAAAAGGCACTGGACAGGCGGAATCGCAGAACTTATCCAACAGGTTCAGTCCGTAAGGGAAACCAAAGCCACAAACCACGAGTATCCATTTGAAATAGTCATGGAGGGATTGGTAGATGGGATAGGTACTTTGAAATGATTGTGTTGAGGGATCGGGAGCCAGAGTAGGGCAGTGAGAATTGGAGTGATAGCCAAGTGGAACTTACTACCAGACTGCAAAATTCTAATTGTGTTTCATTTCTTTTTTGTTGACAAACAGTTGTCATAACCACCACTGATAGCAGATATGTCAATATTAGACACTGCAGTGAATCAGTGAAGTTGCTTGATATACGCTGATCATCAATAATCATAGAATCGTTACAGCACAGAAGGAGGCCATTCAGCCCCTCGAGCCCGTGCCGGCTCTTTGTAAGAACAATCCAGTTAGTCCCATTCCCCCCCCCCCCCCCCCCACTCTTTCCCCGTAGTCCCGCAAAATTTTTCCCTTCAAATATTTATCCAATTACAGAAGGCATGTGGCATCTATAGAAGAGGCACAAAATAGTTGTAATCATCGGTTATAGGTGAACCCCTAACTCTGTTGTAGCTAAACAGAGTTTCCTGTTGACAAATACTAGTTTGTCAAAACCAAAACACATTGCCCTCCTTTCAAATAGTGGTTCTTCTGGTGTAACACACATACAATTTACCCAGTTTGCAGCATGCATTCACCCACTGGGGTAGAAATTTGTTATGGCCTGTTTTCAGGAGCAAAATTGGCATTGTGCTTCCAGCACGTGCTTGAACTGGGAGGCCCGAGGCTTGTCAGAAATCTGGCCTCGGGCCTCACTGTGATAGTAGGTGCAAGCTGCCTGTCGTGCCCCCAGAGGTAGCATGGCGGCCTTCGGGTAAGTCACGGGGGAGAGTAGGGGGTGCAACCGCAGGTCTACTGCTCCTCCCGGCTCTGCGGGAAAGTTTTTTTTTTAAAAAAAAAGAAATCACCTTTTTGCTGGCGACCGTTGCTCGGGCCGCAGCAATCGCTGGGGAAACCTGAGCGGAGCAGGCCTGGCACCTGCCCCACTCACCGCTGCCCAATTTCATGCAAGAGGTCTAACGTCTGTTTCAGCTGGACACCAACGGTGTCCAGGCAGCCGTCTATACCAATACGGCGGCACCTGTACTGTGGGACGGTGCACCCCAAAAGACAATTTTGTTCCATAATCAATGAAATGTTGGAGGATTGAAAAAGAATTGAATTTGTGGGGGATTGGGGGGACGGGGCGGGGACGTCGGTAGAGGA